>NW_024062780.1:1200000-1800000 GCF_006381635.1 Hibiscus syriacus | reverse complement strand
AATATAAAATAATTAGCTAACATGCGAGAATTATTAATAATATAAAATAATTAGCTAACTTGCGAGAAAATAGGCATGTTGGCCGAACGAGGGAATATCGTAAACAGTCTCCCACGTTCCTCTCCTTGCTAACAGGATGCTTTCATGGGGGATTGAAACCATTTTTGCTACCAATCCAGCTTTTATTTATTTATTAATATTATTTTTCACACATTGCAAGCTAGTCCCTTTCTGTCTTGGACATTTCCCTTTAAAACAAAATTATAAATTATATAAAAAAAAAGAAATTTATCCTAGGATCTTCCTTTTGAACACCCATAATTGCCAACCGATACTCAAAAAAGGGTTGGATTTTGCCTTTTGAACAATCAAGGCAAAAAAGCTTGTTATTATTATTATTATTATTATTATGTTGTTGTGTTCTGTTCCCAAACATTGTTAAATTTACAGAGACGGGTGTTGTGTGGATATCAGGGAAGAAAGAGTATCCTGGTCGTTAATATTTCATAATGCAGTTCATAACTATTGTGATTTAGTGGATAATTCGACCATGGCTGGTGGTGTTGATGATGACGAGTACGGTGAGGATAGTGCCACAGTGGATCAGCCTATCACTCCATGGACTATCTCCGTTGCTAGGTGATTTAATATCATCGTGCTTCATAATTTCATTTTAGATCTAAAAGAATTTCAGTGAAAAGACAAAGATCATAGCTTTCTTGATCATAAAAATACTGTTGTTTGATGATGAACTAAAACTTTCAAACAAGTGATGTGCATTGTAAAATCTGGGTTTGTAGTGGGTATTCGTTGATGCGTGATTCACGTCACAACAAAGGGCTTGCCTTCACTGAGAAAGAGAGGGATGCACATTACTTGCGTGGCCTTCTTCCCCCCGTTGTTCTCAGCCAGGAGCTCCAGGAGAAGAAGATGATGAACATCATTCGCCAATATACGGTTCCTTTGCATCGATACATGGCGATGATCGATCTCCAGGTCAACTTTCCATGCCTTAAATTCCCCACATTGGTAGTTGTGTTACTACCAACTGAATATAGCATGACCTATATATCGTATAGGCAACTTTACCGATGTATCGACTGCATTTGGCAGGAGAGGAATGAACGACTGTTTTACAAGCTTCTCGTCAATAACGTGGAGGAACTGCTCCCGATTGTGTACACTCCGACTTTTGGCGAGGCTTGCCAAAAATTTGGCAGCATTTTCAAGCACCCTCAGGGTCTTTACATCAGTCTGAAAGAGAAGTATGTGTTCTTTCACTGTGTCCTTTGTGTTGAAAAATTGAAATATTGAGATACAAATAACAATAGCCAAGCATGACAATCTATATCGGGGGCAAGATTCTAGAAATACTGAAGAACTGGACTGAGAGAACAGTTCAAGTCATTGTTGTGACCGATGGTGAGCGAATTTTGGGACTCGGGGATCTTGGTTGCCAGGTGATTCGATATCTGCTTCGAAGCTGCACTCAAAACAGCCATCATCCCCCCCCCCCCCCGTAGATCAACTTCATGATCATTAATATTCTGATTTTTTTTCAGGGAATGGGAATACCTGTAGGAAAACTCTCTCTATACACAGCTCTCGGTGGAGTCTGTCCCTCGCTAGTAAGCATCGATAAAACCAATTGATTTCATGTTACCCTTTAACAATTTGGTTACAGTAATGCCGTACATGGTAGCTCTCCTTATAACATATACGATCAGCTGATAATTTACAATCTTCATTCAATTTTTTGCAGTGCTTGCCTGTTACTATCGGTGTCGGGACAAACAACGAGAAGTTGTTAAATGACGAATTTTACATGGGGCTCAGGCAAAAGAGGGCAACAGGAAAGGTTTCATGATTTCCCTTTGCGTATATATGTTCCCATTAGGCCATGCCATAAATGTACATCCTTGCCTGAAATACCAAATTACATCAGTTTCCATGGTGCAGGAATATGCTGACCTTCTACAAGAGTTCATGTGTGCAATTAAACCGAATTATGGAGAGAAAATTCTAATACAGGTAATCATCAGCCCATCTTCTTTTTAGGCATTTGCTGTTGGATTTTTTACATGCTCAGTTCTCCGGTTTTCAGCTCGAAGATTTTGCAAACCACAATGCATTTGAACTGTTAGCAAGATACAGTTCTACTCATCTCTTTTTCAACGACGATATACAGGTAATATGCTTAACTAGAATCCCCTCCTCTGTTTCCTTTAATGGTGGTGACATTAGTTTAGAACTCTTTCATAATGAATTAATGATAGGGTACAGCAGCTGTGGTGCTGGCTGGCCTTCTTTCTGCCCTGAGATTACTCGGTGGAACTCTCGCCGACCATACGTTCTTGTTCCTCGGTGCTGGCGAGGTAAGGCTCGGTAGACGCAATGGAAACAAAGGAACTGAACTTTCCTGTACAATACTTGCTTCTCATCTCACACGTACAATGTCTTAATTGTGTTTCTTTTTGGTTGTTGATATGCCGGAACTGGTATAGCTGACCTCATAGCACTTGAGATCTCAGAGCAGGTAACAATCTTCTAATGCTAAGTATTTGTGTCTTCAGGAAAGGTTTATGGCTAAACATATAAGGTCTCTCGACAGAACGGAAAACCGATCGAGGAGAACCGCAAGAAGATTTGGCTTGTAGACTAAAGGTACCATGAATTTCATTGAAACTATCTTGTAGAAAGAGATGGTAGCTCTTCTTTTATCACTGTGACGAGGTTGAATCACGTTGCAGGGATTGATCTTTTCCACTCGCAAGGAATCACTTCAAGACTTCAAGAAACCTTGGGCTCTTGACCATGAATCTGTCACGGAACTCAGAAATGCCGTCGAGGTGTGTATAACTCGTCGAGAGTTATTGTTCGAATTGGAATGTTTCGTCATTGTTTTATTTCTTCTACCTTTATGTTTGATTAACCAGGCGATCAAACCAACTATCTTGATTGGAACATCTGGTGTGGGAAAACAATTCACTAAAGAGGTTGTGGAGGCCATGGCATCATTGAATAAGGTTCTTTATCTCTCTCAAATTGTGTCTTTGAGATCATCTCAATTCTCAACTGACGAGTTTTAGACTGATCCTGATGGATGGCTTGCAGACACGTCTTATCATGGTTCTATCGAACCCGACATCGCAGGCCGGGTGTACGGCAGAAGAAGCATATACATGGAGTGAGGTACATGACATGGAAGATCCCTTGTAGCATGGGATTTTTTTTTACCTAAATTACTCTTAAAAACTCTGCAGGGTCGTGCCATCTTTGCCAGTGGAATCCCATTTGATCCTTTCGAATATAATGGCAAGACCTTCGTGCCTGGCCAGGTTTTTTTGCTTTCTGCCTGTATTTGCACCATTTTTCGAGTTTGGGAACTAACAGTTAAACCCTTGGGGACCTTGTGTAATGTGATTCAGGCAAACAATGCTTCCATTTTCCCTGGATTTGGTTTGGGTTTGATAATGTCTGGTTCAATTCGTGTACGTGATAACATGCTTTTGGAAGTCTGTAAGTGCATTTGGTCTGTTTCTGTACATGCAAAGGGTGACAAACTGGAACCTAAATAAATAGCTTCTTTTTTTTACAGCCAAAGCTTTGGCTTCACAAGTGACAGAAAAACACTACGAAAAGGGAATGATTTACCCACCATTCAAGGATATCAGAAAGATATCAGCCAATATTGCTGCTAAAGTTGCTGCCAAGGCATATCAACTTGGTGAGTCCAGTTTTATGGGTTTAAGCTCTTAAAATCAGTCTTCCATATTCATCTAATTTACGTTGTTTGATGGTTTCTAATGCCTAGGTCTGGCTTCTCATCTTCCTCAGCCTGAGGATCTTGTTGAATCTGCTGAGAAGTGTATGTACAACCCAGTTTACAGATGCTACCGTTGAAGATTGCTCTTAAATTCTCTCCATTTTTCCTTTATTGTTTATCCCTCCAATTCATGTAGGAAATATTGATTCTTTTTGGTGAGAATAATTTTGTTAATTTTTAGTCCTCTATCTTTGGGAACATTTCGTCCTTTATTTACTTATTCACAAAAAAAAAATCATTTTCCTACATTTTAAAAAAGATCAATGTGAATTTTTAACTCATAAAATAAACTCAATGTGACCCTTGAAACAATGTTTTTCGTTATTGACCATTACCGTACCGATATGACAGTCCACAGTGAGTAACAACATGACGGATAACATAACAAATGAGTTAAACTAATGACTCAAACATCGCAAATGGACTACCACATTAGCACCGTAAACCGTCACGTCAGTATTTTTTTTTTGCGGATAACTCTGCTTCCGTTTTATTTATCAACTTGCTTATTATGTTTATTAAAATAAAAAGAACATCACTAATGTATAGAAAAGATTTCTTCTTTGAAAATTGCATGGAACTCCCTTGTGTAGAAGATCTGGACTGAAAGAATCAGAAGGCATTTCCAAAGGTTTCAAAGAATCTTTTAATTTTTTGTTCAGTAAAACCCAAAAATCCAGTACCGTGGGTTGGATTCCATAACCATATTAACCAACAGTCACATCGGCCATGGCTTTAAGTTGGAACGCCAGAAATGGCTGCATGAAGTCTTCTCATTTATCACGGGCTACACGCCACACAAGACACCCAAGTTATATACACAATGTAAGATCTGATATCTGGTATTCTATTCTGGCTTTTTTTTTTTTTGCGTATTAACTATTGAAAATCTAATCAGGATCATAATTTCTATGGTATGACATAAGTAATTTGATTACTCCTTATACCCCAAAATGATTTAGGGTCCACCTTGTCATTTGTCGCCGTAAAAAGCCACCCCATTAGGTTTTCACAAGATGCACAGTTTGTGATTGTCCATGCATACCTGCGGAAAGCAATGATCGGGAATATCACGGTTGTATGATGCACAAAAGAAATAAGAGAACAATAGCAAGATAGTGTTGCACAATGCAAAGAGATATCAACAAGTTGGAATCTTGAGGGATGAAGATAAGATCAAACATTAGGAGGAACAATGACTTATTAAGTATTTAAATCTAAAAGTTAGGAGGTATAAAGGCTTTATTTGACTAATATTTGAGCTAACAATGACCTAAATTACTATTCTACTAAAAAAAAATTGGGCCACAACCCCTCCCACTTAACAAATGACTCCGACCGTGTAACTACAGTATATATCAACAATTTGATCTTCAAATATTTATTTAGAAATCAAAATATCCTTATATGTTGCGATCTCAAAGGTTAAGAATCTATTATCAGGGTTTTCCACATCATATTATGAAATTAACCGATGAATCTGTAGTTTTATCAAGTCAAGAATGAATTTCTAGGTCATTTCTATTGTCAAGGGAGATCTACGTATTTTTTTTCATTTCAAGGGTATTTTAGTTAATTCGTTCATTTTCGTCACATGTATTACTTTCGATAAATTGGTCTTCAGGTGTTTATTCAAAAATCATAAATTATTAATCCTTTACCATCTCGGAGGTCAAAAATCATTTATTACTATTTTTTCTAAACAAAACAAGCATTTCCAACATTAAAGATCTTCAACAAAAATAATTAGAATTATAAGAATTTTGAGGCTAACCAAATTATTAATTATTCACTAAATTTGAAATTATTCCTTATTAGACTTCTGGTTCCTTACACAAGTCAATCGAGTCTTATTTAGTTTACTGTCTTTATATCATATTCTGATCGAGGCCAACAATAATTAAATACACCAAATTGACTAATCATTTTCATTCACGCATTTATCAATTATCAATGAGTTTCGTAAAACATATAAAAGATAGTAGAATATTATCTCGATTTTTGAGCCACATCAGTCGGCCATTTCAACTCCATTTGAACGATCTTGAACTTGAATTCTACATCCCAAAATATCTCAAATACACACAAAACAAACTGCATCAAAAACGGACTTTAAACATGAAAATTGAATCGCATAGAGAGATAAAACGCTAAAAAACAGCTTAACGAGTTTAAATTTGGTGAACAAATGCAAGCTCAAATTCTTGAACTTTTATGATTTCTAAAAAATGTCCCAAACTTTTCAGAACCTTACGAATTGATCCCAAAAATATTCAATTAAAATTTAAATAAAATGAGGGTATTACAACGAATTTGAATAAAAATATTATTTGAGAAAACTCGTCATGTGTGCGTGACGAATTTGCCATATACTGTAGCATTTTCGTAGATCCCAAATTAATTTTGGAGATGGCTTAACATGTTAATTTTTTACAAGCATGGCCTATTGGGCCAAATTTACCAAAGGAACCCTCTCCGTCCGGCCCAATCCAATAATTTCACGTGAAAAACTGAAAAAGAAAAAAGGGAAATAGGCTTAATGACGATATAAGTCCTTAAAACTGTAGTAATACATATTTAAGCCGTAACTTTTTTAGGATAAAGTTAAAAAATGATCACTAAATTATTCCAAAACAATCTTTTTAGGTATTAAACTTTTAAAATATTATAAAATATACATTAAATTTTAGATTTTATTACAAATTGAATATTTTGTATTTCTTTGTCATTAATTACTATTAAGGGATGACATGACATAATAAAATCAAAAGGTTATGTTTCATTTGATCCCTTAATCGTGACTAAAAATAGAGTTTACTGTTATGGAAGCAAGGTTTCATCCTTTATGCCGTAAATGAAGAAACATTAGTAGTTATCTAGTTATGCCTATCTATCAATAACAAGATGCCAATTTTTATATCATATTTTTTTTTATCAAGTTGCTTCCATTACTGGGTGGGTTGGCAGGAATATATACACACATACACTTACAGTGACTGCATGTCGAACTTTATGGGAAGTTGACAGTGTTAGTGGCTTGATTCTTCATGGAAACTTTATAGAACGTTGTTCTTCTTATAAGATTCGAGTTTGATTAGGTGTATATATAGTGTGTATTGTTAATAGGTTAAAGAAAAAAATATGAACATATATTACCTTATCCCGTAACATCGAAGTTGAAATGAAATGGAGAGATCAGGCTGCAATGGTGGTTTGTCATATTTAACCATTCAAGTTCGCTCCATATTCGTTAAGAGTTTTTGAATTTGGTAAGTGCTCGGGGCTTTGGAAAATGGAAAAACAGCCCCCAGATTTCCTAATCGAATCCACGCACATGATTCCTTTGTTGCTGATGTATTTTCTGGGCCCAAGTTTGCATAATATTTTCTCTACATCCAATCAACATTTAAAAGATGTATCAAAAAGGAACCTTTCCCGCAGTGTTTTTGCCTTGTTAAATCATCATTCATAAGTAAACAAACTACTTTTGCAAATCATAGTAGAAGATGATTAACTTAGCAGATACGGTCGATTTTACTGGTTCAAAAACTCAACGACTTGGTTGACTGGTAATTAGCAGCGAGAAAACTCGTAATCATGATTAAAGATCAAAGAAGTAAAGAGAAGAAAAGGGTCCAAAAAGGCTCCTCTTAAAGTGAAGCTGGGAATTATCAGGTCAGGCAGTGATGGATCATATCTCAATAAGTGAGATATTAGGGCTCCACCACCATTTACAGATGGTGAGCTCGAAAAAAGGCTTACTTGTTCTGCTAATAATAATGACGGCCAAGACTTTTAACTCTATTCTGTTCTTTCTTCTTTTCCCTCAATATTCATTGAACATTTCTTATATACGTAAACACAAAAGCGGTAAGACCGTGTTTGAGGTCTCTGGATTTGTATCCTATGATGTATAAGTGACTTGAAAATGCTAAACCCATCAAAGAAAAGGTAGGAGTCTCCACCCATCCATGAAAAGCGGATTGCAGAAAGCATGCTTGAAATAGGTTTAAGAGTCAACAATTTCATAGTGACATAAACCCAAGGCATTGTAAAATACTTGATTTGTAAACGTTGAAAGAGTTGACTGCGTTTACTTGTACTATTACACAAAACCGTCGTGAAATACAGCACATGGTTTGTGGTGCATACATACATATATACATACATACATGTGTGTGTAAGAGAGAGAGACAAGGCTTTTCCTTGCTCTTAAAAAGTTCTATTTCCTCAGTTACATCCATATATATATAAAAGATTGTATTGTATCAGCTTAATACAGCAGAGGAGAATACATTGCAGAATGTGTATTTAATAAAATGTATAAATGTATGATGTCCTTATGGAGGGCATTTCATAATTCGGAGGTCTTCTACGGAAGCTGCTCTCAACCTGGTGTTGGGGGCAGCCTACTATCTTACTTTTCCCTTACCCCATTACATATGAGAACAATGGACAGCCATTTATAAATGTATGATGTCCTTATCATGTGTAAAGTCCATCTGTATTCTAAAAGCCTAGGATAAGGCATCATAAGAGTCTAGGATAGCATTAGGTGCTTGAAAAAAAGGAAGAAAGAACAATGTTGTCTTGTCCAGATCATGAATCAGTATTATGTGCAAGCTGTTCAGTCTGCAGTTTCGTTTTGTCTGTCCTAAACTCAATCTGAGGAGGAAACTAGGAGAGCAAACTTGAAAGAAGTTAAAATAGCCACTTAGTTATATTTCTCCATCAAGCTTGCCATATAGCACCAAGGTTTATTGCCATATATTGCCTTTTCCCATGAAGATGAAGCAAAATTCTTATATATATATATATAGGCACTACTGAAGTACTTAGATGTTTGAGGTTGTTGTTGATTAGCCTCTAGGTAGACTTAAGTAGGTTTATCTATCACATGAATTCCAATTAGTTTCTTGATTGAATTGGTAGTTTTTTCTCTGCAGTTGACTTTCAGTAAACCAAGCCTATTGTCTAAGAACCAAACTACATATAACCAGCTAGGATCTCTTTCTATTTGCCTTGTTATGGTGTCTGACAAGAAGGAGGAATATCCTCAGTTTCTGACCCTAAACATTATGAACAAAGAATGGCTAGTAAATCATAAAGTTTCAGAGGACACGAAGTTGGAGCTGAGGCTTGGTCCTTCGGGGGAAGTCCACGGCTACAACAGCAATAAAACTCATGGAAAAAAGAGAGCTTTCCATCACACAACAGCTGAGACAGTATGTAGCTCCAAGATGGCAGTGGGAGAGGTTCAGTTTGCCGATAGGAAAGCGTGTCGTACTCTTGCTACCGCTGATCCCGACTCCTCGGTAAACAATACCTCAACTAAAAGGTTGTTATTCCGTAACTTTTGATACTTTGCTTGTATTATAAGAATTAGAATAGATTCTTTCATGTGGAAAAATTTGAACAAAGTTTTGTTCAAGGGGTTTCAGTAGCTTGTTTTGAGTTTAATAAACGTTGTGATTTGCCTTCGTTTTTTCGGTTCTGTTCTGTTCTGTTACATGGTTTTATGATCATATTTCTTATCAGCTCTTCTTATTGCCTCAAAACAAGCAGAATTTCATATTCACCGGTTGTTGGATGGCCTCCTATTCGATTGTAATACCCCAAAATTTGACCAGTGACTAAAATGTAAGTTTTGAAAGTTTAGTGGCTAAAGTATAAATTTTTAAAAGAGTAGGGACTGAAGGTTGTAATTTAAAAGTTATATATTTTATGCCTGTAAATGAAAAGTTTGGATTAAAACAGAGATTTTAGTGGGGATCATATTTTTGGTACGAGAATTTTGATAAAAGATATAAAGTAGTAAATTTCAGTATTGAAATCAGATATTCGGATCGAGCTGAAATTTTACAAAAATTTGAAGGATGTTAGAAAATGGTTGGAAATATTATTTTCATATTTTCGATCAGAGAAATTTGGCTCAGAACAGTGTAATTTTTCAGATTTGACCAAACAAATGGAATTTTAGTGACTAAAATGCAATTTTTAAAAATTACATGGTCAATTTCGAAAGTCAAAGTCAAGTTGTATCATCTTTGACCAAGGAATATTTTAATAGAAGATAATACAATGGCATTTGGTAATTTTCAAGATTTATTAAGGGCAATTTTGGTATTTGGTCCAAAAGGAATAAAAAATTCATTTAAATAGTTTTAAAGGTTAATAATTAGAGATATTTTTGGAGAACCATTGTGAAACTCTTCTCTCTTCTCCAGCTAGCTGCTGAAACCCATAGACAAGGTGAGTCAATTTGTTTTCTTCTATTTTTGATCAAATTTGGTGAGTTTTGGGATTAAATTGTGAAATAGGAAATTGTTCTATCCTATTTTCTCTACAAGATGGTATAATTATTTCTTGGTTTCATGCTTAAATGTGAAAATGGGTATTTATGGTGGATGAAGAGGAAGTGTGATTTTTATGATTAAAGATCAATTCTTGATATTAGAAGTGTTGTAAGAATTGAAGAAGAACCAAGGATGCAAATTAATGAAAACAGTTTAGATTTTGGAATCTGGCAGTAAGTTTGAAAATTCACCAGAAATTCTATAAAAATTATTTGGAGATTATTTTTATATATTATGTTCTTATATCAATCTAGTTTTGTTTAAAATAAACGGTGATCAATTTTAATGTGTATACAGAAAGATATGAATTTTTAACTGAGGAAAGGTCAGAAAAACGGACAGTATATTCTGCACAAAACAGATTCTGTTGATCAACTTTGAAAATTCACTATAAATTGTACAGAATGAATTAGAAGGAGTTCTTTATATGGATAGATTTGTATTCGAGTCTAGTTTTCAATGGAAGAAACGGAATTAAATTACAGTGTGTATATCAACACAGAATACTGATTCTTTAAAGATAGTGCAAGTTGTCTGAATATGAAAATTTTAGAATTTAAGTTGAAATGGATTAGAAGATGAAGAGTAATTTTTAAATGTAAAAGTATCATTTGGGTGAGTTAGAATAATTCTGGAAATTCTGGAAAGTGTGCTGATTTTGGAGTTTAAGTATTAAGTTGGGATTGAATTTCAAGTTTATCAAGTTGTAAGGTTGAAATTGAAAAGCCTAAGAAAGTTTAGGATGAAATTGTAAGCATTTGAGTGTTGAATTATTGATTTGAACTTTTATTTTAGTTGCTGGAAATTTTATATATTTGATGGGAAATAATCATAATAGTGAAGAGCTATTATGAAATTAAAGGAAAAGTTAAGTTGAATTCTAGAAAGAATTTAAAATATGTGGTTAGATTTTATAATTCGTAAAAGTTGAAGAATCATGCTGAAAATAATTATTTATGGAATTGAATAAGTGTTTCGATAAGTTTGAAGTTATAATGGAGTTATGAGTATGGTTGTTATCGATTTAGTTATCGATTTTACTATATAGATTTTCAAATGTTAAAACGAGCTTATATTAGTACGATACTAATATGTAGTTCGAACAATTTTTGTTTTATAATTTGGTATTGTCAGACTACGTTAAATCTAGCAATCCGAACGATTCGAAAGGAAAGGACAAAGCTCGTGACTAGGATTATTATATACAAGTTCTGTAGTGAGGCAAAGGTGAGTGCAGTTATTTATTTAATTATTTTGATCGAGGACGACTTGCGATAAGTCAACCTCATTCCAATTTATAGTATGATTTATAAAGATTATTTTCATAATATTTTATATCAGTTTTATGAATGATTTAGGGTATGAACTGCCCAAGCATGATATTTTGATTATGGATTTAATTATGACACATGAGCCCATTGTATGTATAATGAGAATTATGGGTACACTTGGCATGCCATTAGTTGAGTATTATCAGCTTTGGTACATTCGTGTATCAATGTTATCATTTCAGCTTTGGTACATTCGTGTATCAATGTTATCCTATCAGCTTTGGTACATTCGTGTATCAATGTCCAGCACCGTTGGTGCTTATTCAGGTTATGATGGCACTGAAGTGCATCATATCTCAATATCAGTTACGATTTACACCGTGTTGTGCATAGTGCGCACCTTACTCACGTATCTTATGTTCTTATAAATATGCATTGGGCTATGAAAATGAATATGCAAGTTGTGAATGATTTTCAGTTAACAGAAAGCATGATGTGCTTATTTTATTAGATATGATTTATCAGAATTTTCATGAGTTCATGATTTAAAAAGAAATTTCAGGTCTCAGTGAAGAAATCGACTTGGATAAGTTGGTTTGCCAGTTTAATGTTTTAAGTTGAATTATTTTATTTACGTTTATGATAAATTTCAGATTTTACTCACCCTAGATTATTATTGTCTCACTAAGTTATACTTAGCGCGTGATGATTTTCATGCGTAAGTTCTAATAAGGATAAGTACGATCTGTAAGGAGCTATCGGAGCATCTTTCTGGAAAGACATACATATCATCAGTATCAGTAAGATGTCTATGACGTTTCTTTTGACTTATAGTGGCATGTATAATTATGTCAGTAGTTTCTAATTATCGTATTTATTTTAAATAATTTGTAATAATAAACTAGAATTATTTTAGTTTATTTTACTTAATTTAGTTTTATCGGTATCTATGTATGACAAGAATTTACTACATTATTATGTTTTTAAAAGATTTTACGAAAAGATATGGTTTAGTAAAATTACTGAATAAATAATGAATTTATTTTCCTGTAATAAAGAAATAAATTATAAGCTGAAATATACTTTAAAATATATTTTTAAAGTTAGAACCAGAGTGTTTTCAAAAGAAACAAATTTTTATGAAAATTTTAGTTCAGTAAATGTTTTCAAGTTGATGTGACATCTTTGACTAGTATATTGAGACATATACGGGTTAAGGGTATTACATTTATTGGTATCAGAGCTACAGATTTAGCCGATTCTCGGCCTAAACCGAGCCTATAATATATCAAAAATATACACATGCCACTAGGATGTCGAAATTACTGGTATGATATGGTATGATGATTTTATTTATGATGCTGCTCCTTACTAACGTAAATTTGAGCTTTTGTTTAGATGTCGGGTTCGGGAGGCATAAGACAGACCACCGAACAAGATGTTCCCGAGGGAACCGATAGTGGGAGTAGTAATGAGGTAGAGCACGTACCCCAACATCAGGGAGAGCATATACATCAAGGAGTACCCGCTCCAGATCAGGGAACTTTCTTACAAGCTCTAGAGGCTATACTGGCTCGATATTAGCCGGCAGCAGCACCTCCTCTTCCTCCGCCTCCACCTCCTCCTCCAGTTCCAAGAATATCGGTTCCGAAAGAACTAAAAAGTTTAGGAGCTACAGAATTTAAAGGTGAAGCAAATGAAGGCCCAGTAGTGGCAGACATGTGGCTGAATGATATAAAAATAATGTTGGACAGTCTTCATTGTACGGAGGATGAGAGATTGGGGGGAGTAGTTTCATTGTTACGAGGTCAGGCTCGTATATGGTGGACGAACGTGACGATATATGTTCCTCCAGATCAGATCACATGGCAGTGTTTCTTAGAAGCATTTCAGAAGAAATATATCGGAGAGCAATTTATTACTCAGATGAAGCATGATTTCTTTAATCTGATACAGGGTGGTAAATCTGTTTACGAGTATGAATGTGAGTTTAATAAACTTGCTCGATATGCCTCAGAGATGGTTTCCACCGAGAGAGATATATGTCAGAAATTTATTCGAGGTCTCCGTCCCAGACTCAGAGAACTTTTGTTGGCTGCGAACTTAACCACTTTTCAAGAAGTGGTGAACAAAGCAAAAGATTTAGAAATGGTGCAAAATGAGACTTTTCTGATAGAGCGGAGACGACAATCTAAGAGATCAGGAGCATCATTCTCATCTTAATCTAAAAGAGGTCGAGATTCAGGTTATCAACACCAGAGTAAATCCGAAGTTGGTGCACCTAGTCGAAGAGGATCCGAGGCTAAGGAAAAAGGGCGTCAGGTACAAACAATGATTACAGGAGTTGGCAGATCAGCTCAGTCTCAAGGACAACACTCATTATGTTCACGGTGTGGAAAGTATCATTCTGGTGAATGTAGAGCGGGATCAGGAGTTTGTTTTCGTTGTGGAGACCTAGGTCATTATATCAGAGACTGTCCAATGGCAGGAGAGAGATCTGTTCAAACAGAGCGATCAGTGGCAATGCCTCCAAGAGGTGGTCGAGGTAGAGGTAGAGGGAGGGGATATTCAGAGACAACCTCCCAGTCTGATGTTCGTGCTCCAGCGAGAATTTATAACATCAAGACTAATGAGGATCGTGACGATCCAGAGATCATAGCAGGTACTTTCTATCTTTATGATGAGCCTGCATTTGTTTTGATTGATCCGGGTTCAACGCGTTCCTATGTTAGTTCGAAATTAGTTAAAAATAAGAATATTCTGTTAGAACCCATCAATAGTGATATGATAGCTATAATTCCACTGGGTCATAGTGCTAGAGTCACAAGGATTAGCAGAAATTGTCCGCTAAAGATTCATGGGGTTATATTGTAACATCCTCAATACCGGGTTAGTGACTAAATTGAAAAGTTTCAAATTTTGGTGATTAAAATAGAATGAATGAATAGTATAAAGATATATATGTAAATGATTGTGTAGGATTGAATTGAAAGGAAGTAGGAATGGAAGGGCAAAAGAGTCATTGCAAGGATCAATTAATTAAACAAGGGATAAGGATATATATGAATACAAGTGGGTTGAAAAGGAGAGAACTAAAGGCTTCCAGACTTATCTTCTTCTTCTTTCTTCCTTGTACGCGTGAACCAAAGCAAAGGTAAGATTTCTGATTATTGAGTTTCTTGTTAAATTTAATATTGGGTTTTGATTCTTAGATGATAACTAAGCTTAAGGAAAACTTAAGTTATCTTAACATCAAAGGATGATTGAGTTAGAAGAGATTTAAGATTTGAAGTCCTTAAATGAAATCTTGGGATAGAGTTCATAACTAGAATTGAAAGTTATATTTGACTTGTCATCAATCTAGTTAAGATATACGAAGTGTTAAAAACGGAATTCAAACATGTTGAATTATTAATGTAATTCTTGAATTACATATGAATGATAGGATTTGAAGGTTTAAGATGAAATAAATGAGTATAAATAGGTTTAAGGATGTGTACTAGAGTTAAGAATGAAAAAAGGGATTAAAATGAAGGATTTAATCCAAATGAATGAACTTTCGGGTTCAAAAAGAGGATTCTGGGCAGAGTGCACCGATGCACATTCATGGTGCATTGATGCATCAAGGTTAAAACCCAGAAATTATATGAATGTGCATCGATGCATTGGTAGTGCATCGATGCACTATTTTAAAATAAAGACATCGAATGCAATTCGTGCATCGATGCATAAGTAGTGCATCGATGCATCCCATTAATAGTGAAACATCGAATGCAATCGGTGCATCGATGTATAAGGAGTGCATCGATGCATCCCAACAATAATACTACATCGAATACCTTTGATGCACCGATGCATCAGTAGTGCATCGATGCATACTTTCATTAAAAGATGAAATTGACTTTTCTCTTAGTCTAAAGATTGAACCATTAGAGTATATTAGTTATAATACTGATATACATCCATGTGTGATTATGTAGATACTAAAAGTAAGCTTATTCCGGAACGATCAAAGGATTAGAATCGAAACAAAGCAAAGCTAAGGTAAGTGCATACTATATGTATATTATAATGGAATAAGACTTGTGATAAGTATAATCCCGATGTTGATTTTTATAATACAGTAGTTATGAACATGCATACATGATAATTATTGTGATACATGCATAAGATATATATATGTTCATGTGATATGTTATGTGATATGATATGTGATATGACCTGTGATATGAGAACATGATATGAAGTGACATGAGCTACATGATCACAAGAGAAATGACATGAGCTACATGATCACAAGAGAAATGACATGAGTACATGAACATATGAAATATAAGAATAATGCCCATAGTATACGATATGAGAATTATAGGTGTAATTGGCATGCCAAGAGTCGAGGGTATAATAGTCCTTCGGGACGTAGTCCTTCGGGATGTAGGAGTCCTACGGGACGAATACTGAACTAAGGTTCGGTGCCCCATGAGGGAATAGATATGAGCTGTGGTGACAGCATTAGTGCACAACCTCAATGCACTCGTATACCTCTAATCTCAATAAGATACATGGGCTATGCAATTGAAATACCGATTTACAGTGAAAGTGATACAAGAAGGTAAGTTTCGTATGTGCATTATATGGTTATATATGTTATCACGTGATAAATAAATGCACATTGAAATGTCATGATCCAATGGTAAGTATGAACATTCATAAGTTTATCGTTGCATATTCATTTATTGCCTCACTAAGTCTATGACTTAGCGTGTAAGTGATTTACACGTAGGTACCAAGAATCAGGAAGAGTGGAAATAGAAGTAGCACAGGCAGCAATACTACTAAGAGATCAGATCAGAAGTAAATTGACAAAGTATGTACTTGATTATGTATAGAGTGTTGGTATGTAATAAGGGTAAATTACGAATACTCTGATCGATTTTGTATTTTATGGTCTTATGTAAATTAATGTATTTCGTTTTAATGAAAGTTTTAAAAATTCTCGGGATTTTCTGTAAGAGTCAAAGATTTGAAAAGTCAATGTGACACGTCGGACTCGTATCCGGGTCGGGTACGGGTTGGGGGTGTTACATTTAATGGTATCAGAGCTACGGTTTAGTCGATTCTCGGCATAAACTGAAGTCTAGAGTGTCTTATAAGGTATACATGCCAACAAATAGTGGAAACTTCTGATCTGATGGAATAGTAAGTATGTTGTTTTGCTAATAGAACTATATGGTTGTATTTTTATAGATGTCCGGACAGGGTAGATCTAGAAATGAAGCGGGAGATGATAGACCCGCTGAAAGCAGTAATTCACCTGCCCCGGCCAGGCAGAGTGAAGAACAGACATCCTCTGGAATGCCTGTCAATGATCAAGATATATTCTTTAGAACTTTAGACGCGGTATTGACGCGTTTCCAACCTCCTGTTATTTCAACTCCAAAAATAAATGTTGTGAAAGAGTTGAAGGGATTGGGAGCTCCAGAGTTTAAAGGGGAAGCTAATGAAGGTCCTGTTACTGCGGACCTTTGGCTTAATGACGTGAAGGTCATGCTTACGGGACTTCATTGTTCCGATGCTGATAAGCTAGATGGAGTAATTTCCTTGTTGAGAGGACAAGCAAGGATCTGGTGGACTAATGTTACATTGAGGATGACTAACGCCCAAGTAAATTGGTCATTGTTTTTAGAAGAATTCAAACATAAGTACATCGGAGATCAATTTGTTCGTCAAATGAAGCAAGAGTTCATGAATCTGAAACAATGGAATCACACTGTATATGAGTACGAGTGTGAATTCAATAAGTTGAGTCGTTTTGCTGCTGAGCTTGTTCCTACTGAGAATGATGCTTGTGAGTGGTTCGTAGAGGGATTACGTCCTCGGTTGAAGGAGATGTTGATTGTATTGAATCTATCCTCATTTCAAGAGGTAGTCAATCGTGCCAAAGCTTTGGAAAGAGCTCAGAATGAGAGATTTGAAAATTCAAGGACTCAAACAGTCAAGAGAACATGTGCTTCTTCGAGTTCCGCACCATCAAAAAGAGGTAAAGATGCTGGTTCTCGACCTCAAGCTAAATCGGAGTCAGTGGTATCCTCAGCTAGAGGATCAAATCCGATGAGAGGCAAACAAACTCAATCAGCAGGATCGGGAGCTGGGAGAACTAATCAGAGTCAAGCCAGACAATGTCCGCATTGTGGAAAGAATCATTTAGGGTTATGCCGGATGATTTCTGGAGTCTGCTTTAGATGTGGAGATGCCGGACACTTCGTTCGAGACTGTCCAATGTCAACTAGTGAACCTGTACAGCCTGAGAGGTCTGTTTCGGTAACCCAGAGGGGAAGAGGTAGAGGCAGAGAAAGAAGTCAGTCAGAGTCCTCTGCTCAACAAGAGATACACTCCACTGCTCGGGTGTACAACCTCAAGACCAATGATGATTGTGATGACCCAGATATTATAACATGTACCTTTCTATTGTTTGACAAAGGTGTTATTGTATTGATTGATCTCGGGTCTACATATTCATACATTACTAGTAAGTTAGTGAAAGAATTGAACATTCCGTTAGAAATTACTAGCAATGAGGTGATAGTGACAAATCCATTAAGGCACAGTGCCCGAGTAAATATGGTGAGCCGAGGGTGTCTCATACGGATTCAGGGAATGGAATTCCCTGCTAATCTGATGGAATTACCTTTTGATGAATTCGAAGTGATATTGGGTATGGATTGGTTATATCGTTATTACGCTGATGTCGATTGTAGATTGAAAAGAGTGACGTTGAGAAGTTCCGAAGGAGTAGAAATTATTGTATTTAGTGAAAGATAGAATCCGTTAGCAAATGTGATTTCAGTGATGACTGCAAAGAAGTTACTGCTACAGGGATGTCAAGGGTTTATTGCTAATGTACTGGATGTTAGAACCAAGGAGAAAGGGATTGAAGGGATTCCTATAGTCATAGAGTTTCTCGATGTATTTCCTGCAGAGTTGCCAGGTTTACCTCCTGACCGAGAGGTAGAATTTCAGATTGAGATAATACCGGGAACAACGTCCATTGCAATGGCACCATACAGAATGGCTCCAAAAGAATTGCAAGAATTAAAGATTCAATTAAAGGAGCTATTGGACAAAGGGTTTATTAGACCAAGTGTATCACCTTGGGGAGCTCCAGTTTTATTTGTTAAGAAGAAAGATGGATCCATGCGTCTTTGTATCGATTACAGACAACTCAATAAAGTAACCATCAAGAACAAGTATCAACTTCCCCGAATCGACGATTTATTTGATCAATTAAAGGAGGCTTCAGTGTTCTCAAAAATTGATTTACGTTCAGGTTATCATCAATTAAAGATTCAAGAAAAAGACATTTCAAAAACGGCGTTTAGAACAAGATATTGTCACTATGAATTTATCGTGATGCCGTTTGGAGTTACGAATGCACCAGCTGCTTTTATGGATTTAATGAACAGAATTTTCCAACCGTATTTGGATCAGTTTGCTGTGGTGTTCATTGATGATATTTTAATATATTCAAAGTCAGAGGAAGAGCATAGTTCGCATTTGAGGATTGTCTTACAGATATTACGAGATAAAAAGCTTTATGCTAAATTTTCTAAATGTGAATTCTGGTTGAATGAAGTGGCATTCCTTGGACATGTAATTTCGGCAGAATGAGTTCGAGTGGATCCCCAAAAGATTAAATCTATTCTGGAGTGGGAAGTTCCAAAGAATATATCGGAAGTTAGAAGTTTTCTGGGGTTAGCTGGTTATTATCGAAGATTTGTTAAAAACTTTTCGATTATAGCATTACCCCTGACTAAACTGTTGAAAAAGGAAATAAAATTTGTTTGGACTCGAGAATGTCAAGAGAGTTTTGAAAAGTTAAAGAAGATTCTTACAGAAGCTCCAGTGTTAGTTCAACCTGAGTCTGGCAAGGATTTTGTAGTGTATAGTGATGCGTCTCATAATGACTTGGGATGCGTGTTAATGCAAGAAGGCAAGGTGGTGGCCTACGCTTCGAGGCAATTAAAACCTCATGAGAAGAATTATCCGACACACGATTTGGAGATGGCTGCAGTAGTGTTCGCTCTAAAAATATGGCGTCACTACTTGTATGGTGAAAAGTGCTACTTGTATACGGATCACAAGAGTTTAAAGTACTTGATGACTCAGAAAGAGTTGAATCTAAGACAAAGAAGGTGGGTGGAATTTCTCAAAGATTATGACGTGGTGATTGATTTCCATCCCGGAAAGGCAAATGTGGTAGCTGATGCCTTGAGTCGAAAGACGTTTGCAGCTTTGCGAGCTCTTGATGCTAGATTATCGTTAAGAGGAGATGGTGCAATTTGTGCAGAACTGACTGTCAAGCCAGTATGGCTAAATCGAATTAAAGAATTGCAAGTTAAAGATGAAAAATGTTTAAAGAGGATACAACAGATAAAGAATAGAGATAGTACGGATTATGAGATTAAGTCTGACGAGAACTTGTATTATCGAGAAAGATTAGTAATTCCAGATGATGATGAATTAAAGAATGATTTGTTAACGGAAGCTCATTGTAGCCCATTGACAATGCATCCAGGAGGGAACAAAATGTATATGGATCTCAAGAGTCGATATTGGTGGCCGGGAATGAAGAAAGACATTACGGAATTTGTATCAAAGTGTTTGACTTGTCAACAAGTCAAAGCTGAGCATCAAGTTCCGTCAGGATTATTACAACCAATTTCAATTCCTCAATGGAAATGGGAAAACATAACGATGGATTTTGTGACGGGTTTGCCTTTAACTCAGAACAAAAAGGATTCCATCTGGGTAATCGTGGATAGATTGACTAAGTCAGCCCATTTTATTCCAGTACGAACTGATTTCTCCATGGATAGGTATGCTGAATTGTATATAAGAGAGATTATACGTTTGCATGGTATACCTATTTCCATAGTTTCTGATCGGGATCCTAGATTCACATCACGGTTTTGGAAGTCATTACATAGAGCATTGAGAACTCGGTTAAACTTCAGTACATCGTTTCATCCTCAAACTGATGGTCAATCCGAGCGAACTATCCAAATTCTGGAGGATATGCTTAGAGCGAGTGTCATTGAATTCAAAGGATCATGGGAAAAATATTTACCACTTGCTGAATTTGCATACAACAATAGTTATCAGTCAAGCATCAAAATGGCTCCCTATGAAGCTCTTTACGGAAGAAAATGTCGTACGCCCTTGAACTGGTATGAACTTAAGGATCGAGAAGTTATTGGTCCTGAGTTGATTCAGAATACGGAAGAGAAAGTTCAAGTAATTCAGAATAATCTAAAAGCTGCAGCTGATAGACAGAAATCGTATGCCGATTTAAAAAGGAAAGAAATTGAATTTCAAGTCAGAGATAAAGTGTTCTTGAAAGTGTCTCCGTGGAAGAAAATATTGAGGTTTGGACGTAAAGGAAAGTTGAGTCCTCGGTTCATTGGACCTTATGAGATTACTAGGAGGGTAGGATCAGTAGCATATCAGCTGGTTTTGCCACCTGAAATGGAAAAAATACACAATGTTTTTCATGTCTCAATGCTTAGGAAATATAGATCTGATCCATCTCACGTTGTGACTACTGAAGAAATTGAGATTCGACCAGATTTAACTTATGAGGAAGAACCTGTTCAAATATTAGCTCATGAAGTCAAGCAATTAAGGAACAAGACTATTCCATTGGTTAAAGTCTTGTGGAGAAATCACAAAATAGAGGAAGCAACATGGGAACGTGAAGAGGACATGAGGATTAAGTATCCCTACCTCTTTACATAATGAAAATTCGAGGACGAATTTTCTTAAGGGGGAGAGAATTGTAACATCCTCAATACCGGGTTAGTGACTAAATTGAAAAGTTTCAAATTTTGGTGATTAAAATAGAATGAATGAATAGTAGAAAGATATATATGTAAATGATTGTGTAGGATTGAATTGAAAGGAAGTAGGAATGGAAGGGCAAAAGAGTTATTGCAAGGATCAATTAATTAAACAAGGGATAAGGATATATATGAATACAAGTGGGTTGAAAAGGAGAGAACTAAAGGCTTCCAGACTTATCTTCTTCTTCTTTCTTCCTTGTACGCGCGAACCAAAGCAAAGGTAAGATTTCTGATTATTGATTTTCTTGTTAAATTTAATATTGGGTTTTGATTCTTAGATGATAACTAAACTTAAGGAAAGCTTAAGTTATCTTAACATCAAAGGATGATTGAGTTAGAAGAGATTTAAGATTTGAAGTCCTTAAATGAAATCTTGGGATATAGTTCATAACTAGAATTGAAAGTTATATTTGACTTGTCATCAATCTAGTTAAGATATACGAAGTGTTAAAAACAGAATTCAAACATGTTGAATTATTAATGTAATTCTTGAATTACATATGAATGATAGGATTTGAAGGTTTAAGATGAAATAAATGAGTATAAATAGGTTTAAGGATGTGTACTAGAGTTAAGAATGAAAAAGGGGATTAAACATGAAGGATTTAATCCAAATGAATGAATTTTCGGGTTCAAAAAGAGGATTCTGGGCAGAGTGCACCGATGCACATTCATGGTGCATCGATGCATCAAGGTTAAAACCCAGAAATTATATGAATGTGCATCGATGCATTGGTAGTGCATCGATGCACTATTTTAAAATAAAGACATCGAATGCAATTCGTGCATCGATGCATAAGTAGTGCATCGATGCATCCCATTAATAGTGAAACATCGAATGCAATCGGTGCATCGATGCATAAGGAGTGCATCGATGCATCCCAACAATAATACTACATCGAATACCTTTGATGCATTGATGCATCAGTAGTGCATCGATACATACTTTCATTAAAAGATGAAGTTGACTTTTCTCTTAGTCTAAAGAGTGAACCATTAGAGTATATTAGTTATAATACTGATATACATCCATGTGTGATTATGTAGATACTAAAAGTAAGCTTATTCCGGAACGATCAAAGGATTAGAATCGAAACAAAGCAAAGCTAAGGTAAGTGCATACTATATGTATATTATAATGGAATAAGACTTGTGATAAGTCTAATCCCGATGTTGATTTTTATAATACAGTAGTTATGAACATGCATACATGATAATTATTGTGATACATGCATAAGATATATATATGTTCATGTGATATGTTATGTGATATGATATGTGATATGACCTGTGATATGAGAACATGATATGAAGTGACATGAGCTACATGATCACAAGAGAAATGACATGAGCTACATGATCACAAGAGAAATGACATGAGTACATGAACATATGAAATATAAGAATAATGCCCATAGTATACGATATGAGAATTATAGGTGTAATTGGCATGCCAAGAGTCGAGGGTATAATAGTCCTTCGGGACGTAGTCCTTCGGGATGTAGTCCTTCGGGACGTAGTCCTTCGGGATGTAGGAGTCCTACGGGACGAATACTGAACTAAGGTTCGGTGCCCCATGAGGGAATAGATATGAGCTGTGGTGACAGCATTAGTGCACAACCTCAATGCACTCACATACCTCTAATCTCAATAAGATACATGGGTTATGCAATTGAAATACCGATTTACAGTGAAAGTGATATAAGAAGGTAAGTTTCGTATGTGCATTATATGGTTATATATGTTATCATGTGATAAATAAATGCACATTGAAATGTCATGATCCAATTGTAAGTATGAACATTCATAAGTTTATCATTGCATATTCATTTATTGCCTCACTAAGTCTATGACTTAGCGTGTAAGTGATTTATACGTAGGTACCAAGAATAAGGAAGAGTGGAAATAGAAGTAGCACAGGCAGCAATACTACTAAGAGATCAGATCAGAAGTAAATTGACAAAGTATGTACTTGATTATGTATAGAGTGTTGGTATGTAATAAGGGTAAATTACGAATACTCTGATCGATTTTGTATTTTATGGTCTTATGTAAATTAATGTATTTCGTTTTAATGAAAGTTTTAAAAATTCCCGGGATTTTCTGTAAGAGTCAAAGATTTGAAAAGTCAATGTGACACGTCGGACTCGTATCCGGGTCGGGTACGGGTTGGGGGTGTTACATATATTCCCTGCGAATCTTTTGGAGTTACCGTTTGATGAGTTTGAGATTATATTGGGCATGGATTGGTTATCTCAGCATTATGGTTGGGTAGATTGTCGCATGAAGCGATTATTTATAAAGGATGCAGAGGGTACCGAGATAATAGTAATTGGAGAAAAAGTGGGGTCTTTACCTAATGTAATATCAACCTTTACGGCAATGAAAATGATGGAAAAAGGTTGCACAACTTTCTTAGCAAATGTGCTCGATACCCGGACATCTGAAATTCGATTAGAGAATATTCCGACAGTTCGAGAATTTTCAGATGTATTTCCTGATAATTTACCCGGATTACCTCCTGATCGAGAAGTGGAGTTAAAAATTGAAGTTTTCCCGGGTACATCTCCTATTTCAATGGCTCCATATAGGATGGCTCCAACGGAACTCAGAGAACTAAAGGCGCAATTACAGGAGCTATTAGATCGAGGTTTTATTAGACCGAGTGTATCTCCTTGGGGTGCACCAGTACTTTTTGTTAAAAAGAAAGATGGCTCAATGCGATTATGTATAGATTATCGTAAACTGAATAAGGTGACGGTGAAGAATAAATACCCTCTTCCGAGGATCGATGATCTGTTTGATCAGCTCAAGGGTGCTTCAGTATTTTCGAAAATTGATCTTCGATTAGGGTATCATCAGCTAAAGATAAAAGAGGAAGATATTCCAAAGACGGCTTTCAGAACTCGATATGGTTATTATGAGTTTGTTGTGATGCCGTTTGGACTAACCAATGCTCCAGCAGTATTTATGGATTTGATGAATCGAGTCTTTCAGTTGTATTTGGATCAATTTGTGGTTGTGTTTATTGATGATATTTTGGTGTATTCTAAAACTATGGAAGAGCACGACACACATCTCCGTATCGTACTACATACGTTGCGAGATAAAAAGTTATTTGCTAAATTATCAAAATGTGAATTTTGGCTGTCAGAGGTTGCCTTTCTGGGTCATGTGATTTCAGCAGAAGGAATTAGAGTAGATCCCAAGAAGGTACAAGCTATAGTGGAGTGGAAACCTCCGAAAAATGTTTCGGAAGTCTGAAGTTTCTTGGGGTTAGCTGGATATTATCGGAGATTTGTGAAGAATTTTTCAATAATTGCATCTCCCCTTACCAAACTACTTCGAAAGGATGTACCATTCGTCTGGAATGAAAAGTGTCAAGAAAGTTTTGAGAAGCTTAAAGAGATTCTGACTAAGGCACCGGTACTAGTACAGCCAGAGTCAGGAAAAAATTATATAATATACAGTGATGCGTCCCATAATGGTTTGGGATGTGTTTTAATGCAAGAAGGTAAAGTCGTAGCCTATGCTTCAAGGCAGTTAAAGACGCACGAACGAAATTATCCGACATATGATTTGGAACTAGCAGCTGTAGTGTTTGCTCTGAAGATATGGCGCCACTATTTATATGGTGAGCGATGCTATATTTATACAGATCATAAGAGTTTAAAATATTTACTCACTCAGAAAGAGTTAAATCTAAGACAAAGGAGATGGGTTGAGCTTCTCAAAGACTATGATGTGATTATTGATTATCATCCTGGGAAGGCTAATGTGGTAGCTGACGCACTTAGCCGAAAAACCTTTGCTGCTATGAGAGCGTTAGATGCACGACTATCAATGGAAGATGATGGTGCATTAATTGCAGAATTGAGATTGAGACCTGCCCTATTGGATCGTATCAAGGATCTTCAGAATAAAGATAAGAAGTGTTTAGATAGAATGGAGGAAGCAAAGAAAGGGGAACTGATAGATTTTGAAATTAAGCCTGATGGATGTTTGTATTATCAGAATCGAATTTGCATACCTGATGACGAAGAACTGAAGAAAGATCTTCTTTCTGAAGCTCATTATAGTCCTTTGACTATGCATCCAGGAGGAAACAAAATGTATCAAGATTTAAAGAGTCGGTATTGGTGGGCAGGTATGAAAAGAGCTATCACTGAGTTTGTTTCTAAATGTCTAACCTATCAACAGGTAAAAGTAGAACACCAAGTACCTTCGGGGTTGTTACAACCTATCTCAATTCCTCAATGGAAATGGGAACAAGTTACCATGGATTTTGTGACAGGTTTACCTTTGACACCTAGTAAGAAAGATTCGATCTGGGTGATAGTGGATAGATTGACAAAGACATCACACTTTATCCCGGTTCGAGAATATTATTCTATGAACAAGTATGCTGAGTTATATATCAGAGAAATAGTACGACTTCATGGAGTACCCATTTCGATAGTTTCCGATAGAGATCCGAGATTCACTTCGAGATTTTGGAAGTCCTTGCATGAGACATTGGGAACCAGACTAAATTTCAGCACATCTTATCATCCGCAGACATATGGTCAATCTGAAAGAACTATTCAGATACTTGAAGATATGCTAAGGGCGTGTGTTATTGATTTTAAAGGATCGTGGGAAAAGTATTTACCTTTAGCAGAGTTTGCTTATAATAACAGTTATCAATCAAGTATCAAAATGGCTCCTTTTGAAGCGTTGTATGGAAGAAAATGTCGAACACCACTGAATTGGTACGAATTAAAAGATCGAGATGTAATTGGTCCATATCTAATTAAGGAGGTGGAAGACAAAGTGAAAGTAATCCAAGATAATCTCAAAATAGCAGCAGATAGACAGAAATCTTATGCTGATTTAAAAAGAAAAGAGATTAAATATCAAGTGGGTGATAAGGTATTTCTTAAGGTGTCACCTTGGAAAAAGATTCTAAGATTTGGACGAAAAGGGAAATTGAGTCCAAGATTTATCGGACCATACGAGATTGTAAAGAGAGTTGGACCAGTAGCTTATCAGTTGGCGTTACCTCCAGAGATGGACAAGATTCATAATGTATTTCATGTATCAATGCTTCGAAGATATCGATCAGATCCTTCACATGTAGTTACACGGGAAGAAATTGAGATTCAGCCAGATTTATCATACGAAGAGGAGCCAGTAAAGATTTTAGCACATGAAGTCAAAGAACTAAGAAATAAGACGATTCCATTAGTAAAAGTACTTTGGCGAAACCATAAAGTTGAGGAATCAACTTGGGAACGAGAAGAAGACATGAAGAAAACGTTTCCTCATCTATTTAATTCAGGTATGTAAATACATATGGAAAATTCGAGGACGAATTTTATTTAAGGGAGGAGGAATTGTAATACCCCAAAATTTGACCAGTGACTAAAATGTAAGTTTTGAAAGTTTAGTGGCTAAAGTATAAACTTTGAAAAGTGTAGGGACTGAAGGTTGTAATTTAAAAGTTATATATTTTATGCATGTAAATGAAAAGTTTGGATTAAAACAGAGATTTTAGTGGGGATCATATTTTTGGTACGAGAATTTTGATAAAAGATATAAAGCAGTAAATTTCAGTATTGAAATCAGATATTCGGATCGAGCTGAAATTTTACAAAAATTTGAAGGATGTTAGAAAATGGTTGGAAATATTATTTTCATATTTTCGATCAGAGAAATTTGGCTCAGAACAGTGCAAATTTTCAGATTTGACCAAACAAATGGAATTTTAGTGACTAAAATGCAATTTTTAAAAATTGCATGGTCAATTTCGAAAGTCAAAGTCAAGTTGTATCATCTTTGACCAAGGAATATTTTAATAGAAGATAATACAATGGCATTTGGTAATTTTCAAGATTTATTAAGGGTAATTTTGGTATTTGGTCCAAAAAGGAATAAAAAATTCATTTAATTAGTTTTAAAGGTTAATAATTAGAGATATTTTTGGAGAACCATCGTGAAACTCTTCTCTCTTCTCCAGCTAGCTGCTGAAACCCATAGACAAGGTGAGTCAATTTGTTTTCTTCTATTTTTGATCAAATTTGGTGAGTTTTGGGATTAAATTGTGAAATAGGAAATTGTTCTATCCTATTTTCTCTACAAGATGGTATAATTATTTCTTGGTTTCATGCTTAAATGTGAAAATGGGTATTTATGGTGGATGAAGAGGAAGTGTGATTTTTATGATTAAAGATCAATTCTTGATATTAGAAGTGTTGTAAGAATTGAAGAAGAACCAAGGATGCAAATTAATGAAAACAGTTTAGATTTTGGAATCTGGCAGTAAGTTTGAAAATTCACCAGAAATTCTATAAAAATTATTTGGAGATTATTTTTATATATTATGTTCATATATCAATCTAGTTTTGTTTAAAACAAACGGGGATCAATTTCAATGTGTATACAGAAAGATATGAACTTTTAACTGAGGAAAGGTCAGAAAAACGGACAGTATATTCTGCACAAAACAGATTCTGTTGATCAACTTTGAAAATTCACTATAAATTGTACATAATGAATTAGAAGGAGTTCTTTATATGGATAGATTCGTATTCGAGTCTAGTTTTCAATGGAAGAAACGGAATTAAATTCCAGTGTGTATATCAACACAGAATACTGATTCTTTAAAGATAGTGCAAGTTGTCTGAATATGGAAATTTTAGAATTTAAGTTGAAATGGATTAGAAGATGAAGAGTAATTTTTAAATGTAAAAGTATCATTTGGGTGAGTTAGAATAATTCTGGAAATTCTGGAAAGTGTGCTGATTTTGGAGTTTAAGTATTAAGTTGGGATTGAATTTCAAGTTTATCAAGTTGTAAGGTTGAAATTGAAAAGCCTAAGAAAGTTTAGGATGAAATTGTAAGCATTTGAGTGTTGAATTATTGATTTGAACTTTTATTTTAGTTGCTGGAAATTTTATATATTTGATGGGAAATAATCATAATAGTGAAGAGCTATTATGAAATTAAAGGAAAAGTTAAGTTGAATTCTAGAAAGAATTTAAAATATGTGGTTAGATTTTATAATTCGTAAAAGTTGAAGAATCATGCTGAAAATAATTATTTATGGAATTGAATAAGTGTTTCGATAAGTTTGAAGTTATAATGGAGTTATGAGTATGGTTGTTATCGATTTAGTTATCGATTTTACTATATAGATTTTCAAATGTTAAAACGAGCTTATATTAGTACGATACTAATATGTAGTTCGAACAATTTTTGTTTTATAATTTGGTATTGTCAGACTACGTTAAATCTAGCAATCCGAACGATTCGAAAGGAAAGGACAAAGCTCGTGACTAGGATTATTATATACAAGTTCTGTAGTGAGGCAAAGGTGAGTGCAGTTATTTATTTAATTATTTTGATCGAGGACGACTTGCGATAAGTCAACCTCATTCCAATTTATAGTATGATTTATAAAGATTATTTTCATAATATTTTATATCAGTTTTATGAATGATTTAGGGTATGAACTGCCCAAGCATGATATTTTGATTATGGATTTAATTATGACACATGAGCCCATTGTATGTATAATGAGAATTATGGGTACACTTGGCATGCCATTAGTTGAGTATTATCAGCTTTGGTACATTCGTGTATCAATGTTATCATATCAGCTTTGGTACATTCGTGTATCAATGTTATCCTATCAGCTTTGGTACATTCGTGTATCAATGTCCAGCACCGTTGGTGCTTATTCAGGTTATGATGGCACTGAAGTGCATCATATCTCAATATCAGTTACGATTTGCACCGTGTTGTGCATAGTGCGCACCTTACTCACGTATCTTATGTTCTTATAAATATGCATTGGGCTATGAAAATGAATATGCAAGTTGTGAATGATTTTCAGTTAACAGAAAGCATGATGTGCTTATTTTATTAGATATGATTTATCAGAATTTTCATGAGTTCATGATTTAAAAAGAAATTTCAGGTCTTAGTGAAGAAATCGACTTGGATAAGTTGGTTTGCCAGTTTAATGTTTTAAGTTGAATTATTTTATTTACGTCTATGATAAATTTCAGATTTTACTCACCCTAGATTATTATTGCCTCACTAAGTTATACTTAGCGCGTGATGATTTTCATGCGTAAGTTCTAATAAGGATAAGTACGATCTGTAAGGAGCTATCGGAGCATCTTTCTGGAAAGACATACATATCATCAGTATCAGTAAGATGTCTATGACGTTTCTTTTGACTTATAGTGGCATGTATAATTATGTCAGTAATTTCTAATTATCGTATTTATTTTAAATAATTTGTAATAATAAACTAGAATTATTTTAGTTTATTTTACTTAATTTAGTTTTATCGGTATCTATGTATGACAAGAATTTACTACATTATTATGTTTTTAAAAGATTTTACGAAAAGATATGGTTTAGTAAAATTACTGAATAAATAATGAATTTATTTTCCTGTAATAAAGAAATAAATTATAAGCTAAAATATACTTTAAAATATATTTTTAAAGTTAGAACCAGAGTGTTTTCAAAAGAAACAAATTTTTACGAAAATTTTAGTTCAGAAAATGTTTTCAAGTTGATGTGACATCTTTGACTAGTATATTGAGACATATACGGGTTAAGGGTATTACATCGATCGTCCCGGAAAAATCTTGCTAGCAACAGCTTGTCCAACAGCTTGTCCAAACCAGCTTCTGAATCATCAAACAAGGAGGACACTGGAGTAAAACCAGAAAAACCTAAAACTCAGTTATTTGTAAAGATCAACATGGAAGGAATCCCTATTGGAAGGAAAGTAAATCTCAGCGCCTATAATAGCTATGAGGAACTCTCACTTGCTATAGATGAACTGTTCAGTGGTTTGCTTGCAGGTTGGTCCATAAACCAGATAATACTAAATATCCATTCCACCATTGTTATTTGCTCACTTTTTCTCAACACCTTGCTTTATGTCAGATTAAGTTGACTGGTTTGTTTTACAATTATATCTTAGCTCAAAAAGATCCATCTTCCACCCAAAACGAAAGCTCGATCGAGGAAGCAGCCAAAGCAGATGCGGGTTCCTTAGCTGCAAGTGGGGAATATACTCTAATTTATGAAGATGATGAAGGAGACAGGGTCCTTGTTGGAGATGTACCATGGCAGTAAACATTTTTCAGTTATATTATGCCTTAGATAAACTTAAAAAACATGAAAAGCCTTGCATAAACTTGAACCAAACTATATATATACACACATAATTACCATTTGATCCTGGAATTCATATTCTTGACAGCATGTTTTTTTCTACTGCAAAGAGGTTACATGTACTAAAGAGTTCTGAAATTTCAACTCCATAAAGTAAGTTGTATGCATCCTTTTATTTTAATTTCATTAAAAAAAAACTATAGATTTGAGAGGTGTCAATTCCTGTTGATCAACTCTCTAACAAGTCTAGGAAATTTGGCTGCTTTCAGTTTGCAGCAATGAGAAAGAAAAGACCCCATTTGATCCTGCAGTTCATATTTCAAGGTAACTTTGTAGAAGATGGTGAATTTTCCTGTATCTTTTCCAAGTGGAGGAGTTCAAATCTATCATCTGCAATCATTTTTCATTGAAGTTGGCATATGAGTTATTATGATATGCTCATAGAATAAGTTTGAGAATAAATTTTGATGGATTGCCTGAGATGTATTTCAATTTTGATGTTGCTCTTCCCTTTTTTGTACTTTTACAGGTCAACTAGGTGTTTGGAAATGGAAAGTTTGATGGACTTGATTGTCTCTAGCTTGTAATTTGACTTTAGATTTTGTTCTAAATGATGTTAGAAACTTAGGATGATTTAGAAAAAGGTCAATTACGCATTTAGTATTTAAATTATCAATTTTTGTCTGTTTTAGTATTTAAACTTTTAATTTTTTTAAAATTATATCTAACTTTTTAGTTTTCATTTCATTTTAGTACTCCGCTATTAAAAAATTAACGTTAGATTTGAACGGATACTAAAATGAAATAAAAACTAAATTTTAGGCATGATCTTAAAAAATCGAAAGTTTAGGTACTAAAACAGACCAAAATTAATCGTTTAAGTACTAAACGTGTAGTTTATCTTTTAGAAAAATATTAAATTTCACTAGTAAAAAACGTTGTTTTTTTATTAATTTAAAGTAAATACAAGACATTATTATTCAAAGATAGTTCTAAATAATTTGACATTGAACCGCGCACCCTTAATATTTCTGGTTCTAAAACCCAAAATATCAAGAAATAAAAACAATTTATTTATCACCGAGGTCACTTGTTTCGTGCACTCATAAACGATATTAAATATTTAAATATATTAGTTTCAAAAAATATATATTATTCGATTTCATATGTTTTTGTGTAATGTATCAACAATAATATTAATCGAGTTAAATCCAATCGATCTATTTTAAGGTATTTAAATTTATAATTTTTTTTAAATATTACAGACAAATGCACATTGAATTAAGATTATAGAAATTTTTTATAAATATCTTTTAAAAATAAAAATAATTTACTAAAAAATCAGGAAGGATAATTTTGTTCCATAAAATTTATAATAAAAAATCTGGAATCAGACCGAGGTTTTTTTCCATTAAAGATTTCGGGTTTTTTATTTAGCTAATTAGGACACTATTTTTATTTTGGATAATACGGTAAATGTAAAAGTGAAGTTAGAACTCGTCACATCAAAGTGATGAATTATAATAAAATATATATTTTTTATTAAAATTTATCACATCAAGATTAAAATTTGAATAAAACATATTTTTTATTCGAACTCATCATCTCCAAATGACGAGTTTCATGCACTATAGAAAATGTCGTAGATGCCAAAATAAAAGTGTATGTAATCTATTTTGCAATTTTTTTCTGGGCTGTTATATTGGGCCAGAAAACCAGCAGACCGACCAGAAAGAAAGTTCAAAGTTCCTTTGCCCGCCTGGTTTGGCCTTTTAGGGTTTATGGTGTACTCGGTGTTTTCATTTCCTCTTTGCTTCATAAATTAAAATCCAAATCTTTTTTGGCGTTTGAAATCCTTGCTTTTCACTGAAGATCGAGGTAAAGAAAAAATCTGTAGTTTCATTCATGCAGTATAATAGAGTTATTTGCTTTTATTTTTCCAAATAGTTTCTGGGTTACGTTGAGGCTGATTCTTCATTATTTGAAAAGTAATGTTTTTATAGGGTTTTACTCTGTTCTTGTTTTGATCCTTGGGTTTTTTACCTGGATTGCGTTTATGATCTTTTTCGTTGAGAAGATTTCATCTTTTATGTTACTTGATATTATTCCTGGGAATTTTTGCTGTTTTATGTGTTCTATCATGCCTTTGTTTATTTTGTTTGGTTTTATAGGTCATTGAAATTGATAATCACCATTAGTTCGTTGAAATCAATTGCTGAATCGTTCTAAACATATTGAAGCTTGTAATTTGTTTTTGCTATATTTCTTGGTTGTCTGGAAATTTGAGCTATATTTTTACAGTTGAATTTTGTAGGGAAGTTTGGAAATTAGGGTTTGTTAATAGAAAAGAAACCGTCTTTTGCAAACCATGGGGACCCCAGAAACATCTAGAGAGCCATGCCCTGATCGAATTCTCGATGATATTGGTGGCGCTTTTGGTATGGGTGCGGTTGGGGGTGCAGCCTTCCACTTCATAAAAGGCACATATAACTCCCCAAGCGGTGCTCGGTTGATCGGAGGAACTCAAGCGGTGCGCATGAATGCCCCTCGTGTAGGTGGTAGCTTTGCTGTTTGGGGTGGCCTTTTCTCCACCTTTGATTGCACCATGGTTTACCTTCGACAAAAAGAAGATCCATGGAACTCGATTATAGCCGGTGCTGCCACTGGAGGGTTCCTTTCGATGCGTCAAGGACTTGGTGCTGCTTCGAGATCAGCAGTGTTTGGTGGGGTTTTGCTTGCTTTGATTGAAGGAGCTGGGATCATGTTGAATAAGTTCCTCAGTCAGCCACAGATGCCTATTATGTTCGAAGAGCCAGCACCCAATGTAGCCGGCATGCCTGGATATCCAATGGGACAATTGACAAATCAAACCTCTGCCCCTGCATCAGTTGACAGCTCGAGACAGGGTTCATCTTCGTCTTCATCCCGGTCATCAAATTCTTCGTCTTCATGGTTTGGAGGTCTTTTTGGTGGTGGAAAGCAGCAGGAATCAGCAACAGGTAGTGGAAGTAAAACTGAGGTTTTGGAGAGCTTTGATGCTCCTCCGGTGCCATCGTTTGAGTACAAATGAAATGGTGGCTAGCCATTTTGGTCGCTCTTAGCTTCTGAGCCTAACCCTAAGTACTTGTAAGCATGCCCTGTTTTACATGGCTTAGAAGTGTTTGAACTTAATTTCAGTATATTGAACCAGTAGTTGAAGTAAATATTCCTCGCTCTCTGGAGTTTTTGCTATCGATGTCAATCAACTTCTATCAAGTGGTTGGAGGCGCGACTTCTACTGTGGTTGCATCCTCGTCTCAAGGTCACGTCGATTCGTCGAACAGCTAACAAGGCAGCGCATACACTGGCAACCTGGGCTCTCACCTCTCGTTCTCATTTGTATTTTGATTCTGAGTGCCCAGCTTTTCTTTGGCAAACTGTTATTGATGATTCTATCTATGGTTAATGCTAAAAGTAATCTTTCTTTCAAAAAAATGTATCAAAAGCTTCTACCCAGCTTAAGCTTAAGCCAATCCAGAGCTCTTCAAGTTCATCACCAAAAGGACGTAAGTGATGACGAAGGATGTTACATGCATCACGGACAGATGCATTAAGTTCTTCGTATTTCGTAAACAAGTGTATCTTCATTATTTTAAAAAAATTATAAAATTTAATTTAATATACTAAGAAGTGAAGAAATAAATTTTATATATTAATATTTTAAAAATATATATATTAAAATTTTAGATTTTAATTTTGAATTTCTAGATTCACCACTAATATCATCATAAATTTAATTAAATCGATCCAAAATAGAATTTGATTATAATTTTTCATAACTTTAAGTATGTTCTTACTCGTATTGAACAGCTCTGCTCTAGATTCTTTTGGAAGAATGGTGATGTTGAAGCGAGAGGGGCTCGGGTGGGTTGGAGGACTATTTATAGTCCCAAGTCGGAGGGGGTGTTGGGGATTAGGTATATGAAGAGCTGGAATAATGCGTGTTTGGTGTTTCTCATTAAGGCTATCATACAGAGGGAGGGGTCGATTTGGGTGGCCTGGATTCATGAGTATATTCTACGGGGAGATGATTTTTGGCAGGTGCAGGCTAGATTCAATCATAGGTATCTTTGGAGGAAGCTATTCAAGCTTAGATAGGAAGTCTCGATGGGCCTTGTGATAGATTATGGGGTTACTCTGATGAAGGTCTGGGGGACTGTTAGGCCCAGAAGGGAGAATGTGCATTGGCATCGTTTGGTGTGACATGTTTTTCACATTCCTGGGTACTCTATAGTTGCATGGATGGTTGTCCTCTATAGATTACCTACTAGGGACAGATTGCGGGCTTTTGGAATGAAGGTGGAGGCATCTTGTGGCCTATGTGGTAGGGAGCTTGAGTCTAGAGACCATGTTTTCTTTGGCTGTCCCTTTTCCAATGAGGTTTGGCTCGTCATGTTGAGATTTGTAGAATCTGAAATCAGAACAGTCAGAGGATAAGAAATGAACAAAACACATTATCAAAATCTACACGAAAATGAAACTCCATTTGTACTCTCTGGGCAACCATACACAAGATAACCAAAGAAAAACGCAATTTACCAGACATTAAAATGAATTAAATAATAAAAAATTGCGTGGATTAACAGCGATAAATTCTTAGAAATCATGCAGGAAATAACAACGATGTTGATGATGAAGGTTCGAATATTGTGAAATTGTAACATAAAATATATAGCAACAAAATGAAAGGGACAACAAGGGAGGAAAGACTCAGAACCTTACTCTCCTGTAGACGACATTTTATCAAATCATAGCTTTGATTCAATGATCCTCTCTAAAATTATCTCATTTGAGCACTTCTTAATCATGAAAGATTAAGAAACGTGAGAGTCGGGGATACAGTGACATTGACATCGCTAACTTCCATCACGGACAAATCATGTAGGCGTTGTCTATTCGTGGGGACACGCCATCTGTCATCTTTCCGTGTTTCTATTGGTCCGTCATTGAAATAAAGTTATGGATATTTGTCCTGGTTGAAACGAGAAGTACTTGCCATTTTGCTTGAGGAAAAGATTCAGTGTCGTCTTCTCAAATGGGTTCATAGACGTGGCGTGTGGGTGATAAAAGGTGACAACGCATGAATCCAATGAGAAGGCGCCAAATCATACTCTAGATTCTCCCAATGCCAACGTGTCATGGAAAATTTATATATGAATTTATTTAAATTTTTTACAAAATACAAATATTGTTATAATATTATTAAAAAAAATCAAACTTTTCATAACTTGCGAAGAAATTGGAAAGAAGATAGCCCAAGACGATATCTTTAAATATATAGGTTAGTGTTTCACTTACTTTTTGTTTACATTTTTTTTATTAATATGAGATAAGTACAAAATCATATTTATTCAAAGATAACACTTAATTATTTGACATTAAACGCTCGTACTTCTAGAATTTATGGTGCTCGAACCTGAGACTTCAAGAAATAACAATAATTTCTTTACCACTGAAGTCTTTCGGTCCGTGCTTGTTAAAAGACAAAAGCTGAATAAAAGAGAAAAAAGGAAGAGATATTGCTGAAGCTAAGAAAGAGGTGTTGGATGGAGAAAATTGTATAGTAAAAAGGGAAAATAGAAAAGGTGTTGAATATCTCATAGTAATTTTAGCATACAAATGAATTGTATTGTTATTCGTACAAAGCTTGGATGCAGATGCATGGTCGCAAAAACCAGAAGCATATTTGAAACCATCATTGCACAGTAATCCTCGCAAAAGAAGAATTTAGAGGAATGTATGTGCACTAAGCTCTATAGATGCCGGATGGATCAGCATTCTCAACAATCCAAGGGTGCTCGAGAAGCTTATGTAGTGGTAGGCGTTGTGAAGAATCCTTGACAAGCATCTGTAAGTAGAGCTAAAAGCTTAGGGTATGTATTAAAAATGTTGTTTACTGCAAGGTACAACGGCAACAAACGATACCCGACTAATGAGGTCCTTAGCTGTAGATGAAACTATTGGTTTAGGAGGGAATTTCAGATCCACTTGCACAATCCTGTGGACAAGGTAAAGTAAGGCACACCATTCATATGCATATAACCAAGAGAAGTCATTATTTTCTCTTTGTTTTGTGCTGGAATATACCTTCGGTAAGTGTCGGAGTGTTCCTTGGCCTCAAAAGGAGGAACCCCGTAAAGGAATTCATAGCACAATACACCAAGGCTCCAGATATCTACGCTGGCATCGTGCTCTACACTTTCAACTGTTGAGAACATAAAAGATATGGTGAAAATTAGTTTTTGCCTTGCTCTAATTGTTTACATTTTTTACACAAAATGGGTTTCTAATGGTTTACTACATGCATACCCATTTCAGGAGGGAGATAATCAAGCGTGCCACACATGGTCTGCCTACGGTTAAATGTGTGTACTGACCATCCAAAATCAGCAATCTTAAGTTCACCCTGGCAAGGAATCCCAATTGACAAGATGAGCACTAAAGACTTAAAAAAACATAAGTACAACACAGAGAGTAGGAATCACCTTTGCACCAATCAGCAAGTTCTCAGGTTTGATGTCTCGGTGTATTACATGCTTTCCATGACAATAAATGAGTGCCCGAGCTAAAGATGCAACATACTAGAACAAACAACATAAGCATACAAACCAAATATCAAATGAGTCTTCTTTTTAACAAATCGTTAAGCATTACAAATTATCCGGTAAAACCGAAAAACCAAAGAAAACTCACAGTAGCCGTGCGTCTTTCACTCAAGTATTTACATTTTTGCAGTTCCTTGTAAAGTTCACCCTTGGCTGCATACTCCAGTATCAGGTAAACCCGTTTCTGTAAAAATTGGTATTCAGGAAAAACAAATGTTAATGCATTTTAATAAACTTATTTATACACAAGGAATCGTCAATATAATTATATAGGCCACTATACCTGATCATAGAAATAACCATAAAGCCTCAATATATTCGGATGACGCAAGTGGCTTTGTATTTCCACTTCGCGACGTAGCTGATGTTCAACTTGAGACTGTTGCAGTTGGCTTTTAAATAGGACCTTGAGTGCCACAATATGATTGCTCTGTACCAGAAGTACATATGGGTCAGCCTAATACAAGATTTACAAATAATAATATTATAAATGTCCATGTTATAACTTTGGAATTTCCTAATTATGACCAGATAACAATAACAAACAAGAACCTTCAATTTTCCTCGCATTTCTTAGCAGATAAAAGGATCCATGAGGAAAAGTGAAAGAAACAAACCCTCTTTTCTCTAGCTAAATAAACGTGACCAAACTTTCCTCGTCCAAGGGGCTTTCCAATGTCAAAATCGCTAAGCGTCCATCTTTTCTTTTCGCCAACGGGAGCCTCTGAAGAAACCTGTCAAGATTTTAATATGAACAAATAAAAATAAAAATATCAAATTCCCAACATTGTCTCAAAACAAGATAAAAAAATCAATAATGTTCCGTTCACAAATTTTCAAAACCCGCTAATCCTAGATACCAAAGGGAACGGAATCCAGACATGAGACTTAATAAAATTCCCAAATCTTCCATTAGAACCCTAGAAATCAACCCTATTTGGGAATTGAAAAAAAATACGGCGAAACCCTTCTCAAAACTTTCTTCTAGAAAAGAAAAAGACTAAACAAATCGACCTTTGTTTGGTTCTTTAAGGACGAAAATAGAAAAAAGAAACAATTTCTCAAGAAAAAGAAACAATAAAAACAAAGATGGGAAAGAAAATCTTAACCTTCTCTTGCTGTTGAGAGTTTGTCTCATCGATCGCCATTTCTATAGAAAGAGAGAGAAAGAGAGCAAAACAAAATTTTGAAGGGAAGGAAAGGGAAAGGGCGGTGAGAAAAAGACCGATGGGAAATTTATTATTTGATGGAGAAAACAAAAGAGAAAAATGACAAAAATAAAAGACCTGTTACGAATATGAACCACGGGTTTTGATTTGAAGTGGGATCGGACAAGACCCCATCCCCAACGGTCGAATTACTCAACTGTGCCACGTGGAATGTATATTTAAAAAAAAACCTTCTTGACATCCGAGGATTCGAGGAGCGTATCTTAATTAGCCAAATAATAGCCCAAATGGTAGAAGGATAACTTAAAACATAAGGATTTAGGGTAAAAAAATTTCGATTATAAGATATTATTTTATTAAATCTATTGATTATTAAAAATTATAAAATAGTCCTCCGACTATATAGTGTTGTTGTGTTAAGTCCATCGACTATTAAAAGTTACAAAATAATCATCTGACTATTCATTATGTTTCAAACTCTTCTTTTTCATTAGAAAATGGACGATATTCTGAATTGAATGTTAATATGTTGACTACGATATAAAAATTGATCACATAATCTTAAACAACTATTACATCCTAGTCATCATATTAACGTCTAGCTCAAACAACCGTTAATTTTTAACGGAAAAGTATGACTTTGGAACATAATGAATAGTCAAGTGACCATTTTGTAACTTTTTATATTCAAGGGACTTAACCTCTATTAAATGATCATTTTATAATTTTTAATAGTCAAGGAACTTAATAAAACAATATCCTGTAATCCGAGATTATTTGTGTACTTTACCCATATATTTAATGTGATTTAAATGAAGAATAATAATTAAATCTATAACTTAAACATAATATAAGATTTAATAATAAAATTTTGTTTAATACATTAAACAACTACCACGTAGGTTAGGGTGAAATTAAAAAAAAAGTTGATGGAGAAATTTTTAAAAATTTAAAAATACTAACTAAAAATACTAAATTAAAGTAGAAAGAGATCAAAATTTAATATGAACCATAGTGTGAATCTATATGGCTGAACTAATGCGAAGAACTATTTCAACAGTCAGTGCATCGAAACGCACATCCTCATCAACTAAAATCCATGCAGAGCTGCGCCACAATACTACAGACCAAACCACAACATTACACTACGCGCCTATGATAAAGGTGTATTAAATACTACACTTGGGAAACGGTTAAGTTCTAGACTACAGTGTGGGAAGATGTGTGCAATGGCATTGTTTGAAATGGGCAAACGATTAAGTTCTGGACTGATGCATGGTTGGGTGATGCAGGTCCCCTTGCAAAGTATCTGTCGGTCACTTTACACCTGAAAAAGAATATTAAAGTCTCTGATTTAATTGATTTGCATGGGGAGTGAAAGTGGGATGTTGAAATTAAATCCACTGCTAGCTGGAGTTTAAGGCGTATCCTAAAAATGAGGCCCGAGGCTTATCATGTTCTGTCTTCTGGTGCAAATAAAGTGAGTGATATATGGGATACTATTCGAGTGAAAAGACCTAAGGTATCTTTGGTTCCCATTACATATTCCTAAACACTGTTTGATAGTTTGGATGGTTTTGCTTGACAAACTTCTTACAAAGGAAAGATTACAACGCATGGGGCTTATAAATGAATGTCAATGTGTTTTTTATAATGCAGCACTGGAAACAAGAGACCATATGTTCCTTAAGTGTCCTATGGCTGATTATCTATGGAATGCAGTATTCTCCCTTACTAGTTTGCAGTATAAAGCTTTATCATGGGAAGCTCTATTAGTCTATTTGCTTGGACTAGTTCAACTTGGAAAGGTAAATTCCTGCTCACTACGATCATGAAGATAGCTTTGAATGCACTTATTTACATATTTTGGGAAGAAAGAAACAAAATGTTATTCCAAGGTCGATCAAGAAATATTGAAGAAATGTTCTATGCCATCAAGGATATTGTTAGTTTACAACTAAAGGGTAGAAATATAAATAAAATCGATAGTGTTAATATTATTCTCTATAATTATTGGGGTATAGTTGATCGTTGATTCTTTTTATAAGTAAGATGATATAATGTAATCAGAATTCTGATTGTTTTTGTATCAGTTTCTGCTCTTTGGATAATAAAATTGAATTATAAAAAAAAAGGAAAGAAAGAAAGTGGGATTGGTTGAGAGCAACGCTTCCTCCTTCTTTACTTATTAATGTTGCGGCTATCAAACCGCCGTTGCCGAATGGGGGTGGATATTCCCGGTTGGAAATGGGATAGCAAAAGACGGTTTACAACGAATAGCCCTTATTTAAAGAATTTACCAGTTGGTGTTCACGATGAACGGTCAATATGGAGTCTTATTGCAAAGTACACAGATTTACCTAGAGTTAAATCACTGCTTTGGACCATTTTTAAAAATTGGCTTCTATCGAATGAAGAAAGAGTGCGCAGGTGTATGGCATCGGACCCGAGTTGTGCAATCTGTGGGGCGGCGGTGGAGTCTGCTTCTCATATCATTAGGCAGTGTGTGGTTGCTTGTGGATCGTGGAATTCTGTCATTAAACCGGAGCCAATGGGGGAGTTTCTGTAGCTTAACATGGTTGACTGCGTTGCGGAGAATTTAGGAGGTAATCCTCGTTTTCTATTGGTTGAAGTGGATTGGGAACTTTTATTTGGGAATATTGTTTGGTGCCTTTGGAAGAGAAGGAATGCTTTGATCTTTGATTTAGGTTGTTCTTTTTCTGAAAGTGACCTCCATGAAAGTTGGTGTTTGACTACCGGGGCTTAGCGTTCAAGGGAGAAAAGAAAGAAGGTTACAGCCGTAAGGGGTTTACCCATGGACAGGTCTAGACATTGGGAATGTCCTCCGGATGGGTGGTTTAAACTTAATATGGATGGGTCTCGTAGGTCGGATTCAGGAATGGCTACGTGCGGCGGGTTAATTCGAGACCATTTGGGTAATTGAGTTTCGGGGTTCATGAAGTTGATTGGGTATTGCACAGACTTAGATGGGGAGTTATGGGGTTTATTCGAAGGTTTACAGATAGCATGGGGCTTGAGAGCTTGGAGGATTAAAGTTGAGACAGACTGTAAGGAGGCCGTTGATTTACTGAAGAACGCCTCTAGAGCAAGAGGTGTTTCCTCCTTAGTGCCACATCTATTTAATCTCTGTCAGTGAAATTGGAAAATTGGTGTCGATCATGTGCGTCATGAGTGTAATTCAATTGCGGATCAACTCGCAAAATTGGCGTGGAGTCACCAATTTGGTTTGGTGCTGCTGCAAGTTCCACCAGATGAATGCAATGATATTCTTATCGAATCGACTACTGAAGTTTTTGCTTTGATCAACAGGCTGTGGTTGATTTAGCTTATATTTCTTTCATTGTATTAAGAAAAAAAAATACTACACTTCACCTTCCTCCTTATAACGCCACCCTCACAGCTCTTCTTCACCTCCACATCCCTCTTTCATCTTCTCACACTCCGTTTTGTCCTTCTTTTGTTGATATCTCTCAGTGTACGATTGGGGTTTTCCATAATGTCGAATGATCAAAAGAAATCCATGACTCAGAAGCTGTACGAGTCAGCTCCATCATCTCGGCAGGCGGCCAAGTTTTTAACGGCGACCACGTTCAGTGCAACGTTGCTTTTCTTGTCGGGGTTAACCTTGACCGGGACTGTGGTTGCCCTGGTTTTGGCGACTCCGGTTATGGTCCCGTTCAGTCCGATCCTGGTCCCGTCTGGGATAGCCATCTTCCTGGTGATCGCTGGGTTCTTGTTCTCTGGTGGGTGTGGCGCGGCAGCAGTAACGGCGTTATTGTGGATATACAAGTACGTGCAAGGGAAGCACCCACTGGGAGCGGATAAGCTTGATTATGTAAGGAATATGATGGCAAGTATGGCGAGCGGTGTGACGGGGAATGCCAAGGAGAGTGGACACTATGTGCAGCTTAAGGCTCGGGAGGTTGCTCGAGGCCAAGGATCTTGAACTAATTAAAGTGTTTACTGTCAACTGTTTACTTTAAGGCCTGGTTCATTGTTTTTGCTTGATCAAATTTGCATGCATGCATTTTAACCATTTTGTTTTCCTGGGCTTTGTTGCTGTGTTACGATTGAAGAGTTCCATTGTAGCTCAGAATCTCGTTTCTCTGTTAATAAATTTAAGGGTTATTCTTTGTGCCAAAGGAGTTATTATGATTCAAAAACGGCATTGTTTTATTAGATCGTAAGAAATAAACTTGAATAACGATCGACCAGGCAGCAAGTGATACATGTGGACCTCGCAAAGGCTCAACAAAAGGAAGGTCCTGGGTAAATCTGAAAGCGTCATCAACACATCCTCACGTGCCAAGAGATCAACTTTACAGGCATAATGTCAAATAAGCAACTTAATATTTTGCCATCGGTATCTGCCAAACCATCGACAAAAGTTAGATATTCAACCTGAAAGCCTTAAAGTTTAAACCCATCTTGTTCCATGATACTAATAAACGACTAAGCCCCGCTATTCAGCTAAAGCTTGAACGTAATATATTCAAGGTTCAGCTTCAGCACACTACTTGTGAGTTTATTTGAAGAAATCACAGAACTGGGTTGGGCATGACATGAACGTAATTCATGCGTATTCGGGGAATCGAACTCCGACAAGTACCGTGGGAGGGAACTATGATACCGCTGTACTAAATGCGCTCGACTGGCGATAGCGATTATAGTTTGTAATAATTTATAATAACATTTTTAGTTGCTTTTTAATAGAGAAGGTAACCGTCCTAGTGTACAAAACAGAGGACGTTATGTTCCATAAAGCATAGAAACGTGCAAGACATACAGAACGCCTTGGTCCTCGACTGAATCAAGCATTTATGCCAACAGGAAAAGAGTAAAGTAAGCCAAGAGGCACTATGCACAATACCAGAAAGACGTCCACCAATACATGACCGCCATTGTCCGTAATCATAATACTCACCATCACCGTAATAACATCCGTTACGTTCCCGTTCACAATCAACGCAACATAATCAAAAATATGATTACAACCCTAATTTAAATCCCATATTAGATATGTGTCTTCTCTTCAAGCATTTGTAAGCTGTTAGTATACCTATAAGCTCTCCGTAACTCTTCTCTTTTGCGAAACCGCTTTGGCAATCTAGGGTTAAAAGCGCTTCTCTTAGATAGCCATATTGATTTTGTATGTATGTGGTCGTCAAGCTGAAGCCAGTGGGAAAACAATAACAAGGTTAAATTTCAGATAATTAGGTAGGAATCAAATGATTCATCCATCATATGTGCACTTGCACGCAGACATTTATGTAAGAATTTGAATTTATTTCCACCACATATTACAAACATAAGCTACCAACTTTAGTTCCCTGTGCTTTTGTCCAGGATTCCTTACAGGTCATCCTACCCAGTGCCCAAATATAATTTCAATTTATTCACCTCTCTCTGCTAAAAATATGCCAGACTTTCTTACAAGCAACATGAAATAATTTGCGAACATAATTATATCGTGGAATAACAACGTGTTCCAAAAAAAAAATCCTAGGGTTTTAATTTGCTACTTTACCGCCCATAATTCATAGCCCAAAAACCAATAATTTGCGATAGTTTTGGCCAATATCATAGGCAGGCTAATTTTTGTCCCAATACATCAGATATTTTATTTTGAGAACTACGGAATTTACTATAACGACATGGAACTCGTCAAGTTGATATGACGAACTCTAATAGAATATATATTTTTTATTGTAACATATCACTCCGACGCGACACAGATCTAATAAAAAATTATATTTTATTGAAACTCGTCAATTCGATGTGATGAATTTGAATAAAAAATATTATTTAGGCAACCTCGTCATGTGGACGTGACGAGTTTGCCCCGTAGTATAACATTTATCGTAAATCTCAAACTAATTTTGGAAATAACTTAGTGAGTTAATTTTTTTCACCCGAGTTACCTATTAGATCAATTTTGCCAATAATTTGCTCTGCGCTTTCAATTAGCACCTAATCTTTCCAATGAACCCAAAACAGGAACGAAACAAATTATTTTATAAACTAAATAGTATTCGGTGAAGTGGTAAACAACAATAGAACATACATATCAGTTCTTCCATTGTATATTTGATCAATAGATATTATTTTCTGATAATTTTAAAAATAATTGTCTAAAAAATGTTTGGGGTCATTTTGCGAGACAAAATTGCGGAAAACACGGCCAAAGTAGATAATTAAACTAAAGTTAAGAATTAAAGTTACATTAAATTAAATTAAAAATAGGACCTAATTAAAAATTAAGAATTAAAGTTAATATTGGTGATCAAATCGATTAATTCTAAAATCTAAGGGATTTAATCTATAAATTTAATACATGACTATAATAAAAGATTTTAAAGTTAATGCTCAAATTAATACATTAGACAAATTAAAAACAAAATCAATATCAAATTAGATTAAATAAAAATTCAATGAAACAAATCATATACAAATAGTAACCAAAATAAAAAAACCAAGAAAGTATCAGCACCACAAATACGTAACTTTGTAATGGCTTACGCTATAATTACACTAATTTTTTAACTATCACATGTGATAATTTTAAACTCATTTAAATAATTGAATGATATATTTATTATAATTTTAAAAATAATAATTGTTTGGCGATATGACCTATAGTTATACGATCATTTATTGAGTTTACCCTTTAAAATATTCCCTCGAAAGGAATAATATTTTCATATCTTGGAGTCAGGTGATAATTATTTTAATTCAACCATGATTAACTAGAACAACTACGGGTTGAGGAACCACTTTATAATCAAGTGAGCCGGTGCTCTTCTCAGGAATAGAGAACGATGACAAAAAATGATCGGAGAAACAATCCGACTAAATCCTACTGCCAGAATCCCGTCGGGGGTCGTATTGGGCTATCCGACGGCTAGCTTTCCATCCGGTAATTTCAACTGCAGCAATGGACCCAATAGTCCCTGTCCCGCCGATTATCTCGTGTCTCTCCACCGTTGCCTACCGTCAAATGCTTACGAGTCAGACTCGCTGAGTGAGGATTTGGACTTTTCCGTCGATTCATTTTCAGGCGACCACTTCCGGATGTACGAGTTTAAGGTGAGGAGGTGCGCTCGTGGAAGGTCACATGACTGGACCGAGTGCCCGTACGCCCACCCGGGTGAGAAGGCCCGAAGAAGGGACCCCAGGAAGTTCCATTACTCTGGAACTGCTTGCCTCGACTTTCGCAGTGGAAACTGTAAAAGGGGCGATTCCTGTGAGTTTGCTCACGGCGTTTTCGAGTGTTGGCTCCACCCTGCTCGTTATCGTACTCAGCCTTGCAAGGATGGTACCGGCTGTAAAAGACGGGTTTGCTTTTTCGCTCACACGCGGGAGCAGCTTCGGGTGTTTCCACAGCAGAGTACGACAGAGAATGGATCCGGTTCAGGTGATTTGGATCATTTTGGTTCTCCCATTGGTCTACGTCTGGAGTTTGGTTCTTCACCAACTTCCATTCTGGCTTCGCCTCCTTTATCACCACCTTCTGAATCACCTATTATGTCACCCAGTGGCTCATTTAACTTGGTGAGTGAACTTTCTGCTTCTATGCGAAGTCTGCAACTCGGTAAGGCCAAAATGAGTGGTGCTTGTTCCCGGGGACTGCAAATGGGATCGGGATTTGGTTCTCCTCGTGGCTCCACATGCCGACCTGGTTTTCCCAGCTCTCCTTCAACGCCAACTCGCTCTAGCCTTGGTATGTTCGGTATCTGGGAATGCAACGCCGGCGAAGAGGAGTCTGCAACGGAGAGAGTGGAGTCCGGGAGAAACTTAAGGGCAAGGATGTATGCAAAACTGAGCAAGGAAAATTCTCTAGACCGTCTTGAACCCACTGGATCGGGTCCTGATGTTTGATGGGTATCCGAGTTGGTTAAGTGAAACTGGGCATCTATTTTGATTTATTTTTGGAAATCTAAACCAAAACCGGTTGCCTTTGAATCTTCCGACTTATTTTGTGAATATTTACGACACCCCTGATTTGGATATTTGGCATTTGGCAATGTAAATAGACGACGGGACAAAAGTATTACATGTTTTGTATATACACGGAGGACAGGACTTATTACGGCTGCCCGTTTGTCTTGTATTTTGTGACAATTATGAAACGCCATTTTCTTTTTTTTTCCCCTCTTCCGGATATAATCTCTGTAATTTTTCCTATGCCAATCAATGTAATATATCCCTTATTTTTATTCTCCTGTATTTCCCACAATTAAATTTGGGAGCATAGCGAGTTTTCTGCCCTTCAGATCCAACGACCCTCGAACTGAAATAGGGGAAGGTTGAGTGTTATTAGAGTGCCATTCTGGTTCACAATAATTAGAATATATATTAAAGAAGGTTAATAGTAGTCTTTTCATTTCATTTCAAAGTGGGGCTTTTGGGATAACACTTATCTTCGAGTGTAAGCTATCGTATGTCTTTTCTGTCATGAGCAATCGACCGCAACACAACAACTTGAAGGTTATCGATTCGTTGATGCTTTCAGAGTTTTAGGAAATTTTATTTTATTTAACGATAACAACTGCATTTCAATTATTCTAAAAAGAACCTAAATTTTAAAGATAATAAATTTTAAAATATTCATATAAAAAATATTAAATTTAAATACATGAAAAAAATATTTTATTGAGAACAAAGACTGATATCAAAACCTTATAATCTTCATAAAAAAATTGTCTCTTGCGAATGAGACGTTTTACAAAGTGATAAAGAAATGATATTTAACCAAATAATCTGACAGGTTGTTTTACTACACAATTTTGGTTACATCGACAAATAAACTTTTATCGAAAGAGATGATCTGACTATAAGTGATCACAGAGAAACCAATTATAAAATAAATGTCGAAATGATTTTTATGCGAGTACAAAAAACGACCACAAAAATGTGGAATAATATAACAAAAATCATAAGATCGTGTCAGAATAGTAGAGAAAACACGTGCCACAAAAGTAGAAGAAAACGTGTCATAATTACACATTCTTATTCAAAATTATAAAGATTCAAGAAAAAAAATAAAAGACATAATAAAAAAATAAAAAAAAATTGATAGTCACCGACAGTCGGTAACCAATATTAATATCACCGTCGACTAAATAAAAATTAAAGAGAAAAAAATACAAAAATATTGAAAGAAAATTCTGTTAAAAGAAAAAAAAAGACGACTAGCAAGAAATTTTAATTAGCTATACATTTGTTTTTTTGTTTACCATATTCTTAATTCACGCACTTGTGTGTTTTCCGATGGTTCGAGATGGTTTCATCGATCACGTTCATAGGCCTGGTGTTCTTCATTTAAGTTATATCAATCAGGTCTTCCATTTTTAATACGCTACTGAACCATTCTCATCGTTCAATCTCTTTAAAATTTCAATCTTTTAATGGATGTCCTTGTTCCGTATCTAATGGGGTAGGGGAGGTAAGATAGTAGGCTGTCCCTAACATTAAGTTGATAGCAACTTCCGTAAGAGACCTCCAAATTATGAAATGCCCATCATGAGACTCGATCCTATGACCTCAAGATTAAGAACATTGTGCTCTACCAACTGAGTTGGATGATCATTTCAAAATTTCAATCTTTTAATATATTATTGTCTAAACAATCTTCAATCCTTTAATATTTATTATTTTTAGTTAATTGATATAATTTACTACAAAACTTTTTAAAAAATAAACTAAAATTATATTTTTAATTAAAAATTGTTATTGCGCCTAAAATTTTTTGTCGTGTATTTGAACTAGTAATTAGATTGCCACGTGCACTATTTTGAACTGAAAAAATAAAACAAGTCCTTATCTTCTGATAATATTTTAATTTATCCACTTAAGTTAAGAGCCACTTGTATTAGTGATTAAATTTATTATGATGTGACGTGGAAGTTCTTCGGTCGAAGAGAGAGCGAGCACTATCTGTCTTGGTAGGGTCCCATTTTTTTATTTCCACGACTGTTTATTTATCATTTCGTGTGTTTGGTTGGGAAATATAAGATTACCATGGGAATTAATCTATATTCTTTCATTTGGTTGGTCGGGAATGTCATTCTCAATAATCTTATATTATCAGTAGTAAATTTTTTGGGTATATTATCGGGAATGTCATTACCTCCATTTCCTTAGGTATTGTTGGATTACCAGTGTTTTGGACTAAAATACCCTTAAATTTTTTTCTTTTCAAAAATATTCTTATTCTGTCATTGAATAATAAAAATTTTACGAATGATAAATTACAATTTTATCTTTAAACTATTTTAAATTTACAAAAAAAAATCTATAATTAAAATTTTATATGAAGTTCAGGGGTTAAAATAAAATTTTACCCTTTCATTAAACTTTTTTATATTTTTAATTTTGTAAAAAAAATTATATAAATTTTATGAATTTAAAATTTTTAAAGAAAATATATAAATATTTTCAAATTTGTTAAAAACAAATATATAATAAGGACAATTTGGTCAAATATACATTCCAATAATCTTTTATTCCTTTAACCAAACACGGTAATCTTACATTCCTGTTAAACTAACCAAACACAAAATACAACATTCCCAGTAATCCTATTCTCTGGTAATTTTTTATTCTCACTGGTAATATTACACTCCGTGAACTAAACGCTAAGGTTTCTTGTCTTTTTTCGTAGTTCGTATTAACTATATAATTTGTAATTTTATATAAAATTTTAGGATAAAGTAGATAAATATTCTATTATTATAAAATATTATTTTATTAAATTTATTGATTATTACAAATTATAAAATGATTCCTCTAAGAAGTTGCTTTATTTAATTATTCTATTATTAAAAGTTATAAAATGATCATTAAATTATTTATTATATTTTAAACTAATAAATTTCATTAAAATTTTAACGGTCATATAAATTGTATGTTAACATATTGACTGAGATATGATAGTCGTTGGATATTATGAGATCATGTTTTAATTAATAGGTTAACGTATAACTTAGACTACCGTCAATTTTTTAATAAAAATGATGTGTTTATAATATAATAAATAATCAAATAATAATTTTGTAATTTTTAATAATCAAGACACTCAGTAAAATAATTTCTATACTCAAAAGAATATTTTATAACGTTTAATAATTAAAATTTTTAGTAAAATAATATTCTATAATCAAGTAATATTTATGTATTTTATCCAAAATTTTAATTATGAAATATCTCGTAAAGCTAAAATTATCTGATCTGAATTAGTGGACGCTATGGATATTTAGGAGTAGACTCTGTGCTGGCGTGTTCTCCGAAACTAGCGTGTTACTGTTCTTATGTCCGTACGATAATCAAAACCATCACGTTCATGGCCAGCGAAATCTTCCTGCAACTACAAATTGAAGTTGCAATTCTACTATGTAGATTAGTACCTGGGTACAAGGGATGAATAGAGATAGACACTAAGTAGAGTTGTAAATGAGATGAGTCAGATAATGAATTATTCAATATTGATTTGGTCAATTATTAATAAATACTCAGATCGAGTAGATTTAACTCGAGTTTTTAATGAGCTGAAACGAATTATTTAATACTCAATTCGAAAAGTTTGTTAGCAACTTAAAAATATAATATATTAATATTTTATTTTTTAAAAATATTAATAATATTAACATTTATGTGTTGATTTAAAAAAAATACGCATGTATTTAATGTTCAGATTTAAGTTTGAGTTTGAGGCTTCAATCAAGTTAAGTTTAAGATTTTCTTTTTCATTTCGAGCCTTTTCGAGCTAGTCACGAGTTTCAGTTTAGGATTTTAAGTTCAAGTCGAGTTTGAAAATTTTAAACTCGCGAATTTTCGAGTTGATTTGAGCTTCATTTCAGAGTTTTCGAGTCGAGTCGAGCTCAGCAATACTCGAGCTTGACCCAGTTCGTTTACACCCCTAAGCAAGGCTGTCGTGCACTTAAAAGTTTTAATTTTTTATAGCTTTTAGAGTAAACTAAACTGTCAGTATTGATCTATGTTAGTACTTAAACTTTCAATTCTTTCAAAATCATACTTAACATTTAATTTTTGTTTCATTTTATTACTCCGCCGTTAAAATTTTAACGGATGAAATCACTGGCCAACGCGTCTACAGTCGTTGTCGTCGCATTTGTCGATCGATAAAGCCCAAACTTTTCAGCCAACATCTCTTTGACCCCTAAACGTGATGTTAGCATCCGTTTCATTGAAAAATGTTTTAATTTCCCTAATTTGACAATGGGTCTGAAATTGGAGCATGTTGATCAATTCGTCATTCTCTTATAGTCCATGTTTAAATTGGTTGTCCGTCTCCCGGAGCTATGCGTCGTCAACCCGTCTATTAAGTTTTTAATGGTGTGATACTAAAATGAAACGTTAGATATATTTTTTTAAAAATGAAAAGTTTATAACTTAATTTACCCTATTAATAATTTATTAGGTAACTGGTTCCCAGTGCCCCGTTATAATATCCCCGAACTTTTATCCAAAAGCTCGATCCCCTCTTGTTTGGACAATGGATCTTAGTTATTGTAGCAAAATAAGAGTTTCAACCAACGGTTCAAGCAAGCCTCATGGGGGAACCAAGCAGCCTAATACCATATGTAGGGATGGCAACTCAACCCGAATCCGACGGGTTCCGACCCGACCCGACCCGATCGGGTCAGATTTTTTTAAAAAAATATCGGGTTCAGGTCGGGTCGGGTTTTTTTTAAATGCACTGTTCGGGTCGGGTCGGGTTTAGGGTAAAAAAATCCGACCCGACCCGACCCGAAAAATATATATAATTTTATCTTATATATTTAGGGATAATTACAATAAAATCCCTCCATATATAATTTTTTTCAATTAAGTCACTGTTTTCATTGAATTAATTTTTTTTTATTATTTCGGGTCGGGTCGGGTTTCTAAGTCATATATTTCGTCGGGTCGGGTCGGGTGAAACATTAATTCTGTCGGGTCGGGTCGGGTCACGGGTGGAGAACCCTTTCTTCTCGGGTCGGGTCGGGTGGCCCAAAAACCCGACCCGACCCATTGCCATCCCTAACCATATGTGAGCTAATTATTTAACCCGAAACGACATTATATATTTTTTATTTTAGAAAATACGACATTTACTACAATGACTTAAAATTCATTATGTTTAGGTAATTAATTCTAATAAAATATATTTTCTTATTAGAATTTGCAATCCAACATGAGGAAATCTAATAAAAAATATATTTTATTATAACTCATTACTTCGACGTGATGAGTTTAAAAAAAATATTATTTTGATAAACCCTTCATATCAGAGTAACGAGTTAATCCTGTACTGTAATACTTGTTGTAGATCCTAAAATAATTTTGAAAATAACTTAGTAGACTAATTTTTTCATCCTCAAGACTTAGGGGCTGTTTGTTTGCCTCTTAATGGAATCATTCAGCGCTGAATGCTGAATGGTTCATCATTCAGCGCGTTTGTTTCGCACCTCTGAATGATTTAGTGCTGACTGATTCAGCAAAATATTGCTGAATGATTCAGCACAGAAGTACATTCTAAATGATTCAGAGCCATTATCAAACAACATGCCACATTCAGAGCTAATTCGTACAGAGCCAATTCAGAGCTAATTCATATAGAATCTCTGAATCATTCAACATTTGAATCATTAAGTGCTTAATCATTTTAAGCCTTATTGAGCCAATTTTAGGACTATAAACCCGTCCGTGTCCTGGTTCCCAGCCTCAGTCACATCATACATTATCAATTCTATGTATGTTTGTATAATTTCTATGGTATTATAGATACCATTTTAATTGAATTCAATATCACAAGCGACATTCATCCATACGATGAGGTTGGGTCCATTATCAGTCAGATTTTCATGCTGATTTTAATCATGCTTATCAGTTGATTGTCATAGATTTTAATAATGTATATTAAATAATGATGAACATGAGATTCAAATTTAACGGGTCTAGATTTATTCTAATGTTATAGGATCAATTTTTCTTAAAAATATAAGTTCAGCTTGGTTAAACTAACTTTTTTGAAAATAAGATCAGATTTAATTTGATTTAAAGATTAAAAAATCGATTCAATTTTACCTGAGATAATAGTATAATTATCTTTTATATATTTAGATATATATAAATAGGTCGGGTCAGATTAATAAGTGAATTTTTTAATCTAAAAATTATGTTGGTGAAGTTATCCTAAACCTAAATAAAATCGGATAATAAATAGATATAAAAATAATTGAATCAGATTAAGTCGAGTAAAAATTCAATTCGATATAACTAATTCTACCATTGCAGTTATAAACTTAAAACATCCTTTTTTAAGAAATGACATCCATTTATTTATTTATTAAAAAAAGCTGTGATTTTATTAAGTTCAAGGATAAAGTATATAAGCGATTCTTGAACTTAATATTTCAAGATTTTAATTAAATAATAAAATAAAATAATATTTTAATGATGTCTAATGATATAATCGTTGCTTCCATTTGAAGTGTGTGTAAGGTTCTATATCGAGATTGATATGGTTACATATTTTATATGGAAAATGTATGCAAGTACTGGAAGCTACGGATAATGAACCATGGGGACAAGCCCGACCCAATATATGTGTCAGATGGGCCTTAGCCTAGGGCAACATGTTTGAGGGTGCATCAGTTTTCTAGTGCTTATAGTGTGTATATATACATATTTGACCCAAGAAAATTAGCCCAAAACACCTGATCGGTCGATGGAAGGCTTAGGGTAGGCGACGACGACTCAGGATAGATTGAGTGGATTAGCAATTCTAAGCATCGAAAGTCAATTTTTACAAAGTCTGAGTTATCGTAAAATAATAGAGATTTTTGCTTCAAAAAATACACGAAGGCATCATTTTAGGTGATATTTGTAGCCTTGTAGGTTTTGATTTGTATTAGTATTGATATTGTTTGACTATAATTTCTATTACATTTTTGTTTTAAAAAATTATTTATGTTTTGTCTATTATACGATACAAGTATAGGGGCATAAAATTATTATCTCGCCCAGGGCATTAAAACTCATCGGACCGGCCCTGCATGAGACCTCATGGCACTGTATTGGCTGAAATAGCACAGGCCACAAAGAAATTGTAATCATCAACTTTTGCAAACACTGTCTTTTAACATTCTGTTCTGCGTTTCTTTTGTAGGATTGATGTTTGAAAGACATCTAACACTTTATGCTAATTGGATCTGCTACCATATATTGTAGCTCTGAATTCCAGATGGTTATGAATGTGCTTTGGACAAGATTGGGCGAGACTGGAAAGGACTGGCGCTATATTTACAAGGTATGCATATTCTGGCTAACCATGTGATACAAGTAGTATTGACAAGTACTTTCAAACCTTGTTGGCTTATGCTTGCCATGCCTTGAACATTTGAAACTATTTCTCTACCAGGCATTGACTGTTATTGAGTATTTGATTTCTCATGGATCTGAACGTGCGGTTGATGACATAATAGAGCATACCTTCCAGATCTCTGTAAGGCCTGAACCGCTTTGTTTTTCTGTGAGTTTGTTTTACACTTTATAAAGAGGAAACTTGAATTTATCTGATATTCTACTTCCTCTATTTGTTTTACGTATGCAGTCCCTCACAAGTTTCGAATATGTTGAGGCAAGTGGGAAAGATATGGGAATCAATGTCCGAAAGAAAGCGGAAACTATAGTGGGCCTTTTGAGTAATAAAGAAAAGATACAAGAAGCTAGGAACAAAGCTGCTGAAAACCGTGACAAGTAAGTTTACTTTCAGGAAGTGAAATTCTATGCTTTCTTGTGTCATTTTCATTGACTAAACTGTACCTGTTCCTACTTCTAGGTACATTGGGCTGTTATCTCGTGGCATAACTTATAAGTCCGGTGGATCCTCATACGATAGTGGTGGCCTCCATGGTGATGGGGATAGTTATGGAGGCCTAAGTAGCAGAAGAGAAAGTGACAGCTATACTGGCAGTTATAAAGAAAGCAACCGATATGGAGAAGAAAAGTCTAATACAGATGCCTATGTGAAGTCGCATCGAGGGACTTCAAGTGAGAAACACAGGTATTCCTCTAACGAATCTAGACTTCATTTCATTTTGTAATGAACTCCATAACATACATGCTGCACTGCCATATAATTGGTTATAGGAATCACGACTCCGCTGTTAATCCCTTTATTTTAGGTGATGGTTCCATTTTTCAAATTTTATAGTACTTTGATTATGGAAGCTCATAGCACTACTTTGAAAAATCTTATTTTGTAATGTTTGTATGCAGCAAGGACTCGATGAAAAATAATCTCTTCAAAGTTGGATAAACATAGTCAAAGGACAAGCACCCCTTCAAATAATTATGATGATTTTGATCCCTGGGGAACATCCAATTCTAGTAAGCAAAAATATTCCTTCCTTAACTTGATAATGCTTCTTCATAGGTTTTCTTTTTGTCATTCAAACTTAATTTTACATATTTTAAAATCCTGTCTGCTAGTTCATTTTGTTGAAGGTACGTTCCTTACTCTTCAGCAATGGGTCTATGTAGGATGTGTTTATAAATGCATTGTTGATTATTCTTTTGACACAACCAGCGGTTGGAAGTTCTAATCAAGTGGATCTCTTTGGACGTAGCTTGATTGATGACCTCTTTGACGGACCAGCATCAATCCTAGAAAAGTCTGCTATGAATACTGATTCAATGGATGTTGATCTATTTGCTGATGCAACTTTTGTTTCAGCAACAACCAAGTTAGTTCACGAATCAAGTCCTCAGGTACAGGCCAGACCTTTTTTCTTTTTCCTTTTTTTCAATCTCAATTTTTGGAAATGCAACAATGGATTATTGTATCTATGCCAATTGAATTGAGCTTCAAGAAAGCAGTTGTCTATTTACGTAAATAACTAGTTTATACTTTATAGTTTATCACGTAGCATAAAATTCAGTATAATATATTGTTCTCGTTGCCTTGAAATATTGTATGCCACAATAGGGTTAGATAAATGTTGAAGTGCAATGATCTCTTCTTGTGTGCTCTTCCTCCTCTATCCCTTGCTCTCTTTGACCCAAAAATATCTCCATTGATATTTGACGAAGACCACCATTGCAGTTTGCTTAAGAACCTTTGATATTAGAATGCTTTTATTTGAGCATTTAGGCTTTGCTTGGTTTTAAGGATGGAAAGGAGGGCGGATTTTTTTTAATCAAATGGTTAAGATGCTTCACAACTTTCCTTCTTTGCAGCTTATCCATTAGATCAACAAATCTTCCATTATCACCCATTTCCATTCTTCATACCAAGTAGAGCTTCAGAATATTAACACATATACTAATATTGATTGGATTTTCAGTGGATATCCGAGTTATTGGACTAGTTAATTGAGTCAGGGGCATATATTTTCATCACGAGGAGCTGACATCTGTTTCACTATTCTCATTGTGCAGCAACACATCTGTTTCATTACTCCTGCAGCCTCTCCCAGTGATCCAGTTGTGCAACCAGATACAAAGGTAGCAGAGTATGAACCCATGAGTACTAGCACTGTTAATCCTTTTGTGGCTGCTCCACTGGAAGTAATGGTATATCGTGTCATCTTTTAAACAGATAGAACTGCCCTCAATTAACTTCATGCGTACCTTCCACGTGTCCTCCACTCCTTTCTTTAATGCAAAAATAAAATAAAATCCTTACTGATAAAAACATCGGTTCGCTTCAGAACCTGTAATCTTAGAAAGACTTTTAATTGAACTTGCAGTGTGTATGTGTGTGTGTGTTAATTAATTTGTCGTATATCATACAGAGGTGTTTGACTAGCCAATGAAGGAGTTTGGTCATATCTTTTAATCAGGAGCTGCTGAAATCCACTTATTTTTCTCATTTGTGCATGGACAGGTTGATTTATTTGCTTCCCTGCCTGCGAGTACACCTGCAGCAGCATCTCCAACTGTCTACTTCTTTTCCAACGCTGATCCTGTTGTGCAACTAGCCATGGCAGCAAACATTGAGCCAGTAAATGCTGACATTGTTGATCCATTTGCTGCTGTTCCTCTGAAAATTTTTGATGGATCTGAAATTTTTGGTTCGTTAACGACTCATATTGATTCAGCTTCGAAAGCACTGAAACAAAGCCCCACTAATGATGGAAACCTAAATAACATTAGCAAAAAGTCATCACTGGACTCCAAAGCTCCTCAAAAGGATGGTTTTCAGGTTAAGTCTGGAATTTGGGCTGATTCACTGAGCCGTGGAATAATTGATCTCAGTATATCTGCTCGTAAGTTGTCTCACTCTAGTCTCTTCTCTTGCTTATAAATTTGTGTATTTTGAATCTTTTCGACTGTTGCACCGTCATTTGAAACCTTTGCAGCCAATAAGGTTTCACTGGCAGATGTAGGAACAGTCGGTGGATTGAGTGATGTAGATGAAAGAGAGAGAGGACCTCCCCCTTCATTCTCAAACCTTGGCAGCAGTCAACAGTATCAATTCGGTAGCTATAAGTAGTTTTGTTCATCTCCCCTTGGCATTCTCTATTTGAAACTTTATCCAACATGTCGTGCATCTTGGTGTGTTAGTTTTTTTTCTTTTTATCATTATTCTCCCCATGGAGTCTCTCCTAAATTAAAACGTTTGCACGTGAGACTTATTCAAACCGAAGTTGGCACCAAGTTCTTGTGGAGACATTTAGCGTTGCCTGAAACAAGTATAGTCTGTATCTGGGGATCATCCGAATATTAGAGCCAATCAGCAATTGAACTTGCGATTTATGAGACCGTTTCTCTTCTGTTCGTTATACTGTACTGCACTCGTGTTGATTTAAGTATTTTTTTTACTTCATTTCCCAAACTCCAAATACGTGTAAAACTATCAATCGTTCATGTGCATTTTCTTTTACAACTGAAAATAAACAAAACGCTTTAATTATCAACACGTCAACCTTGAATATTTATTTGTCTTATACCTTGTAGATGAACTATTTTTCCCCTATGGGATATAATGATGGATGTCAGGTGTTTATCATGAACATGGATGAAACATTGTTTCCGTTAAGAGTATTTTTTTCCATGTTATTTAAAAGCAGGCCACCTTTTCATAATTTTTTTCAGCAATCACATCAAAGCAGAGCACACTTATACGGTTAAAAACAGTGATCGCTGTACAAAATATAGGAAGGTCGGTCAAAACACAAGCTGTAGGGGCTTCTAAGATCATTTTCATAACAGTTCTCAGTTTTGGCTTTACGAAAAGAGCGCTAAAAGCAGCTCAAATTTAATCCATCATTCTTCCCCTCAGCATGGCTTCAGCTTTCCTCACCTCCCTCACAGGTCCCATGACGAATACCTGCATGCCAAAAATATAAAAGAAAGAACTCAAAACTATGGCAAGGAGATTCTTTATGGTATCAAAGACTTAACCTTGTCGGGTGGACCCTTGGAACCCCCAAAGTGAATTTCGGCACTGCAATAAAATGAAAACACACGTAAAGAAGGGTAAATTAAATTCATGGCTCTATACCCGAGATAGACATGCATGCAATGCAGTGTTTGGCTGGAGATGAAGAAATAGTCGTGTGGTCATGTATGTGTATACTTACTCGCAACACCTCTTGATTGCCAAAATGGAAACCCCTTTTCTTCCAATAACACGTCCCATCTTCCCTTGAGGAACATCGAGAATAGAAAGTATTTCTTCTTCGGGAGCATTCCCCTCCACTATTAAGCTATCTACAGAAATAAATATCGCCCTAAGTCCTATCTGATACAAGGGCAACATTTTTACTTGCATAGTGAAAACAATTTTCCATAGCACTAACAAATAATGTCAAGTTCAGGACAACTAGGAAAAATTCCACTGTCTTATTAAAGCATTACATTTATTTGATATGCCATATACCCTACTTGAAATTTAGAGAGTAGAATCCGCTTATCAGGAATTTATACAGAGATCTGTGGTATGTACCAAGCTATGCGGAGCTCGATCAGTTCATTCATATTTTTCTCAACGATTAAATAAACAAATAAGTATATAATACAGTGATTATAAATATAAGAACCTGGGATGGGAGGAATAGGTGGCCAATCTGCATAGTCATTGTCATTGATGCATAAACATCGGCAATATAATGCTCCACGAACTGCAAGGTACCATAAGGATCGTTCATTCAGTTTCTCCATCATCTTGTGGTAGATGTATAAAAGAAAGCGGACATCGTCTGCAGCAGCACGAACCATGAGCTCAGATAATGGTCTGTAAATCCAAAACTTGGGATCCTGCAGGTAGGCAAGACAAAAATATTAAGCATGGAGAAAGAATGTTGATACAAATGAAGCATCTCCATCTGAGACGCAGCAACAGACTTGCTATCCTTCCTTGCTTGCAAGATGTGATCAAATCTAGAAAGAGCAGTGAGTAGATTGTAAATAAAGCGGAAGAAGGGTTAAAAATGACGTAAAAAGTCACGCTGAACCCAGAAAAGACAACAGGGTATTATTTTTACTCCAAAAGCTCCAGTAGTCTATTTCAAACAATATTATGTTAGTGATGAGGTGTTTACACTAACCTTCCTAAGGAGGATACGAACTTCTTCCTTCTCCTGATAAGATATGCCTATATTTAAAGTATAAAGGCATAGACAAAAATCAAAACAATGCAATGAATGTCGCATGATGAGGAAGTCAAACTTTGCTCTTATAAAACAACCAGTTTCAAATAGCAGGATTACTATAAATAATATGCCATGCAAAATCGTCAAACCATCATTACTTGTGGCAATACCTAACTGCTTGGTCCAACAGTAATAGTACATGTTGCCTAAGTGTAATTAAAGGAAAGACCACCAAAGACGGGGGGTCCTTCAAGGCAATTAACAATACCTATTCCTAAAAGATGGCTAGAGACATCAAGCTAGCGTACACCAATACTCACAGGAAAATAACAACGGAGACAAAATGGATTTAATGGATAAAACCACCTGAAAGCCATTGGATTCTGAGTACAGATGAAGCCTGCAGGACGTCGAACATGGCTACTGCGGGGGGGACTCATTCGAGATGAGAATGGAAGATGGGTAGGAGGGTTCATGATGCGGATAGGACAAACTAACAGCAATACAGCAGAATTGTGGGGAGTTCGACAGGGCCTAAAGCTAGCTAAGTCCCTAGGGGTAAACAATCTTATCATTGAAACGGATGCCAAATGGATAGTCGACTGCTTAAATGATGGCTATGTTGAGGACCAGCAGAGTGATACTCTCACATGGGACTGCCAGAATCTGCTGGCAGAAGGATGGGTCAGCGAAGTCAGACACACTTTGCGAAAAGGAAATAAATGTGCAGACTGGTTAGCTAACATGGCTTTTGCACAAAAGGAAGAGTTCATCAATCTGCCCAGACCTCCTTGTGAGCTAGAGCACTTACTGAAAGCTGACGCTAATGATGTTAGTGTACTAAGGTATCTAGAGTGTGTGGGAATTATTCTTTTGTTCCAAAAAAAAAAGCACGTTAAGGTAACTAAGACCTCATGAGTGAAAAATATATATGTTCATTTAGTACAGTTAAGTGGCAGACAAAGTTCCATGAACAGAAGTACTTAAAATTCAAACAGATACCAGAGCATATAAATACCACAATAGCGTTGATCTGCAAGGAGGCCAACAAATGATATGTGTTCATCAGGCAATCTCTTCCGCCCTTCTTGTTCCTCTAGAAGATTGTAAGCAATCTGTAAGCCAAAAATGAAAAAGAAACCTCAAGATTCAAACCGCTTGCTCTCAAATGCTTAAATGTGCATGGAAGTAGTGGAATGTGGAATGCCATAAGTACTTCAAATCAAGAATTAAAGAAAAGAGAAGTGAAACGGGAAACATAAGGAAAACCTCGTTTAAAATGATCACTATATAGACTTAAATATGCCCGAGGACTCCGCAATTGAAGTACCAACAAACATTAAAATGAAAGAAACACAAAAAAGCATTACCAGTAATTTTACATGCTTTAACAGTTTGCCATGAATAGGTCCTCAAGCTCATAAAGGACGCTCACCTGAGTGTCCATAACATTGTGTAACTTGATGCCAAATTGGAAGTACAATGCCTGTAAAGTAAGAACAAAATTCTAATTGGCCATAAAGTATACTAAATGCACCAATGATTCAAAATTACAATGAAAAACAATTAGTTACCTCACTATCCCGTTTGCAATCGTGAATAACTTTTGTGATGTGAGCAGACTCAAGGGCAGGTTTACAGGCATTTATTAGCACCCCTCCACCCTCAATGGCGTCAACCAAATATATGGCATCCTGAAATGCAAGCTGCAAGAAAACAGTATTTCTTAAAAATCTTAGAAAATAAATAGCACAAGAAAGATAAAAGATGTCACCTCAAACTAACGAAACAAAAGTTTCACAAATAATATCATTCTTGAGTCGAGTTGAAGATTTAGTGACTAAAAAAAACAGAAGTCATTAACTGGAGGTAACCTGCATAACACAAAGAGTGCCATGGCGACAGAGGTTAACACCCTCACAATCAAAGCCTACGACCAACTGACTCTCCGGAGAAGGGTTCAGAAACTCCGCTGGAAGCTGAGAAGCATCGGTCACTATATGGATAGGAACCGGAGGAGCTTCCTCGTTAAACGGATTGCCACCTGCAACACATTCGTCGATTCATCAAAACTAATCCAAAACAAATTCATTAAATGCCTCAATTCAAGAAAAAAGAAAATTAAATTAAATTAAACAGTTAAAAATCAGTGATCTGGAGATTCTGAACCGACTTTACAGTTATTTTCTTCACCTAAACCCGCCGAACGAAACGAATTAGGGAAATAGAATAAAAATCAAATCTCAGGTAGTACACGAGTATAAAACTCAAGTGTAAGCCAAATAGCGAAAAAGATTGCGAAATCAAGAACATAAGACTTAACACGATAACAAATCTGGAAACAGATAATTAAAAGAAAGAAAAAAGATTGCGAAAGCAAGAACCTGAGTCAGATGGGAGAGGAACGTGAGTGAGATGAGGAGGACGGTTAGAGGAAGCCATCCGATCAGACCATCCAAGCAGAGCAACTTTTTTATTTTCTCCTTTTACTTCAATCCCAAGCTTTAACTCGATTTATACAAGACCTTGTCTTTTTTTCCCCTTCCCGCTAAATGATTTTTTCCGGCTAAAATAAAAGATAAGTTCCAGCCTTAATATACGGTTAATGATATATATTATTAGTTTTATTATTATTATTTTAATAAAATCGATAAAAATTAACTAAAATATTATTATTTAGATCGGTTTTGTTATTATTGGGTGCTTTATCGAGCTTGGTAATATATACAGTAAAATACTACCTAAAATATTATTTTTCTACCGGATATATTATCAAACCTGAAAAAATACACAATAATAATAAAACCGGTATGTTTTCGGTAATTTTTTACCAATTTTGTTAAAAAAATAATAACAAAATCGATAGCGTATTTTCTTAGCCGTATATTAGGTTGTCGCACGTAAAACTTTCCCAGAATAAAACGACCTACTTTGACCTTTCAACTTATAAAAAAAATTAATACGACACTTGATCAATGTTTTTTTATGTTGATCATTACGGTGCTAATATAATTATTTACAATGTCGATATAACGATTTATGATATTGAGGTGATAGTCCATAATAGTTGATAACGTGGTAGATAATATAATAAATGAATTAAATTGATAATCAAATATGACAGATAAAATATCATTAGTACTGTGAATCACCGTGTCAACACTATAAATCGTCACACCAGTATCATGTTAATCAAATAACAAAAAATATTAATCAAATGACCATATTAAATTTGTTTACAAAATTAAAATGTCACGTTAAGAGAAAAATAATATAAATACTATATTTATTTAAAAAAAATACAAGAACTTCTGATATTATTTTGTTTATTTTTTTCACCACGTCATCTAGTTTTCAGATTTTACAATAAGCCAGTTTAAATTGGTTTTAGTTTTGACTTTATTGTCCTTTGAATTATATTGTTTATACTAAGTTACTTCAAGTATTTTTTGAAACAATTTATCTCATTAACTATAAATTGTTATTTAATCTATTTCATTCCGTCAACTTTGTTAAAAATAAATTTGACTGATCAATCAAAATACGTCATGTAATTTATTAAAAATCTGAATAAATAAAAATATGTTAAATAAAATAAATCTTATACTATACCCAGAATGTTCCCACAACACATACCCCAACAAATAGGGATGACAACGGGCTGTTTCGGGTCGGGTATTGACCCTGTCCCTATCCTCGTTTAAAAAATTTGTACTCGTCACCGCTTAAAAAATCGCAGGGATTTAAATGGGGATCCCCATCGAGTAATCAGAGAAAACCGCAGGGAAACGAGTATCCCCGTTTAGCATAAACGATTATTTAAATGGATATCAGACCGGATATATATATTTAAATTAAATATATAAATATTATATATATATTTTAATTTAAATTAAATTTATTAATATTATATATATTTCTTAAAATCAACAAACAATAAAGTAATCAGAAAACTCACCTTTACTCCCTTGGTTTACGGTGGAGAAGAAAAAATAAGAAGAATAAGAGAGTTTTCCATATAACTCTCTCCCTACGTGTTTTTCTCTTATTAAAGGGGAAAAATATCTTTTATAACAAATGATCAATTTTCCATTTACTTCATTTAATAATTACTAACAATAATTAATAAATTATTTACAGATAAGTCATTGAACTATTCAACTATTCCACTTTAATCACTAAATTCTGAAGTTTTATAATTTAGTCACTAACTCATAGTTTGGGATGTTACACAGAGGACTTATCAAAACAATATTCTATAATCGGTAGACCATTTTATAACTTTTAATAATTAATGGACTTAATAAAGCGTTACCCTATAGTCGGGAACCATTTATATATTTTATCCTGGATATAATTATCTAGAAATATACTTCAAGATTAACAAAACAAAAGAATGACAAAAATATGGAAAAGTTTTAAATCATTAAAAAATCTCTTTTACCCGCTATGTATATACCCCTCCACTAAACAAACATTTCTAAACCATCTTTACTTTACTACATATTTTTAAAGTAAACCTAGCAGATCTTGGAAGATAAGCAAAGATATCCCACACACAAAATATTAGTATTAAACGGAAACTGTTTCATGAATATTTTGCGATTAGCGGATTAGTCTTGAATAGTAGGGTAAATTACTTATTCAGTACATAAACTATCAATTTTAGTATCTATAATTAAAAACTTGATACGTTTAATACATAAACTATTAGTTTTGGTCCGTTTTAATACTTAAATTTTAAAAAGAAATCCAAAATTTAACGTTAAATTTTGAACGATTTACTAAAATGAAACAAACACTAAACTTTAGATATGATTTTTTAAAAATTGAAAGTTTATGTATTAAAATAGACCAAATTTTATAATTTAGAATTTAGTTAATAAACGCATAATTTACCCTAAATAATAAACAAAAATTGTTTCATGAATAGTACATCCCGTGATACTTTTTAAATTGAGGTCTTTAAAATGTTTTATAAAAAAAATTAATTTATTAAAATTGAAATTATGAGATATTTGCGAATTTTTAATTAAAATTTATTATAGTAAACGATTAAAGATACTCACAAAATCTTCGTTTGCAATTTTATTTGTCAATTTCCCAATAACCAAACGGAAAGTTTGTTTTCATTTGAACGAAAAATGTCGTTAAAAGATTGTACATATAGGGACGGACTTAGAATTTTATGTTAGAGGATAAACCTCTAAAATTTTAGAAAGGGGTAAATTTATAAAATTTCAGGATGACGAAAACAAATTTTTCAATAAAAAATACACAGAAAGATCTAATATAGTGATTTTAAAATTTTCAATCCTTATATATTTAAATTCCTTTTAGTTTGGTCATAAAAAATATAAAAATACTACATATGGTAAAGATATGCCTTGTTAAACGTTAATTTTAAAAATATGGTTGATAGAATGTATATTTATCTTATGTAAGGTTGTAAATAAGACGAGATAGATTGCGAGTTACTCGATCAAAGTTCAGTCAATTTTTAAATCAAATAGATTTGATTCGAGTTTAAAATTAACTCGAATTCTTAACAAATCGAAACGAGTTACTTTATATCTGACTTAAAATGCTTGCAAGTAACTTAGAAAAAATAATATATTAACTTTTTAGATTTTTAAATTAAATTATTAATAATACTAACATTTGATATGTTGTTGTTTTCTTAAAATAAAATAAAAATAAAGTTTTCATGTATTTAAGATTTCAATTTGAGCTTCAATCACGCTAAGCATGATAATATTTTGAGTTCAAGTTTTTTCGAGCTTGAGTCGAGCTTCAATTTTTTATTTCGATTCAAACTTGAAAATTTTAAGCTCGTGAGCTTTCAAGTCAAGCCGAGATTCAATTTTTTATTTCTTATTTGAATCGAGCCTGACAAATCTAATCTCATGAATTTTTCAATCAATTTGAGATCATATTTTATATTTTTTCGAATAGGATCGAACACAGTAATATTCGAGCTCAACTCAGCTTGTTATGCTACACCCTATGATAGAAAATAGATACTATTTTTGTAATTAATTTAGATTAGATACATTTTCCTTAAATAATTTAAATAATATTATTTTTGTAGATTTGGCCTTATTACCAATGTCGTTATTTTCCCTTTATCCCTATACAATTCCCCGTCTTACTATTGCAAAACAAAAACAATAGTTTGACTTTTAAAAAAAAAACTTGGCTTTTAATAAATGTTTCTTTAAAATGGATAAGAATGGATAGGCGAAGTTTAAAATAATAAAAACCATAATTATATACCTTGTGGGCCCACATCCATACGCTTTTTTCTCTCTCTCTCTCTCTCTCTGTGTTTCTCATTCATCCACTTCTCCTCCACTCCTAGGGATGACAACAAAATCAGAAGCCGACCGATTTCGATTCGACTCAATTCGATAGGTAAGAACAGCTGAAATTTTAAATTTTGATCGGAATCGAGCCCGAAGTGTATTCGGAGAAAATCCGTCGTTCAATAGAATTACGAAAATGCCCTTACCATATACAATATTATCTTGCTTGTTGTTTTACGTTTTAACCTACCTTCCTTCCCGTGTCATTCCACTTCGCTTCCCCCAAATTCCACAAAAGTTTCACCTCTTCTTATGTTCCCTAAAATTTACCTAACACTTTATGCTATTTTAGGTTCAATTAAGTGGATTTCTACAAGCCCTCGCTGCCTCTCTGCTTCAACTTTCACTTTACATCTTCGTTGGTTCCTTCTTTGACGAGCTCCGTTTCTGGGTAGAGAAAATCTTACCACTTTGATTTTCCCCATTTTCAGTTATCTGATTATGATTCTGTCATGTATTATTTCTCTTTGTTTTTTATTTTATTGATTCAGTCTTTTTATACATAACTAATCGATCTTTTGAATTGGGTTATTTGATCTGCTTATGTAGATTAGAATTTTCACTTTTTGTTGTTGAATGATTGTTACGGAAAGATATAGATTATGTTAATAATTAGAACATCTTAGAATTAAAGGGTTGGAGATTATAAAGGTTTAATTAAGAATCTGAAGAATATTGAAACATTTTAAGTTATTAAATTGGAATGGATTTTCTTATATTTGAAGAATTTGAATGGCTTTCTTTTATTTTGTTACAAATATTGGTTCTTAGTAGCTTCATTTTTGCTCCTTCGTTTCCCCCTGCACCATGGACTGATTTGCAGCATTTTTCTCTGATTATGTGAAAAATAGACTTGTGGCAAATCTTGTCGGGTTGGGGTCTGTTTTACCTTTAATTTTTGGAATCATGTTCGAAGCAGGTAAATTAATATTAATTCGGATTCAAATAGTGATAGGGAAAGTTGGGAGTATTGGATCAGGTTGGGAGAACAAAATCCACCCAAACCGGTTGCCATCTGCCCATCTCTATCAACTTTGCTTTTACACGCTTTCTGAGTTTCAGTTTCAAATGATAATTTTCCGAACTTGGTAGTGGCGGAGACAAAATTGATCTGCAAGCCGAAGCTGTTGGAAGGAGTTTAACATTGCCTACTTAAAAATTATTGTTCAAATAGGGCAGGCTGTTGGGAATAGTGAATGTCATGTCCATAATATTGAAGAGAAAATATTTTTTTATAGGGTCATATAATAGAACACTGATTTTGAGTGTGGTTTAAGTGTCAAAGCCCTTATTTTTGTGGAAATTTGCTTTTTTTCCTTCAGTCTAATCCTACAGTTTTGCTTTATGGGTTTGTCGAAACTTGATTTTTTAGAGGCAGGTTTTAGTTTTGTGATATTTGCGTGAATTTTGTGCAAAAGTGAATTTTGTGAATTTTTTGGGTTCAAATTTTGTTTCAGAAAAATAGTAATGAAGAGACATAAAGATGATGACATGATCATGGGGCCTATGTTCCCTAGGCTTCATGTTAATGATACAGAGAAAGGAGGGCCAAGAGCTCCTCCAAGGAATAAGATGGCCCTTTATGAGCAGCTTAGTATTCCTTCTCAGAGGTTTAACCCTGGAGTCTTGCTTCATAACCCTAACAATTCAAGCAGCTGGGTTCCTACTGGTTCAAACCAGGTATTTTACTGCAGTTTTTATGTCTCTGTTGTTCTTATTGGTTAAAGGTGTATTATTTTTCTATTTATGTTGATTTTTACATTATCTGTTGGGATTTCGGTGAGGGTTATCTGTGGCATCTGGTTTTTTTCCTCATAGAATCATCTCTTACAATTTTTTTTATCAGATTGAAGAATTATTGCCGTTTCATAGGCATGGTGGTTTATACTATATCTGATTGCTATATCTGATCAATTTTTATAGGGGGGTGGTCTTGAAAAGAATATGGTTGTCCCATCTCGTGCATCTCCTTTGACATCCACTAATCTGGCTGAGAAATTTAGTAATCGCCAGCTTGGGGGAGTAAGTGTAAATACTCCTTCGACCCACATCGAACAGAGGAAGGAGGTCAGGGATGATGATAATTTCACGGTTCCTGTGTTTGTTGAGTCTAAGACAGATCAACAGTATGATAAAACTAAGAATGGCTTTGATAGGGAAAAAATCACTCCCTTGACTACAACTTCTGGCCATCAAATAAAACCCCGAAATATTGGTGATAAGGATCCAAGTCGGAGCAGCTCTTCTGGTGTCAATTTAAGAAATGATGTTAGAAACCAGAATGAAAAGAGCTTAAAAGTGTGCTCAAAGAGGGAGCCATCGGTAAAACTAAAAACTGCTGCGGCTTTATCAACTAGAGAAAAGATAGATGGAGATGTTGAAGAAGCCAATGTCTCTTTTGATGAAGATTGTGGAGATCGTCCTGCAATTATCAGATTGCATGAAAATGATGCTTGTTCAGTGCAAGAGTTCAGAGCTGGCAGAGAACCAACTGATAACAGATGCATTAATGGTGCTGACCTGATGAGAGGTATTGGTGAGGAAATTCTTCCCTGGCAGAGAAGCATGACTTATTCAGAGGGGAATCAGAGTGTTCCTGACGCAACTGATTATGATAGTCAGTGCCGTGGGGGCCAGGCATTTGGCTCTCTACAGTGCATGAATGGAGATAAAAGTGATGATGCCTCTGAGACCTCCATGGTGGATTCTGTTTCAGGCATGGATATTTCTCCTGATGATGTGGTGGGGATAATAGGTCAAAAGTGTTTTTGGAAAGCGAGAAGAGAGATTTCCAAGTAAGTCTTTCTTGTTAAGTATGATGTCTTAATTTATCTACTTGTATGTGTAATAGCAAAACTGTGCAAGCTTTCTGCATTTGTGAATGGCGAAAGTTATGCATGCACGTATAAGAGAAACTTTCTATGACCCTTAGGAGGAGAGGTGGAACAAGAAATCTAGTCTATATTAGATGATTTAGTGTTATGTATTTGGACACATTGCCTTGTCCCATGGTGAAATTCTTGTCCCGATATTTGACATGCATACCTCAATACAAGAAAATATATGCCTCCCTGCATGCTTAAAGTTGAGAACGTTCTATTTGCAACAAATGCGTCTCTTAAGCTGGGATTTTATTTCACCAAAATGAAATATTCTGCATTGAGCTTGCTTCAATGATGACATTCAAAGAATTTCTTAATTCCCATTATTGCATTGTTATTGTTCTATGTGATGTAATGCTACAATATTATTTTCGTGATATTGCATTTGTCATATGCCATTTTAGAGTTAGGAAGATGTTTCACCCCTCAATGAAACTGACAAAGGTGTATGCCATTGTCACAACAATCCCTCATCAGAGCAGAGAACTACACACTCCACCTGTAAAACCACTTTAGTCATATTTCCCTGAAACGAAGAAATTCTTGTTTCTATGAATTGCTTTAAATGATGCCGTCCAGGTGGATATTCCACATACGCCTGCCAGCAATTATGTTTGTTAAAACTGTAATATTATGACCTATGCAGTTTTTTCTTGATCAATTTCTGTTACTCTCTACAGTCAACAAAGAGTATTTGCCTTGCAAGTGTTTGAGTTGCATAGACTGATTAAGGTAAGGTGGTCCTTGATCTTGTGTAGTAGTTTCTGGCGGTTCACATATGGATACACACACACATGTTATATACAGCCAAAAGTGCTGAATGCTTGGTTGAAACAGGTTCAGAGACTTATTGCTGGTTCACCGCATTTCTTGCTTGAGGATGCAACATATCTGAGTAAAACCTCTTTTGAAGGCTCTCCTGCAAAGAAGCTTCCATCAGAGTTTATTATAAAGCCACTACCACACTCTAAACACAAAGATGACTCTGAGAAGCCAAGCCATAAAATGGAGTGCTCAGCTGAAAATGCGGTTGGTAGGACATCCCTCTCTTCAGTGAAAAATTGTAGGCAGCCTTCTAATTGTGGGCCTTTCATTGGAAATCCACCACCTGCCCTTGTTAATGGTGATAACAAAATCAATCCTTGGTGTTTCCCTCAGTCTGGGCACCAGTGGCTGGTTCCTGTCATGTCCCCTTCTGAAGGACTGATATACAAGCCCTATCCTGGACCTGGATTCATGGGATCTGCTTGTGGAGGATGTGGACCTTTCGGACAAGCTCCAATGGCGGCCAGCTTTATGACCTCACCTTTTGGAGTTCCTGCTCCTCATCAAGGAATTGGGGTTCTACCAGGAGCTCCTCCAGTTGGTCACTCTTATTTTCTTCATAATGGGATGCCAATCATGAACCCATCAGTCTCAGGCTCTGCTGTGGAATTCATGAACCAGTTTCCCGGTCCTGATTCCCATGCTCACAGTGGCCAGGTATCTGGTGGTGGAGCCAACTCTAACCTGCAGCGTCAAAGTTCATGTAATTTGCCTAAGAACAAGGATGGTGCTGTTTCTCGTGTCACAAAGTTCCAGACATCTAAAGACACTGTGCTACAAGGGAGTACAGCAAGCGATCCTGGTGAAAACGCACAAAGAGACGGGACCAATAGAGCCGTCGAAGGACAAAATGAACTTCCATCAAGCATTCCAGAGCGAGCCTCTCAGCTTCGTGAGGCAAACCAGACAACAAGAGCAATAAAAGTTGTGCCTCATAATCCAAGATCAGCCACAGAATCAGCTGCTCGTATTTTCCTATCCATACAGACAGAAAGAAAAAAACATCATGCAGGTTAGCTTGTTCAGGTATTACTGGTAAATGATCGGAGACTTATATAGCTAGGTAATTTTCATGTACTGTTTGGTACAGTAATGTAACCTTGTATTATTAATTTTCTATTTTATGAGCCTGGTGTAGTCTACATGTAAGATTACAAGCCAATGTAGGATTTGTTTTGTACTCATTTAAATTTTGGGCAAATGCGAAGACCCTTTCCTAAAGGGGAATAAGATATATCGTATGATACAATACAATTGTACTTGGGCACCATCTTCTTTTAGTGATTCGAGTGATTCGCTGTCTCATTTTGAAGGATAAACATGCATTGTAAGCTAACTGATAGAAAACAAGCTGGTTGCAATAGAAAGCTCATGGACTTAAAATACAATTTAAGACCCCCCCTCTTTCATACGTTCACATGGTATATTCGCTATCTTTCACTACGGTTTCTGTTTCACTTTCATTAAATTAGTTCCCTGCCTTGATCTTGGCTTAGGTTCTTATAAGAACGCTGTTTAGCCTATACCCTTTTGCTCTAAACTCTTGATTTCCACGCTACGATTGTTTTGAGTATTCATCTTTTTGGTCAGGTAGTACAAGTTTCATCTCTAGATCTGTAATTCTATTAGACACTAAAAACCCTGAAGATTTGAGTTTTTGACTTAATTATTCGTTTTTTTTTGGTTGGGGGGGGGGAGGCCTAAGATGCAAGAGCTTTTATTTTTGCTGCATTTGACCGGGAAACAGAGGAATGGGTTTCTGGGTCTGTCCCCAGTCGCTGAATTCGGGTGTTTCAGAGTTGTTTTGAAAGATGCAAACAAGAACTGGGTCGGTTGGGTCATTAGAGGAAGGCAAGGATCCGGTGCTTACAACCAGGACAAGCCAATATAAGGCTTTGCTATGGAGTGCACTTCAGTTATTTGGGTTCTTTAATTCTCTCTGTATTGCTTTTTCGATCCTCACAATATATACGATCCGGCGCTCCGGGATTTATAACGCGGTAACTACTGTGAAGTCTAATTTTGCATTGTGATGAACAGCCAAATAGTTTAGAAAACTGGAGATAACCCCCTACGAGTTTGCTTCATGCAATGAACGATAGAGTTATTACGGAGGGCATCTTTCGTGCCGCGAATAGAGAAGTGTCCATTTAATAGACTCCCGAAGATTGCTTTTATGTTCTTGACCAAGGGGCCCTTGCCACTTGCTCCTCTTTGGGAGAGGTTTTCAAGGGCCATGAAGGGCTTTATTCTGTCTATATCCATTCACTGACGTCCTTCAAGGCTGAGTTCTCTCCTTCAGTATTCTACCGGAGACAAATCTCAAGTCAAGTATGCCACTTAAACTCCCATTCCTTATTTAATATTTGTTCCTCTGTGGCATGGTTTGTGTATTTTTGCTTGATTATGTAAGTAGTGATGAGTTGGTTTCCTTGATTGGTTCTTATTCTACCTAGAAATTCTTCCTGTTTAGCTCTTTGGAATCTGATCATTTTAAGATGGGATTGTGATGACTCCCAGATAAGACCTATAATTACTATGTAAAATGTTGGCTGTTGTATTAGAGGGTTAAGAATATGGGGAAATTTTCTTCTGCCATAGGAACTGTCATCTTCGTTTTGTCTCTTGTTTTGTTGTATTATGCATCTCTCTTTCAGTTACACCTGAGCAATTCCCATCCGTCATTAAATGATCATTTGGCAGTTGTTCTTCAACAGTTAAAATATAGTTTTTCTTTTACACATTTTGTACCCTTTTTCCCCCTTCTTTTGGGTGTGGAGGAGTTCCTGATTTCTTTATTTTCTTCCTCCGCAGGCCGCTGAATGGGGAAGAATGAGCGTGTGTGATGCCGAAAGGAGGCTCCTTGCCAATGCCCTGCTCGACGTATCCAATGAATGGTTTATCCTACTCTCCGAATCTTGCATACCATTATTCAATTCCAGTGTCATCTACCTGTACATAATGACCCCGGGCTGTTCGGTAGAGGACATTACAATTCTAACATGGCTCCCGAGGTGAAATCAGCAAGTGGCGTATGGGGTCGCAGTGGTTTGAAGTTAACCGAAAGCTTGCAATGAGCATAGTGGAAGATGTTACGTTTTATCCCAAGTTTGAACAGTTCTGCCGACCATCATGTTACGTTGACGAGCATTACTTCCCCACCATGTTAACAATCCAGACGCCAAATCTCTTGGCAAATAGAAGCATCACATGGGTTGATTGGTCAAGGGGTGGGCCTCATCCTGCTACATTTGGTTGATCAGACATTACAGAAGAGTTTCTCAGGAGAATCAACAAAGGTCCCCAATGTAGGTATAAGGATCAGCCGAGTTCGACCTGTTTTCTTTTCGCCAGAAAATTCGCACCGAGCGCCATGGAACCTTTATTACGGATAGCACCAAAGGTTTTGGGCTTCTAATGACTGAAACATAGGACCTGCCACTGCCAGATTGGAGGTCGGATCCATGGGATTATGGGTGGTATATCAGGTCCTTTCTTTGATCTCATTTCATACTAGGATGAAATTTAATCCTCTCCAGTGATGCATGATGTGTTTTTTACACTTTGTACATTGCCCTAATTCTTTGGAAATCTCAATCTATTTGTACAGGTAAGTTATAAAAGAAAAAAAAATCAATGTGACTTGGCTTAAATAAAGATTAAATTTTAGTTTTGCAAATTATGTAATTATTTGTATTTGATGAAAAGAATTAGAAAAGATTCTTATAGCAAGGCCAGGTTAAAAAAAAAAAAGGTATAGTGTATACGCCTTTAAAGGTTGGAATTTTGTTTTAAAAAAGGGTAAATTATATCAATGACCACCCAACTACAGCCCGTTTTCATTTTGACCATTATTTTTTAATTCTTGTCAATAAGATCACCTAACTATTTAAATGCATTTAATCAAGCCACTTGCCGTTAAAATTTAACGGAAGTGTTGATGTGACAGTTAATAAAATTGATATAATTACATATTTGGTTATTGTTATTTATATATTCTCTCAATTTGATTCTAATTTTAATAAATAAAAATAAAATTAATCTTTCAATTGGATGTTTGAGCTTGGTCTAGTGGTTGAGTTTAATCCCAAATCACTTGGGTTCGATTCCAAGCATTCCCCTCTTTGGTTCTTTAATTTTCTTTCCACCATAGGATGACATATGTCACTCTCTGATTGATAAAAAATAAATATATTAAATTAAAATAAATTTAATCATTAAATTCAATGTTGACACATGGAACCATCTAATTAGAAAATTAATTTTATTTTAATTTATCAAAATTATGACCATATTGAGAGAATATATAACTAACAATGATTAAATATGTAATTATATCAATTTTATTAATTTTCACATCAGTAATTCCGTTAAATGTTAACAGCAGGTGACCTGATTGAATGCATTTAAATAGTTGTGTAGCTTGATTGACAAGAATTTAAAAATAGTGGTCAAAATGAAAAGAGACTATAGTTGGTGGTCACTGGTATAGTTTGCCCTAAAAAATGTATGCTGGGCCCTCCACGTGTTCTCCCTTAGTTGGCTCAACCTCCGCTTCAAACATGTGATGCTTTGAGGCCCCGCGATGAAAATTCAGCTTTCCGAAAAATTATAAGAGGAATCCGCTTCGACACGTCATTCCTAGTCTGTATCAAGAAAATCCGTTCATTTCATTTTTTTCAAAGTGAATTTCATATTTTCTTTTTAGGTTTAATAAAAAATAATTACTTGAATTTTATCTCAACAAATATTTTAGTGTTTTAAAAAATTTTCGTAAAAAATGTGTGACTGATTTTTTAAAGTTATACATTTAGGTGCCCATCGTTAAAAATTGATATTAAATAACACATGTCAAATTATAATATTTTTTGAGAATTTAGTTAAAAATAAAAAAAAATATATATTTTTTTCAAAAAAAGCACCCAACAGAACCTTCCCCCAACCTTCACCCCCACTCCGTGACGTCTCCCCTCCTCCATTTCCTCCTTTTATGTCTGTCGGCCAACTAACAGTGATTATTATTGTCACCATCATCGTCATCGATTAAACCCCCGATGACCTTTCATTAATAAATTGTGTTGTTTGTCGTGAATAAACATTTGAAGTTTCATCGAATTTTAAACTACCGTCGCTATTTTTTATTGATCCCTACATCCATATGTCACGCCGTCACCACCATTTGAACCACCGTCTAATTCTGCTCAAAATGCATCCTCGTCGTCATTCCTCCTGTGTTCCACCATGGTAACAAGGATGAAATGAGATGTTTTAGTTTTTTTTTAGATTTTTAATAATTTCATTAAAAGTTTGGTGTCTTTTTTTTAAAAAAATAAATTAAGTTTTTAAAAAATTTTATTTAAAAAATTCAAAAATATAACGATAGAAATTTAAAAGTATATATGAAAAAATATTAGACATTAATTTTTAACGAAAATTTCTTTAGATACTAAATTATTTTTCGAGATAAAATTTAAACACTTAATTTTGTATTAAACATTTTTTAATGTAAAAGAAAGCTGTGAATTTTCATTTCTTTCGTGTATATATAAATAAAGAATAAATAATTATTTGAAATTTTATTAAAATAAATAAATTTTATTGGTTGTGATTATGAATAATGTAATGAACGGTCCATCAAATAATTTCTTCTTCTTTTCAATTGTTTTGCGACTGAGTCCATCAATTGCGGCCGTCAATCACGACTTCGCTACCGTAGGTTGTACCTCCTCCGAAATGTCTAAGAAGTAATCAAGTACTGTTCCTATTGACCCAAAAACGACGACGTTTCAGACGTGAATCGTGCCTTGTCATCACCCCAAAAATTAAAAAAATTAGCGCGACTAATGGAAGATGAGTAAAGGATGCTAGTCCCAGATGGAACAGTGTTACGATATCAATCTCCAGGCAGGAAATCTGGGCAGCTGCCCGCCTTTCCCTCTCTCTCTTTCTCCCTCTATATATATTAGACCCCACCCCTCCTATCGCACTCACATTTTCTCCCATCTTTCAAAAAAAAAAACATCCTTTTCTTCCTTCAGACAACGCTCAAGAATTGCAGCAATGGGTCTCTCCAAGGCTTCTCTGATGCTCGTGCTTGTCGCTGTTTGTGTTGTCATGGGTTCAGCCATCGCAGCTGATTCCCCAGCTCCGAGTCCCACCTCGGGAACCCTCTCCATCTCCCCCTCATTCGTTTCCATTTTCTTTGCCGCCGTCATGGCTCTTCTTTTCGGCTCTACTCTCAGGATCTGAACATGTTTAATCCGGCTATAGATGGTGTAGAGACTGTCCTTGATTTTTCATTTGTATAGATCCCATCTTTTCTGGATTTCGAATTTATGTGGAATTTCAGTTCGTGTGTGTGTGTGTGTGTATATATATAAGAGTCGAGATAGATGGGTTGCGATGTGATTTGCTGCACGGAGTATCATGGTGGACGATGATGATGTTTGGACTTATTTCTTTCAGTATTACCATTACGGATTGATATCAATTACATTATTTCATTTGTTTGGTTGTTCCATGCACTTCTTGTGGGTGCTTGTTTGCGTCGATGATTAATAATTAAATTTCATTGCATTTGTTGCATATGTAAACATTTTTCTTATTCTCCATCGACAACGAAGGGAAACCCATTCTTCATTCTTTTCTTTCAGTCAGTTTCTTAACCCATAGATTATTATTCTTATTTTGATATCTAAGGTGGACCATTTCTTCTATCCACAATTTCATTCAGACGACGACATAAATACGAAGTTAATTTGGAGATAAACTCCCCATGTCAATCTCTAGTTTGATCACCGTAGAATTGTTTTGTCCTGTTTAAATCTGTAAGGTCTAAGCTGTTTGTTTCAACAATATTGTTATTGTACTTGTTGAAGAACATGGATTATATACAAGAATAGCCATGCAATTGAAATTTACGAATTTTGATTTGATCTAGTTTTATAAGGTTCATTTTTTAGGGGAAAAATAGATCAATTTTTTTAAAAGATAAGATTTAATTAGATTAAACTCGAGTTTAATGTGTTTTTTTTATTCCGACTCGATCCGGCCAATCCCTAAATGTATAAGATATATTTATTTTATTTTAGGTGAGCTTCCCTGAAGAAATTGTTCAAAGAATTAGGCAACATGTTGGTACAGAGAAGTTCAATGTGTTAAGAAATTGACCCATAATAATGACAACTGACAAGGATGTTATATTCAGGGGGTCTTTATATGGTCAATTTTCAAAACTGCATATTTTAAAATTTATCTATTAAATATAGGATTGTAAACGAATCGAACGTTCAGTGAACCATTCGACGGGAAGTTCATTTATCTATTAAACGAACAAGAATGAACAAGATTTTACGTTCGTTTAATTAAATGAATGAACACGAACAAATGACTCATTCGTTCATTTACGCTAGTGAGCGTTCGATAATTCGTCCGTTTATGTTTATTTGTCTTTGTTTGTTGTTTATATTCAACCCTATCTCCAGACTTCTTTAAAATATTATGACCTAATAAATTTTGACCTTAAACTCATTAATATTTTAAAACCCAATTAATTTTAAACGTAAATAAATAATACAAAAAATTCAAATAAATAAAAATAAATACTAACGTTATTTGGAAAGAAAATTCTCTTCTCAAATATAAATCCAATTAATTTTATGTTTATTCTTTTACGTTCATTCATTTATCATTTTAAAAAATGAACACGAACAAGCTACGTTTCTTAAAGAACGAACACGAACAAGAAATTCCGTCCTCTTAGTTGTTTGTGTTTGTTTGATTCCTGTGCCATGTTATAATGCCATTAAAAAGTTAACAACAGAGTGAGTAAAATAATTCAATCTGTAAAGTTCAGCGAGCAAATTAGAAAAATTAAAAGTTTAGCGAGCAAAATAGGAGAGAGAGTAAAGTAGAGTGAGGAACCGTGTAATTTACCCTAAATATTATAGTTTTGGAAAGCGTTGATGAAAACTCCGTAAGGCAAAATGAAATGATATTAATGATAGCTTGAAGACTGATATAAATGTCTGGAAAGTTTAAAGATAAACTTAAAATAAATCATAGTTTAAAAATAATATAAAATGTTTTGAATTTAAAAAATTAGTTTAGAATAAGGTCAAAGTCTGAAGACTGACATAAACCATTTTAAAATTTTAAAACCGATTAAAAAGAGAGTAGTAGTTTGGACCTCAAACTACAGATGGCAACGAGTCAGTTTAGGACGGGATTTTCGGTTAACCCGATCTAATTCGAGAATTTTGTAACATCGGTTTGATCAGACTTGAAAATATATATACCCCATCCGTTTTTTATTTGATTTGTCCTGATAAAAAATAAAGATTTAATTAAAATAATAATAATTTTTTTTAAAAAATATATTATTATCCTCAGGTTGGGTCTGGTCGAAGTTTTTCACCCTTCTTCCGAACCCGACCTCCTCATTAAAAAAGTTTGACATAAACTTTATTTTTTTTAAATAATCTGATCCTATCGAGTCGAATCAGATCAAAACCCTTCAAATTCAAGTTAAATTATCCTCACTATCTCAAACTTAAAATATGTGTTTATTAGTATATTGGATAATTTCGAAGATCGAATGTAAACCCATAATCTTTAAGCCCATTAACATGCTAATGCCCAATTCATATTCCATATGCACAGCTGAGGTGTCCGTTTCTTCTTGAGCTCTCTCAAGTCTCACACCCCACCCTAGGGGTGTTCATTTGGTTAAAACGGTGGTCGATCGAACCGAATTAACCATAACCAAATTAATCAAATTTTTTTTCTTTAACCGTTAATCGAACCGAATTTTTTTTCGAACATATTAACCGAACCGAATAAATTTCGGTTAATTCGGTTAATTTTGAATTAACCGATTTTTTAAAAAAATTTCTAATTTATATAAAAATTAAATATTTTTTAATTCAAAAAAAGTTTATAATTAATTTAAATAATATATAATTATATAATAAAAATTTTAGATACATTTTTTAATTAATTAATATTGATTTAAGTTTAAAAGTTATTAGATCTTAAATTATTAATTGGGTTTTAAATGGTTTGGGCTTAGCCCATATGTTATATATAATATATATAATATTTTTTAATTAAAAAATAGTTTACAAATAATTTAAATAATATATAATTATAAAATAAAAAATTTATATAATTTTTTAATTAATTAATATTGATTTAAGTTTAAAAGTTATTGGATCTTAAATTATTAATTGGGTTTTAAATGATTTGGGTTGAGCTCATATGTTATATATAATATATTTAAAATTTAAAATTTAATTTCGGTTAATTCGGTTAATTAATCGAATTCGAACCGAATTAACCGTTAACCAAATTCTAAAATTTTTTTAACCGTTAACCGACCGAACTAATTCGGTAACCGAACCGAACTAACCGAATTAATTCAGTTCGGTCGGTTAACTAAATTAGTTCGGTTATTTGAACACCCCTACCCCACCTCGACATAAACTCCAACTTCATAGTTTTTCACCCTTCTTCCGAACCCAACCTCCTCATTAAAAAAGTTTGACATAAACTTTATTTTTTTAAAAATAATCTGACCCTATTAAGTCGAATCGAATCAAAACCCTTCAAATTCAAGTTAAATTATCCTCACTATCTCAAACTTAAAATATGTGTTTATTAGTATATTGGATAATTTCGAAGATCGAATGTAAACCCATAATCTTTACGCCCATTAACATGCTAATGCCCAATTCATATTCCATATGCACAGCTGAGGTGTCCGTTTCTTCTTGAGCTCTCTCAAGTCTCACACCCCACCCCCACATAAACTCCAACTTCATAGTTTTTATTTTTCATTTTCCGCCGACGAACTTCGTAGTTTTTCTATTCGAAAAAAGGCTTATAAAGCAGTTTTTTGGCTGAGATTTTTCATGGAGGAAGGAAAAAGCATATTGGAATCAATCTTCGAAGAGGTTGATTTGGGAGATGTTGAGATGCTTGATGTAGAAGAAGGAGAGCTCGTGGATAATGAACTGGTAGATGATCGAGAAAAAAGGGGCGTTGATGATTTTAATGGTGAAAATCAAGGTTCCCAGAGTAAAAACAAGAAGCGTAAAGGAAACAAGAAGAAGAACAAGAAAAAAAAGGGTGGTTCAGGACCTAAAGCTTTGGATATAAACAGGTTTTGTGCAATTATTCTTTGCATCAACCGAAGTTTTCTATGGGTGAAATTTGTTTTTTGAAACTTTGTTGAATTCGTTTTTTTTGTTCTTCTTGTTTGCAGGTTTGTGTTAGATACTTGTAGACGGTTAAAAGAGAAGAAGTCTTACTTGGTGTATACTGCTGTGGGATGTTTGGGGATTTCTGCATTGAGTGATCTTGTTAGAGAGGTATTTCTAAATTCATATATTTCGAGATTTATATTATATACTTCTAATTATCTGTGTGCAAGATATGAAATCCAATGTTGAATTTACCGTAAATAAGTTGTTTCACAAAGCTAATTATCCGAAACAATGAATGAGCATGTTTGAGATTTATAAGATATGGTTCTCCTAGATGATAGGATAATGGCAAAAGGTTGAAGCCTCTTTCTGAATCAATTCGATTGAGTTCACTTGTATCGATGCGTGATATACGGAACGATGATTAGTATCCAATTGGAGCTGATAAGTAAGGCAAACTTTGTCATGACATAATGCTTGACTTCTTGGCTTAAACATTTTGCTGTTCATATTATGTAAGAATTGCATAGAATAGGTAAGACTTATACATTGGACTTTTTGTTTGATTTTGAGATGATTTTTTGTTCTTTTTGTTAGTATTTTGGCCAATCGAGTAGTTCATTTTCCATGCCTCGTAAAATGATAACGTGTTGAAGTTTTCATCATGGCTGCTGTTGCTTGAGATGTTTATTGAAATAATTGGTAGAAATTCATTGTTTTTCTTCTTTTGTTGTGTAATATCTGTTGCAACTTTCTAGTTTTATTATATGTTTGTAATTGCTTGAAGTTGTAATTTTTGTAGTTTAATCTTTGATCAAACAATATTCTCATCTGTGGTACTGTACTATATCACTCCCTCAGTCCCTCCCTTTGCTCTCATCCCTTTGATGTTTTTCTGTCCACACCCTAGAGCTTTTGCATTCCTTTTCCCTTCCATTTTTCCTCTTGGATGTACGATGAAATCTAGACTTCTCAGGTGGATGCAATTCAATCTTGTGGAGGACAGATGACTGCAGATGGCAGGCGTTACAGGAATGGTGGTGGCATTTTATGGAATATCATAAAAGCGCGAGAACCAGTTGCCTATCGAGAAATAATGAAAAAAGCCAAGGACTTTGAGGTGTGTACTTATTGGCACTTTAATTGCTATTCTTTTTATTTTTGTGAATTCAATATAGACAGTGTGTGGATCAGAACTTTCAAATTTATCCGTCACTTGTCTGTGCAAGTAACGAGGTTAGGAATCAGTCGTCCGGCTGTTTGTATGATTTGCTTATTTTCTTGGATTAACTTACTACATTCTGTGTCACTATTTATATAGGTTCTGATATTATGACTTTGCAATCTAATTGCAGCTGTGATAGGTTATGTTAAAATATTCAAGATGCTTTTGATTTTCATATGATAGCGGCACGAGATGGAATCACGATGTGATTCATAGGCTTTTTTTTTCATGTACCATGTGGTGGTATATTTTTTGTTCTTAAAATACTAATCTGGATAGACGCCTAATTGGTACGTATAATTTTGCAGAAGCAATTCAAGCAACAAAATATCAGACAAGCACCACCACAGAGCAAACAGAGCTCTTCTCAAGAAACTGCCTCTACGCTCGCGAATGAAACTGCAACGAGTGTTCCAGAAGATTCTGGAACAACTACTCATAACCCGGCGGAAGAGTTCAGTGCCGAAGGAGCACGCAAATCTGTTCATGATAGAATTAGGGTCCCTGTTTCATACGAAGACCTTCCAGGAGAGGATATGAAAGACATTTAACGTGATTGTTTTCGGAACATCGAAACATTGCTTGGCATCGATTTTTCATTTATAGATTTTTAGATGCAATGTTTTTTTATATAATTTGGAAAGCTACAGATGAGATCATTGCCATTAATGAAAGAATTATTAGCTGTTGAAACAAAATATCCGTGACCCTTTTTCCTTGGTCTAAGACTCTTCCCAAGGATAAGAAAACAAAGCACCGGTCCATGTTAATCTATGCTTTTTGGAGAATTTCATGTTTTCTGGTTTCTGCCAACACATTTGTGAAAATGGACCACGATGGTTTTGGAGTTTCTATTTCAGATTTTTCTATTTGTAAGCTATTCAAGATCAATCAATTACATGACTCATCATCGAAGGCTGGAAGCTAGCTGTTCCAAATTTGTTTTTTGGGTAAATTACAAGTTTAGTACTTAAACTATCAATTTTAGTATGTTTTAATATCTAAACTTTCATTTTTTTCAAAACTATATCTAAAATTTAGTTTTTGTTTTATTTTAACATCTCGCCATTAAAAAATATAATCTTTTAAAAATTTAACATTAAGTTTTGAAAGACTTGCTAAAACAGGTCAAAACTGATAATTTAGGTACGAAACATATCAAGTATTTTACGACGGGATACTAAAAATGAAATGAAAATTAAAAGTTAGGTATGATTTTGAAAAAATTCAAAGTTTAAGTATTAAAACGAATCAAAACTGATAGTTTAAATACTAAATGCGTAGTTTACCCTTTTTTGTCTACGTAGTGGATACAACATTGCTACAATCCATTGGACCAAAGAGCAACTCAAGCTTTAGAATAGTTAACGCTCGTTAACACTGTGGGAGCTTTGCTTTTGGTTCTTTTGGAGGAAGAGGCAAACCACGGTGCCGCCTCAACCACCGCCCTTGCCGCCGCCTGCTCGTTTTCCACCTCCATCACTATTGTGGCAACTTGTTGAGAACATCCCATACCTAAAAATAAACAGGCCAATAAAATGAAAATCTAAGATTCATTCTTATATTGGAAAAAGGCATTGTTATTTCATTGAAATGGGGTTGGCCTACCCTACCCCGTCTGTTGCGAGGACAATGAACTGATCATTTGGGGTTAAGTGATGATGGAAGACGTCGGGAACTGCAATTATTCCATGGTTCTTGAGTAGGAAATCTCCGAAAGCTTGGGACATGGCTAAGCCTGGAGAATCTTCATGGGGCAGCCATACACGCTGAATATGTGGCTCTTCCTTTAAAGCAAGGAGCCAAGGACCCTTCCTTTGCAATATCTTATTCTCTCTGCTTCACCTGCATCAATCAACGTTATTTCATCAGCCACTCCATCAGCCAAAAGAAAAGAGGTAAACTACACATTTAGTACCTAAACTATCAATTTTAGTATGTTTTAATATCTAAATATTTAATTTTTTCAAAACCATACCTAATGTTTACCATACCTAATGTTTAGTATCCCGTTGTTAACGCATTTAGTATCTAAACTATTAATTTTGATCTATTTTAATACCTAAACTTTCAAAATTTTCAAAGATTAACATTAAATTTTGAACGATGTATTAAAATGAAACAAAAATTAAACTTTAGGTATGATTTTGAAAAAAATCAAAAATTTAAATACAAAAACGGACTAAAATTGATAATTTAAGTACTAAACACGAATTTACCCAAAGAAAAGAAATCATATACTAGTAAAGAATGCTTTTTTTTACCTGTCTGACAACAACAACTGCAGTGGTACCACTGGTGGAACAATCCAAATTCTCTTGAAGCATGATCTCCTTATCCATCACCTTGAAGGCACTGATGCAAGCCTCTTGCCAATTAACAAAACCCTCGCTTTGTATTGATTTGGTGTCTGTTTTTTAACCCCGAGCTTCACAATTCTTCTCATCTGCATCCGATTTAACCTTAATCTTCTCCAGAGCGTTCTTTTGGCTTAACAACAGTGATGGCAACCTATTTCACACCATATTGCTCACCACATGACCATAAAAACCCCACAAAATGCAACACCTTCCATTCCATAATCCTTGAAGAACCAACAAAAACAAAACAAACAAAGACCCAGACCTTTAATCAACAACAAAAAGAAAACCCAGAATTCGTTTACATATAACTATAAACCAGAGAGTTGCAGTGGCTAACCTGAAAAAGGATGGCGGCATCCTGGTTAAGCCCTTTGCTTCCTTGCTTAGTATAGAGAGAGCCAAGCCTTTGAATTCCAAGAGAAGCGTTTTCAGCCAAGAAAACATGGTTGTTCTGATGACAGTCATCGTCCCCATGAATCTCTGAAGATGCAACGGATATGCAGATTCCCATCTCGCCTCCAACAAATAATTTACTTAAATTTAAAGACTCCATCATGCGCATGTTAGCCGGATATTAAATCAATATTGATAAATTATTAAAATAATACCCCATAAACATGTGGCTCCCAATGAGCTGAAGGCACAGAATCTCCAATTCCATTAATAAATTCACTCTTCTTCGAAAAATTAATAAATAAATTGTTGAGTATTATTATAGGCCACCCCAAGATTCACCTAAAAAGGAATATGTGAGGTGTACTTTTTTTTTTGCAAAGATTAATCATATAACAAAATAAATAAATTCAATCAATTATTAATATTAGTATTTATTAATTAATCTTAAAAGGCATAAAAAATGATACTATTAGCAAAATCAATCATTTAGGATCAAAATATCATCTTATCGGTTTAATTATTATTTTACATATCACCTGATTTATAAATTAGTATTTTACAAGTGTTGGTCAAATATGACCAAGAGAAAACAAATAATTATTATAGCTATTAAGAAGGTTTAATCCTACCCTTTGGAGTGTTAAGACAGCGGAACCATGGTTAATCAGAGTATACTAAGCATGCACAAGTGGACAAATGGCTTGGTTTGAGTATGTCAGCCCCTGCTATTGGCTAAATCTTATTATAATGTTAAATAAAGGTTGCTGATTGATGCTCGGATGTAATACTAATACTAATACTAATACTACTACTAATAATAAATAATAATCGGTGGTGAGAAAGGACTGAAATTGATCCACAACATGAATATTCATCATTTAATCAATCAAATTATCATACTATAAGTTGTTTTTGTTTCCAACATTTTGTGCGATGTATTAAAGTGATGATATTTGATATTTCGCGATTGGGAAAATATCTATATGAATCAAATTTAATAAAATAAATTACATTTCATTCATTTGAGGGAAAAAATAACTTCTCATATTTGGAAAGTTAATGTCCACTTTGAACTAGCTCTCGTACTAATTTGGTTCTTTTAAATATGTTTTCTGTTGTTGTGATCAGTGCCAAAGGATCTTTGAATTCTTATAGAATAGATATTAAACGTAAGAAAATTCAAAATCCAAGCCCCTTTCATTCTCCTTCTCTTTATTTTATTTTTATAATTTGTGTCAATTTTATTGATAAATTCAACTTTTTATTATTTAATTTTATTTAACCGGCAGTGACACTGATTTTAATACTGGTTGTCGCTAGTCGGTGTCTTTTTTTTTAATTTTTTTTAATAAGAATATTTATATCTTTGTAACATGTTCTTTATTTTTATGACACATTTTTATCTATCTTTTTGGTAGCTTACGATTTTTGTCCTTTTTTTCGTTTATCCTTTTTCTCATGATTGAATTTGATATCGCCACAACTGATAAGATGACGCTTATTTGTTACCATTATGATCTTCCCTGTTTTGGACCCTCTGATTGATTTGGATATACGTTTTATATTCGTAGATAGTTTTTTCACGTCTGTTGACTCTGATTTGCAATTTTTCGATTACCCTTCAGTAACTTCGTCCCTTTTTATGGTTTGTTTGCCGATATAGTCAGATTTGTTCGTATTTTTTTTCGAGCATTGGTTAGATTTTTTAATCTTTTCTTTTTTGGTTAATCTAGGTGGCTAGATTTTGTGTCGATGGTTATAGGAAAATGTCTTAATTATAATTTATCTTATGTTTACAGTTATACTTGTAGATCTTCATTGTAATTTTAGATATTTTCTATTTTAATAAAATTAGTGGTTTTCTATATAAAAGAAAATCTTTGAATTCTACTAATTATATCATGTTTTTAATTGTTTCACAGATATTAAAGTCCATTTAAATAGAGGAGACAGATAATCTTGCCAACTTGTCATCCCAGAGCCATTGACTTCATTTTAACAATTATACCCACTGTTTTTTCCTTTTTTAAAATACATAACGGAGAGTTGAATCTATCAGATTCTAATTGTTTACAATCAATAATTGATTCCACCAAACCAATATAAAAATTAAATACCAAAAAGAAAAACATAAGATTTGTACTTTTTTGAGTGTTTCTTGAATGGCAGATGTGCTAATGTGCTATCTTTACCAGACTAGAAGAAGACTATAAAGTATGAACACGCGTCAAGGATGAACATTAACCCGACATTTTGATCCCTGCAAGTGCCACGCACTTTTTTATAAGCACGCTTGATTGTTTCTTCAGTCAAATAACAAGTCAGACTTCATTAGTTTGGATAAATCCCATACATCTTATCAGATGAACAAAGACCATAACTTCTATGACCTACTCTTTAGTCTTTAATGGATATCTAATTCTAATCCAATATTGCAATGCGTATGAATATTGAGCCTCTCGAGATAAGACTCTCTAATGGTAGAACTATGGAGAACACCATCATCCATGAACTCGGTGCACATTGAAACCGATGGGATATAAAAGCTTAAATACGCACCTCTCAAGTGGAATGTTCGCTTGGACCCATGGTTTCTGCATTTGGTGCACTGCATGCCTTGTCTGGTATGCATGTCCATGTAAAAGGATAAAGGACAGTTCATGATTAAATTGGTGCTAAATGGGATGCTACTGCAGTTGCTTTCGACACGTTGAGACAGTCCCATAAAAGCTCAAGCTAATGATGAAAATATTGCATCTCATATGAAATCGAGCAGTTTGACAAACGCACTGAAAAGGGTTCCACCATATTTACAGGAAGTTTGCGGAAGATTAAATAGGTTATTGTTCATGGATCGTGATTTCAGCACACATGCAGAGATCATACTGATAAAATTACCCAAGGACTGGAAGCCGCATGAATATCCGGTTGTTGATGCTCTCACCGACTGATGGATGCATGAACATTATCTTCACCATTTGCAGGTTCAGCCGCCTTCTTCACAAGAGGCTTGGGAATATCACAGTCATCTTGAGGGCAACGTTGCTGAGGGTGACACAACAACATGGACATGAAACGGAAGAGGGTACGTGGTAGCCCATGTCCACTCTCGTGGATGTATCCTTCGTACTCACTAACATGTTCAAGTGCATCAACAAGTGCATCGTAGACTGCCTGGGGACAATTATCCGGTCCAGGCTTGTCATGGAGGTACATCACATCCAAAGTGAAGAGCTTCTGGTTTACGGACCATTGATGATGGGGTCGTATTGATGATCTGCAGTAAATAAGAATCTAAAAAGCGGAGACGTGTATCAAAATTTTGAGGAACATCGTGAAAATAGAAACATTAATATGTAAACCACAAATACATATCCAGTCTCGAGGCCAACTTCTGGATTTATCTAACAGTTCATTACTTTATAACAAACCGAAGAGATTTAGCCATTCCTATGAATTCATTCAACAAATGATGACATGAAACTATAAACAAAATCATCTAAACGACTAAGCCAGTTTAAAAGAAAAGCTAATCTGTAACGGAACTTAGGGCGTGTTTAGGATTGGTGTTTAGCCATCCTTGGGTATTTATTGACAGCAAATGCAATACTAAACAAAAGGTTTTTGCCATCCAATCCAAAACACTCTAGAAATACTTTAGGAACCGAATTAAAAAAAACTGGTTGCTAAACGCTACTTTTAAACCGCAACAGTAAACTGACCTAGAAAAGGGGGTGTCGAGTTTAAATCATTTCCCTTACTTGACTAGTGATAAGAATTGATAAGAAAAAGAAAAGAAATGGGTACTGACCACTCTCAAAATGCGGTTCTGGGCACGAGACTTCTTGGCTTCATGTGCTGCTAAGCGGAACAAATTGGTGAGATCTGCTTGACTAGAAGAGACGGTGGTAGCCGAGAGAGCTCGAACCGCAGCAATGGTAGACTCAACATCACTGCTGAACTCTTTTCTAAGCTATGAAAATACAATATACGGAAATTAAATAAAAAATCTAGGTGAAAAATTAAAAAAACCCTAATTTTCAAATCAATGAAGGCCAAGATTATAATCAAAGCTGAAAAAATAGAAAAGAAAAAGATAGGAAAATACCCAAGAGGCGGATTTGGAGAGGGTGGCGAAAGCGAAGCGGTGATCGGGGTTGATGGAGAGCTTGGAGTTGACAAAGACGAGGATGGCTTGCTTTATGGAATCCAATCTGGTGACTCCCGCTGTTTTCATTTCAAGAAGCGACTCTGCGTCCACATCCACGCAAAACAGTATGTCCTCGCTGCTTATCCGCGTCGGATTCAAGGTGTAACGCACTGCTCCGCCCGCCGATGCGTCTCCTTCTACTCCTTCCATTTTCATTTTCCCTCGATTTCCTTCCTTCGGGCGAGAAGAAGACATTCGCATCCAACTAAAGGGAAAAGACGGTGGAAATGAAATTGCCAAACAGACGAGTATCTTGGTTAAATTATTTATTTATTTTATTTAAAAATTAGCTAACCCTAATATCATATATAATAGAGTAAGGATAAAGTAGTAGGCTGTCCCTAACCGGTTAAGAGTAACTTCCGTAAAAGACCTCCGTTATGAATTGACCTCAGCAGGACTCGATCCTACGACCACAAAATTAAGAGTTTGTGTTCTACCAACTGAACTAGACGGGCAAGACATTATTTATTTTATTTAGTATACTAAAATATATTTGTTTCCTTCCCTTGTTGTCGTTTTATTCTTAAAAAAATAATGTCGATTGCATTATATTTTTTTGAGTATATGAATATAAAAAATCAAAATTAATCATTAAAACAATACTCATTTTACGATTACATCAATCCTGATGGGATCGCTTCTAAAATAATAATTCTACTGTCGAGTGTTTACTTAATGGCTTTTCCCAGGTATTGTTATTCATGTTATTAGATTTTTATTGAATTCTACTATCTGGTTTCTACTATCCTATTCATGTTATTAGATTTAGTTAATTCATAATTTGAGGTAAAGTTAAGAGTGCCAGCTTTTCTTTGATCTCCTGCTACAGCTTCACTTTCTCAAAGCAAAATTCCATTTTTCTTAAGGAAAAAAATGATGTTGAAATGAAAATTTCATTTTAATACTCTGTTGTTCCCTTGTGAATTCGTAGGAAATTTGAGAGGAATATACTATTGTAAAGCCAGAATGCAGTGTGGTGGAGCTGCAATGATGGGTTCTTTGAAACAGCCCGTTAGGGTTAATAAACCAGTATTTCCTTTAAAAGGGTCTCGTATTACTGGATTCCCACATCAGATTCAGCTTAACTCGGTGAAACCCTGTAGAGCTCAACTTGAAGGCAGCTTAGTTACTTGGAGGCCTAGCTCCCCGGTCTCTGCCCCTGTGCTTGAAAACAACTTTGTGGACCATGGCCTCAGTGAAGCTGATCCTGAGGTATGCTCAATTATTAGCAAGGAGAAGGAGAGACAATTCAAAAATCCTTGAGCTTATTGCCTCTGAGAACTTTACATCCCGTGCAGTGATGGAGGCAGTCGGGTCATGTCTCACAAACAAGAATTCCGAAGGACTACCTGGTAAAAGGTATATCTAATCGAGCAAGGTATATAGAGATTTAATTCTTTATTTGGTTTTGATTTAATTGGCTTTTGTTTATCGGAGGTACTATGGTGGCAATGAGTACATTGATGAACTTGAAATACTTTGCCAGAAGAGGGCCTTGGCAACATTTAACTTGGATGAAAAGAAGTGGGGCGTTAAAGTTCAACCATTGTCAGGTTCTCCTGCTAATTTTGTGGTTTATAGAGCTATTCTTAATCCGCATGATCGAATAATGGTAAGATTTTTCTCCCTGTTTTAGCTGCTATAATTTATTTTTCCTGCTGGACAGTACCCAAACCAAAGATATCTTATATATGACTGGTATAGGGTCAGGACTTACCTCACGGTGGACATTTGTCACATGGATTTATGACCCCTAAAAGACGGGTATCTGGCACATCAATCTATTTTGAGTCAATGCCTTATCGTCTTGATGAATCCACAGGATATTCCTCATTGTGTGACTTACTGAGTTTTAGTGGTTGGTATGCTCGTCTGGTGGTTGATATCTATTTATTTCGAATCTGAAACAGTTCTTGTTGATTATGACATGCTTGAAAAAACAGATACCCTGTTTCGACCAAAACTCATAATTGCTGGTGCCAGTGCATATCCTAGTGATTTTGACTTTACTCGCATGAGGAAAGTAAGTAGCATGCTTTGATGATTGTGCTATACCATGCCTACCATTGTTTAGCTCTAATTTAAGGAAAACATAATTGTTATATATGTATTGTGTATATTCCTTCTTTTAGCATGTAACTTATCGGAGTTGATATCTGTTGGAAGATTGCAGATGCTGTTGGTGCATTTCTCATGATGGATATGGCTCATATAAGTGGACTTGTTGCTGGACCATATGTGTCTAGTTGGTCCATGGCAACGGCTGAAGCCTTACACAGATGAAGTTCTTGTTGAGCTTGGCCGGAATGGTCTGAAGAGTCTTCTAGTTGTTCCGATAAGGTAAATGGTTCATATCCTTAAAGTAGCTTTGAAATGCTAGATTTTGTGGTGGTAAACCAATTCAGCTCCCATCACAAATCCCAGCTTTGTGAGTGAGCACATAGAGACTGGAAGAGATTGACATTGGATATAAGCACTTGGCTCTCGGATCCGGCATCGAGAACTGGGGTCGGGTGCCCGCTCTAGGTTGCACCTCTTCATCATTGATCTAGCTGATGCTGTAGTTGAAGCTCTACCGTATGCAAAAGCTACTTTTCAAGACTAAGCATGACGATAGTGGAAGGGCATATTCAAGATTTTTATTCACTTTTATTTTCCATTTTCCAGGAGGTAAAAGAATTGTTGAAACAGATGGGTTATTGCAATCTCATTCTGATTTTTCTAACAGAACAGCAAAACCATATGTTTTGTCAAAAACATGGAAGAAACCAAACATACCAAAAAGCTTGCTCTGATTCTTGGGGACTCAATTAAACATAGTAGCCGGTGAAGGTGAACCCTCGACCGACAATCTCCCCAGCACAATACCAAGCAAAGCATTCTAACCCAAATAGAGTAGCAATACCTGCATCCTCGATCTTCAATTCGTTCAAGTTCTTCCAGATATGCTTCACATAATCCATCTCCTTATGGAATGCCTCATAACGACCAGGAATACTGCATTGAATTCAGAACATGTACATATCATTACAAGCGCACAAAACCACAATCAAACAAATCTAACCAGTGGATATGTACGGTGAACTAGTTTATAAAAAAGAGTAGCATATTAGCGGATCAGCATGAACGTTTGATCAATGCAGGGAAACATAGGGCAAACGATCGATGTTCAAGGCATTTAACAACCCATTGACATGCTTAAGAGCCTAACATTGACACAATTATAGGTTACCTGCAAAACCTTTACCTTTTTTACATTTTCAGCCATCATAACCATGTAAATATCATTCCAAACAACGCAAAGATTCCAACAAAAAGGAAAGTAATCACCCAAAATTACAATGTAATAGTTGAATCAAACGGGAATAACCTGGCTAGACGAGTGTAAAACAATTGTTTTGACAAAAGGTTACATGTCTCGACAGTGGGTGGGTCCAGAATGTAGTGCTTATTCTGCTCAAGTAGCCGCTTGTAGTACAGAGGAGCATGCTTTGATACCAATTGGGATGCCTGGGTAGCCTTGGACTGCAACTGAGCTAACTTCAATGTCAAAGCCATTGGCTTCCGGAAAACAAAAACCAAAACATAATGATTCAGTTGTAACATTTTACGATAAAGCATGAACCCTATTAGAAAATATTCGACAACGTTCTAGTGATTTTCTGTCCAGAACCATTGATTGTAAAATTTGGGGATCCTTCGTCATATCATTCCGAAATTACGTGTCTTAAACGCATAATGCCAGGACGTGATGCCCCTGCTAAATATCCAAATTCTAAGAAAATAAATCAATCGATTTCAAAGACGAGAGGAGACGTAATTTCCTAAGCGCCATTAAATCAATTAAAACTGCAATGTGAGTAAAACGAGTAAATATAAAATCTCCATGAAAGATTTAATTAGTAGACCCAATCGTTATATCTATATTGGAAGCAACGATGAATAAGTTACGATAAAAAAATAGTCTACAAAGTCAGAAAAGAAACTTCCATTAGTTGCAGAGGTGAGAAGAAAATAATAGAACCTGTGAAAAGGAAATAGAGGAATGCTTCAGCGAGAGAGAGATCAAAAAGAAAAATGAGTAGTAGGATTTTATAACTTTTTTTTTAAATAATTTATTTATATAAATTCATGGCGAGTTTTTTTTTTTTTTTTTTAATACCATATGTGAAAGACTCAGTCTTCCCAAAGCCGAAGGAAATGATACAACTTTTTACTATTTTAAGTATACGACGGGGATTTAATTCTCGAAAATAATTTAATATACAACTTTTTACCATATGTGAAAGACTCAGTCTCCCCAAAGCCGAAGGAAATGATACACCAGTTTGAGAAGCTGGTGCTGCCTCATAAGTTCCATGAGTGCTCCCAATTCCATTGCCTTCAACAGGATATGTTGGAGGCTGCGAGTAACCGCCACCATAAGAGGGGTTATATGGTGCTCCAAAGGGTGCGGCAGCATATCCTGGCTGAGCCGATGCAGTGCCATAAGGAGATGATTGGGTGCGTTGTGAGCCTGATTCCGGTTGACCTGATGATGGTGGCTGCGAATGATATCCTGGCTGGCCATAGCTTCCTGGGTGGGAGGCAACTGCTGTGCCTGTCCATAGGCAGGATGATTCTTCCTGGGTGGGAGGCAACTGCTGTGCCTATCCATAGGCAGGATGATTAACCAATAACCACTGGTTTCTGCCCCTGTGGTGGTCCATAGAGCTGGTGGTTGACTCCCATAACCAGCCTGGAAAGTTGGGGGCACCCCGTAACCAGCTTGAGTACTTCCTTGAGGGGGATAACTGCCAGGATTTGGGCTAGGCATCTGACTTATATTGTACCCTTGTTGGCCCATTGCAGATGGTTGGGAAGTAGGTGCTTGGCCAGAATCCCCTTGACCGCCGTAGGAAGGAGTTTGACCCTCTTGACTTGGGTTTGGCGTAGTATCATAGCTCCATGCAGAGACATAACCTTGTTGTTCATATGATGATGGCTGCCCATAACCTGATTGTGGAGGTGCATGGAATCCCCCATAGCCATCCTGAGCATAACCTTGTCCAGGTTGACTGTAATGGTAACCACTGCCATCGGCAGGAGCTGCTGAACCACCAGGTGCTTGCTGCTGCTGTGAAGAAGGCTGTTGATAATAGTAATCATAACCACCTGCAGAAGAACTGTGTGTGCTCGGTGGCATAGCTGACTGGTCCCAGCCACCAGAGCCATATCCACCAGACGATGGTTGGGAAGGATATCCCCCATAGGGTGGCTGAGACATGTTATACTGTGGTGATGGGTCAGGATATCCACCAGATTGCATATAACCATAGCCAGGTTGCTGCATTGGAGGATCCCCTTGGCCCCAGCTTGCAGGTGGTCGTGCTTGATAACCTTGCTGTTGATAGCCTCCTGCCATTCCCGGATTTCTCATACGATTCTGCATGAAATTGTTTCCTCAAATAACTTGAGTTCACTTTAAGATGATGCTGGCACGTAAACACATACACCAAAACAGAATATGCACATGTGTACATATGGGATGTACAAAAAAGTAAATAGCAAGTATCAAAATCAGCATAAAACTGCAAAAATAAGCAAAATATGACTACAGTGGATTTAATGGAGTTTGTACAATAGTTTGAAGGGTTTAAATGCCTACATACCATATGGCCGGAGACAATATTGAGTTCTACTCCAGCAGAAGCCCATCCTCTCCCTAATCGAAGTGAATGGAAGCAAAAAGAAAAAAGAGAAGCCCAGAAATACTAACAGAATCTTTCAATATTAAGTAAATGGTATCCCCTATAACAGAGCCTAAAACTTTCCATACCACAAACAAGAAAATGCATTACGGATCAAACATTTATAAGACAAGTATAAGCATTTAGATTGTATAACCTGTATAATTAAAACAGTGGAGTTTACGAATAATGGGACCATACATTGTACAATTCTTACATGATACTAGAGCAGGGTTAATTGGTTTCTGGAAAAATGTAATAAAAATTACAAGTTCTTTTAACCAAACTACTTCAATACAGGAATAAACCAGATAAACAATAAGCCAGAAAGAACAAAATTCCATCAAATACAACACCTCAAAGTTGAGTTTTTCGGGTTTAAAAAACCCAACTTAATAATGAACAAGGTCTAATCCAAAGTGAATAAAATGATCATTAGGATTAAAAGAAAATCTAGCAACAAGCTATGAAACAAATGATATTTACAAATACAGGAAAGTCCCAATACTATCACAGAAGAAAGGAATCTTTAAGCAGTTAGAGAAAGTGTAATTTATAAGTTGAAGAGTTAAGAGAAGAAAATTCAAAAAGTAAAACAAGATGTAAAAGATTGAAGATCCAAACAATAAGATAAGAACCTAGAACTATAGCATCCCTTGTTTACTATTGAAGAAGTGGGAAGATCGACAGAAATAGGAACACATGTGAATAAATACTAAATTAACTTATCATGAAGTGTCATCATGAGAAAAGAATCCAGTATCTAGCAACCTTTATATCAAACAACTTCAAGCCCCTCTTAGTATAAGATCAGCAAATATTAGCGATAGGATACTGCACAATGCAAAGGAAACACCAACAAATATCAATAAATGCTGGTGTTTTTTATTCTCATAAATTGGCTTCATAAAACATAAAACATAGCAAGTAATCAAAGAAACACTAAACAAGGTATCAAAACTTGTTTCTGCAAAAATCCAGGACACTTGTAAACGAAGTTAGTTTTAATAAATGCTGGTGTTACCAACTGAACATAAAATACCGGCAAGAAAAGAAAAACCGGAGAATATAACCATCTAAGCTTGACTGCCGTTTGAGTCCTAATCACAATTTACCTTGATATTAAGTAACCAACAGCAGATGAGACCTTGACAATTTGAACTTGGCACGTAAAACTATAACTCTACCCATAAAATTTAAGAGGGATACCAATCAGTGCAAATCACCATGTTATCCAGAACCTAACATCCCTAGAAACCATAAAATTGTAATACAGAAGTCTTTGAATTTCTTACAAAGTAGAGGATCAGCTCATCTTCCACTAGTCATCTTGACACTTACAAATATTTCTCAATCAACTGTCGTAGAAACAACAAATATCGCCAGCAAAGCTGAATGCAGCTCCCAAGATTTAATAAGTGGAGCAAAGGGAAGAGAAGAATCTAATGTTAAAGTAAAATCCAACCAATATATCAAAGTGGCTGAATAAGTACATCAATGAATGGGGATGCAGAATCACCTAGAATTATGCAGCATAGTACTTGGAAGAAATGTTATAAACTGTAGGGAGAATCGTCTACTTCCAGATAGGTACATAAAAGTATAAGAAAAATGTCAAAATTTGTTACAAGGGGTGAGTTCCAGAACATTTACCAGAGGTGATGACTGCCTACAGCAAAAAAAATAAACAAAATACAGAATATCAATTTAATCCCTACTTTACTCAAACGTACAACGATGATTTTTCCCTGCAATTAACAATATAAGGAATACCACTAAAACATCTGTAAAACCAAGTTCCTTATGCAATATTTATGAGGAAGTTTCAGTAAAAGTGAAATTTCAATGGATCCTATTGGTTCTAATGAAGTACAGACTAGCATGACGATTCCAAAGGTCGCACACAAAAAAAGATCAATACTCAAAAGTAATATTAAATTGTAAGAACAGTTAAATGGATAGAACTAAAGGACTGGCATGCATACATACATGATAAAGGTTAAAAAAAAGCACAAATGATTCAGTTCAGGTAAAATAAGAAGGGCAGAATAATTTAAATTGAGGAAACCATTTCCTCCCAACACCACGTCCAAACATACCTCACTTATGACCTCATCAACCAATTCTCTTGCATTTTTAATCTGTTCGGAAGTCCCATCTATATGTAATGTCCTTTCCGTTGATGGATCACCGGGTGGTAAGTACAGCGGGATCACCTGCACAATAATAACAGATGAAGTGTTGTTATAAACTGTATTTGCAGGTACAGTTACAACAAGGTTCAGAAGGCATAGTGAAGAAACTGCTTAAAAATTACATCAAAGATGGTCCAAAACTATCTGAATATAATTCAGACAAATACATATCAGAAAATATTAAGCGCAAAAAACAATAGACAACTTCCAAGTACTGATGATAATTGTGATTCAAACCTGAATCCGAGCTCCAGTCCTAGCTTGCATATTTTTAATTGTTTCACCACCTTTACCAATCACCAGACCAACCTGATATCATGCAAACATTAGATATCATCAATGAACAAAGTCAAGTTATGCTTTTCACTGGTGTACCTTGTTATTCGGTATCTTCATTTCAAAATGTTCACTCCCAGCATCTCCTGTCAATCTTCGAGAAACTATGACAGAACCTCCTGCTTCAGCCTGGACAAAGCATTAAAGGTTATATTTATTCTCCTTTTATTCTGCATCAGGGAAATATATCAATTTCACATAGATAAAAAATGTAAGATGAATATCCTCAGCAAGGACATCATTTATCAACTGCTCACCTTTGGCTATTTCTTCTGCATTACCCATGAGCTCCACAGGCCTAGTCCCGCAATTAGGATCTGCATTACCTTTGGCTATTTATCATAATTAAAATTTTATTAACTTTAACAATAAAAAAAATATTATAATTGCATGGCATAAGAGATTCTAATTTCTTCTCCATGTCCCTAAACATATTATCACCGGATGAATGATCAATTTTGGGAGGCTTCCCACGAAAGATAAGTTGTTGTAAATGAAGCTTGTTGTTGATGGAAAGTGCGTGTTTTGTGATAGTCTTAAAACCGTGAACCATCTCTTTTTTTAGTGTCGTTTTTTCTGAGAGCATTTAAGAGACTATTTTAGCTATATGCAATCTCCAAATGTCTGCGATGAATTGGAAGAAAAATTTTGAATGAGTTACATTCTATTTTAAAGGTAAGTCTTTGATATTCTTTATCCTTATTGCTCGTAATACATTAATTTATTGCGTTTGGAAAGAGAGAAATGCGAGGTAATTTAAAGGTATAATTAGAGATCAACAAGTAATTTTTAAGTTTTTTTTTGTAGATTATAAACGAATTGTCTGTCCAGCTCAGTTGGTAGAGCACAAAGCTCTTAACCTTTGGGTCGTAAGATCGAGTCTCACGGTGGACAGTTCATAATTCGGAGGTCTTTCACGGAAATTGCTCTCAACCTGGTGTTGGGGACAGTCTATTATCTTCCCTCCCTCTTACCTCATTACATATGGGAATAAGGGTCAACTAATTTTTTTTAGATTATAAAAATCAAACTTGCATATAGGAGTGTAGAGGAGATGGATGATGTAAATAAGACTCTTTACGATGGATGACGTAAATAGGACTCTTTACGATGGGTGAAGTATATTGTGGTAGGGTGTCCTATTTTTTTCTTCTTCTTCTATATATCAGTTGATTGTATCAGTTTTACTGTTTACTTTTATGATACGTACATACTTATAAAAAATATTATTTTTTAAAAAATCTTAAATTTAAGTAGTTATGTCTATAAAATATTATAATCAACTTATATTAATAGAAATTAAAATAATAATAAAGTAAAGCACATTTAACTAGGGATAGACCTAGGCGGAGGCGATGAAGGAGGTCAACCCTTAAAAAGTTAAAATTATCGTATAATTTATATTTTATCTATATATTTTTATTGAAAATTTATTTTTTACCTTTTAGAATTTTATAAGTTCAAGTTCACATCCTTAAAATTTTATAAGTTTAAGTTCATTACCGACATAAAATTTTCCGTTCGTCCCTGCATTTAACGTCAACTAAATTTTTTTTTTCAAGATGTCTGATCTTTCTAAGTAGGTTGAAATACTTCAGAAATATAGTAATTCAAAAAAAAAATCAAACACTGTATTATCTGAATTATCATAATAATCCAAAAAAAATATCCATTCCATATTTCTAGTTAGCCAAGCATTTTCTTTTTTTCTCTTTTCTTTTTTGAAATGCGGTTGGCTCCAATTCAAACGGATAATTTTACCAAAATACCCCCGACCTCCCTCTCCTTTTTCCACTGCCAACGCCATTCGTTCCCCCGAATAACTAGGGTTTCACTCTCACCCCTGCTGCAATTTCACGATTTCCTTACTCCCTTCGTTTTCCCTTCACAATTCTCTCGGCCTCGACACTCCAAGAATATGGTGCAATTTGATTTGAATTCAAATTCTGTCACCGCCATCCACCACTCTAAACCACCGGACTCATTTCAGCTCATGCTATCAGAATCTATACACCGGTTTTTCACCCAACACCATAGCGGTTCGACCGATTTTTCCAATTTCACCTCCATTTTCTCTCGCTTGCTACAGAATCTACCCGATCCGCCGCTCGAATTTGTCTGGTTTTACTCCGCTGTAACTTTCCATTCCACTAACAAATGTAACTCCCCGAGTTCAATCTCCAGCTCCAAAGACCTTTTCCAGCTTCTAGTTTCCTGCTCCACTTCTTGCGGTGCTGTTAAAAGAATCTCCGTGCTCGCTCCCGTTATCTACCAGCTCTACCATTTAGTTTCCGGTCAAAAAGAGTTTAAAAGGGAAGTGGAGAGTTTGTTAGAAGGGATTGTGAGTTACATTAGCATATGTTGCGGTATGGAAGATGATGGCAACGACAATTTGAGTTCGCGTTTTGGTGATTTGTTGCGTGTTTGGATGGTAGATAGAGTTGGGAAGGAAGGTGAGAAGAGAGATGACTTGAAGGTGTTTTTTCCACTCGCCAGTGAAGAAACTCGCAAGGCGATCGGTGCAGGATGCGGGATTCGGTATTTGGCTGGTGCTGTAATGTGTCAGGCTTTTCTGCTGAGATTGTGTTTGAAATTTGGATATGGGATTCCAAAATTGGAGTTGGAGAAGGACGTGCATGATTGCGCCGTTCAAATGATAACTGGGTTTCGAATTTTTCACTTTCTGGGTATTTTTCCTAATGTTCTTCGTTTTTATTTTATTTTCATTTTAAGTGGATGAGTTAAATTTCAAAAATTGTATAATTGAAGCTTTGTCTTCGTAATTATTCTGAAATAGTTTGAATTTCATTTAATTAAATTGGTGCTAAATTTGCCAGTTTGATAGAGATTAATTAGGTTATTTTTCTTAAATCATTTGTTGAGTCACCAATTTTGACTTCTATATCTACTTGTATCATTATGACATTATCGCGATACTACTTACTTTTTCTCTTCCCTTCTTTCTTTATAAAGCAAATATCAAAATCTCATTTTCATTTAGTTAAACGTATGAGTAATTAAGTAGATAGACAACATTGACCCAAACATGGTGGATTTTTGCACGTTTAAGTTACCTAATTTCATTCCTTTTTAGCTGCCAATGCATGTTTGTACGTGAATGTCAGCATGTGCATGCATGTGTTGGAATGCAACGAGCAACAGTAGAACTTTGCAATCAAGAATGAGTGCCAATCATTTTTTTCTGTTCCCTTGTGGAAAAACATTTGATTGACACGTTTGTAAAGCCACTATTGGGAATCTGATGTCTTCTTATGTTTGTCGTGGATTTTTATTCCAAGTCTAGTGATAGCAATGACATGGTATTCCTTTTTGTGACAAGGTTTTCTTTTTATCCTTCCACTGTTTGATGCTGATGTTAGTAGTTCTAATTCATTGTTTTGAAACAGATATCTTTCTCAGGATGCTGTTGGAACCGGTTTTACCTGTCACTTCTTTAGTGGTCAGCTTATTCACTACTTTTCTTTTTTCTTCGATTTTCATTGCATCTTTTCTTGCTGTTCAAAATTAAGCTTTGGACAAAGCCTGTTTCTATTCAACAAAGCAACTTCTTGGTTTCAAATTGAAGAACTAGGCAATTTTCTCCTGTACAATCTTTGAATGAAGATTGAACAGTAGATGATTAACTATGGAGAGTGCAATGGCAATGTGTTGAATAAAACTGGAAAGATCTATAGCTATTTGTATATGCTAGTTACCAATTGTAAGAGGCTCAAACCAAAGTTATGTGCCTAGTAAGTTTTCATCTTTCATGACCAGAACCATCCGACCACCAATATACATTCCCCATTGGCAAGCAACTGCTTTAAACTGACAGTCGTTTCTGGACAATTATCTATTATTTGATTATTGACATCATCACCTAGAATTATTTGTGTCTGAGTGGTTGTTTAGAACAGTATTTTATCTAACAGCGAAAGTAGGTTGTTTTCCATGAACATAATTTCCTTTTTAAAAAAGTTCCCTCAAGATTAGTTTTAAGACCAGGCAAAACCTTCTGAGCAAGTTATCTTTCTGTTTTTTTTTTTTAAATCCTTGGACATTTGAAATGTTAAAACTCTGTTTGCTCTTCGAGCTTCTCTGTTATTTAGCAAGTTTGAAAAATGTTTGATTGTGCTAGCCACTTAGATACTTGAATTAACTTCCATTTTATTATCAGGGCCATGGAAATGAAGTTATTTTAAGAGAGACTTTGTATGATGCTGTTATAAAGATGGACCATACGTTTCTCAGTCCACAAGGAGGAAATCTACTATCTGGCAAACAACTAAAAGATCTTGCTTTGACATGGTCCTTTGTTGTTGACGATGCCATTCGGTCGCTGAGGTATGATTATGAATGTCATGGCTCGGTGCAATTGCTTTTTATTAGAATATTGAATCCAACAAATCTCACGAGCCATGATCTAATGCCACAGGGAGAATGGTAACCAGACCAAATCTATCTCTTACATGAATGCTTTCTCTGAATCTTGGCTACCCCCTCAGTTGATCAAGTGGGTTACCAGTCAGACTGGGATGGGGGACAAAGCAAGGAGCCTGAATTTTTCCACTCCTGTAGCTCTTCTCAGTGAGTTGCTTGCTATCTCTATGCTCTTGTCTTTGTTCTCACTTGTCGGAACTTCAGCACTTGTTTCATTGGATGGTCCAGTTAAGAATGTCAACATGCTATGTGATGATATGAAGATGTTTTGTTCTTACCATTATCCAAAGTGAAGCTTATTTAATCACTAGACCAGCAACCCCTGCATTGGCTGTGTCACTCATGATTTGTAATTCTTCCCTCTTTCTTATACTCTTTTGACTTCGGTTCCTTAAATGTCTAATGAAGTGTTCTCATTTTCAGAGTGGCTACTCATCATTGAGGATCAAGGGGTGAAAATATTTGAATGCGACATTTCCAAGGTTTATGCCAAGGCTGTGCTTTGCAAGTCGAGAGTTGAATATGAGATCCCAGTTGACAAGATAAGTGGCCAATATTTGGGTGAGGATCTTGCCGGTATGTTTCATGAGATGAAAGAAGACAAGAAAGCTGATAGTGATCTAGAGATGATTGATTCAACGGATACGGTTCCCTCGCCTGCTCCTTGCTTGATGAAATCAACTACAGCCGATGGTGTAAGAAAACGCAAAGAAGGGAGCACTGTTGAATGGGAAATACCTGTTAAGTTTATCAAGTATCAATTATGTGAAAACTTGGGAAGGGAGAAGCTTTTGCCTTTGGCTAATGGCGATGGCTTGAGTTGTGGGAGTGAGGTCGACAGTCCGAGTTTGGATGAGTATACGAGAGATATGGAACAATAATTTCTTTTATTAAGCAAGCAACTTGACCACGGTAAGTTTATGCTGACCGGAGCAGACGCGAACACTATTTAACCGCATTTCACAAATACATAACATATTTTGAAGTCGCTTGCATGCCGATCGTCGCATGGAAGCTGCTTGTGACCTCTCTTTCAATTTGCAGATGCAGTTTACTATTCCAGCCTTGTTAATCACATTGGAACCTGGAAGGCTTTTGTGGCTGAAGAATTCGGCATTTTAACCTTGGATGGTGACTTCTGACATTAGCTTGTATTGGCTCCTAATTTCGCACTTGAATTCTTCATATCATGTGGCATTGTAGAAGAGTTATCTGAGTTCATTGTATTATGATAAAGTAATCGTGTAGTAACTGAAATGGAAACAAGTGCCGACCATATGCGGTGTTTTTCAACTTTTGTTTCAAACACTAAGCTGGGCCTGCCAATAGCTTAATCTTGGACTATTTGGTAACTGAACTGAAAAGACATATGAGCTCCAAAGCCTAGCCACCGACACTGAAATATTCGTAGATCTGCCAAGTTAACGAGAGGGATGGATTGTTTTTGCTTTAACATGGCGGGATGGGCCATAAACGAACACTTAATTCGGCACGTGTAATTTATGTCGTCAAAAACTAACACGTGGTTTCTCGTCCAGCGAAGGATCCGTTTTGAAAGGCGAAAAAAATAACACGAAAAGCCAACAACTCTTCCTTTTCGTCAGGAAGTGCCACGTAGTGAAATAAATAATTATATTATTTGTTAATTTAATTGTTTTGAGTTGTTCGAATTTAATTAATATCTTCTATTTGAAATACATCGACAATTTAGAAATCCTGCTATTAATACTGGCTTTAGAGATCCGTGTTGATGAATTGTTTTTATTATTAACCTCATTATGACTAGGATGCATCCCATGTGAATAGAAGTAGACTTGATAATTTATAGGTGAGTTTCTCTTATTTCGTACAAACAACCATGAATATACTAAATACTAAACAGTATTGGTATAATGAGGTATATCTAAATTTGAAACATTACTTTTTAAAAAAATACTAATAAATAAAATATCTTTAGCAAATTTGAATGCGAAAGTTTGGAGAAACTGTCGGCCTCTTAACTGGGGTTAAAGAAACCCGAGTCTAAGGTCAAGGCCCTTGCGAGTTGTGAGTTTTTCAATCGTCGGTGACTCGGTTCGGATTGAAACTTGCAGTTTAAAAATACATTTTCCAATATTTGATACTTAAGTTTAAATTTTATTATATATAAAATTAGCAAACTAATTTAAAGTAATTAAAATAATACTGTTAAAGTTAATTTTTTATTAAACATATGTAATTATAAAGTAATATATATTTTATTTATTTTTAATTATTTGATAATAAACGCTACTAATACTCAAAACTAAGACCTCAAGGATTGACGATTATTCCTTTAATCATTAAGATAAGTTAGTTCATGCGTTGTTAAGTCAAAATCATGTGATTTATTTATTATAAATTTTATATTATGTTCATCAATTCTTGATTGAATTTTATTTTATTTGATCTTTTTATATTATGTATCTTTTTAAATGAATTATAGTTATTTAAATCATGATTATTATAATTATATTTATGATTATTTATATTATATTAGAAAACTCGATAAATAATAATATTCAAAAAAAATTCTTTTATCACATTATTTATTTAAATAAATTTATCAATTATTTAAAAATAATAATTTTACTATTTTTCCCTTTTATATAACTTGACATGTAATTAAATCAATTTTCAAAATTGTGTTCAATCATCTATTGCCAAAAATAAGGATTGAGTTACTATTTGTCCTTGATAAAAAAAGATTGAGTTAGTATAAATTTTATTGAGTGATTCTAGGGTGAGGCAGCCTAACATAAAATTAAGAAAATGTGAAATTTAAAATATATACAAGGTGATTTGTAATGTATTTAAGGTGAGGCAGTCTGATATAAGATTAAGGAAACGGTAAGGTCAACATTTTGTAATCTATACAAGGTGATTTGTACATCTTTTGACATGTGGAAGGAACAAGTGGAAGCATTACTTATACTAGTGTTGTAGATAGAGAAGCAATAGAGAGAGAGAGAGAAAAGATGATGATGTCAATTATTTTATTTAGAACCATAAGGTTTATAGCTAAGGAAATGATCATCCAGCTCAGTTAGTAGAGCACAAGGTTCTTAACCTTGAGGTCGTGGGATTGAGTCCCACGGAGGGCATTTCATAATTCGGAGGTCTCTTACGGAAGCTGCTCTCAACCTGGTGTTGGGGGTAGCCTACTATCTTACCTCCCCCTTACCCCAAACATATGAGAAAAAGGGACATCCATTTTTCATAAGGTTTATAGCTAAGGTGAACTCATCTCATCTGTAAATCATTTGGAATAATTATTTACTAGAGAAACCGATAACAATAATAATGATAATAATAACAATACACAAGGGGTGGGTAGTGAATTTAAGCTTTCCATTTCCTATTTGGTCCTACTTGGACTTGCTTCTTTTATAGTATTTATTATTGCTCGAGAACATAGCAGCAGGCCTCTTGATATTTAAATAACAAGACCAACACATGCAACTCTTTTCTTGACTTCCCTTTTCAAAAGTGAAAGAGAAGTATAGGGATGATTAAATTCAGAATAAAATAAATTTATTATAAATTTGATCGAATTAAATTTTAAAGTTAATTACATGATTGATCACTTATGTTTGTGTTTTGGTCATTTTTCCTCATTGATTTCAAAAAACATAATATATGGTTAAATTTTTATTTAATTAAGATATGATCACTTCTATTTTTATTTAATCAATATGTAGTCACTATGGGTCACCAAAATAATTAAGATATTTTGGTATAATCACATATTTGGTTTCTATTGTTTATATATTTTTCTCAATTTTGTCTTATTTTTAATAAATTTAATCCTCTAATCGAATAATGTCATGTGTCGTGCCATGCATCACCATCGAATGGTGGGTTTAGGTTTATTTTTTTAATTTAATGTATTTATTTTAATTTATTGATATTTATATTGAGATTTAATTAGGAATAAGTTAATGGCTATGGCCTTATTTACAAGCACAATATTAAGAGTTTGTTTGAGTACCAATTAAATTTGAAGACTTATTTTGTTTTTATTTTTATAAATTTAGGATGAATAAAAGGTAGAATTTGTTCAAAGATAATTCTCAATTATTTGATAATGAATGTTCATACGTCTGGCATACGTGATGATCGGACCCAAAATCTCAATAGATAACAACAATTCTACTAACAACTGAAGTTGCTTGATTTGCACGATATTTTTAGATAAAATATAATATTTTTCTATTTATAATACCTTATGATAAATTAAATGTTTAGCAAATTATTGTAAAATTTTAAATTCAAGATGAATGATTAATATTAATTGAAATTATCATAAAATTATAAACATTTTGACATAAGATCAAAACAATGTAACTGAACTTATCACCCAGCAAAAACTAAATTATACAATCTTGCTGTCAGTGGTGAAGAGAACCCATTGCTAGAATCCCAAGCTTCTGCAGATTCAACTTGACGACTGTATCCACAAATATCTTTGTATCTTCCCCGGTGTTACCTTGTGGTATATCCACTATATAAGACTCCAAAACAATGGCGTAAGCCTTCCCTTCCTTTTCAAACTCATTCACTGATGTCACCGACTTGTAGTTTCTCAGCCTGTGTTCGCCTCCGACGACGCTAAAGCTCAACACGTGCTTTTCGTCATCCAAAAGCTCCAGTCTTTCCGTACTCGTCGATGCCGGCGGACCCGAAACCACCGTGACTTCCCTGACGCTTCCGACGCCGCCGTCGCCGCTCCTCATGTTACAACTCTTGATGAAGTGTTTGTATTTCTGGGGGTTCTCGAAGTTCCGGACGAAAGGCCAGACGACATCGGCAGGCGCGTCGATGCGCTGCGTTATAAGCGATGTGCATGTGTTTGGCGTCGGCTCGAGCTTGTGGTATTCTTCAATGAGCGGTGCCAGCGCCGCGTACTCTTCGACGGTTAGACCCGAATACGGCGGTTGGCCGCCTGAGCGATCCATCGGCGGCAGCACCGGTCACGAACTAATGAAGGAAAGTTAAAGGCTTTTTAAGTTCATTAAAGGCAAAGATGCCTGAGAAGGGGTTAATACTTTATAGATTTATTGTTGTCGTTGTTGTTAGACATAAATGCCCTTCCGCAGTGTACTTTAAGACCAAACTTGTCAGTAGCTTGTCGTTTCCTTAAAAGTGTGTTTGCTTCTAAATCAAGAGATCTATTGATTGGATTAGGACCACCTTAGAATGGCTATTTTAGGAAAGGACTTTGCTTTACTAATAAATTAATATCGCGTGGGTTTATATTATGAAATGCGTTAATTGTGCGTGCTAGTCTACATTAGTTAGCTAAACTTAATTTGGCAATGATACATAAGCATCAACATTCTTTTGCTTTGAAGCAAAGTCTAAATTGATAAACAACACAATTTTCTATTGGACAGTCCAAGTACATAACACTGACGTTCTTATTAACATAAGAAATACGAAAGGATCGTTTTCTCTTGTCGGTGTGATGCTTTTATCTTATTCTTTTTTCATCTTTGTTGATCAACGGTAACATCAACTTTAATGTTGGTTGTTAACCATCGATTTTTTATTATCTTTTTCTTTTCTAAATCATATCTCTATTTTTCTTTTATATTTTTAACAAGTTTGTATGTATGACATATTTTTATCTGTCTTTATGACACGTTTTCTTATATTTTTTGTATATTTTTTTTATTGTTTAATCATTTTTTTAATTTATCTTTTTTAATATAACGCTGATTTGATATCTTGTTAATATTTCATGTTTTGGATCTTCAGATTAAATTTGGATATTCGATTTGTGTTCGTTAATAGCTTTTCACGTCGTTCGAGTTTGATTTTTGATTTGTCAGCAGTCTTTCAATAGCTTGATTCTCTTTTGTGATTCGTTTGTCGATGCTATTAGATCTGTTTGTTTTTGTTCGAGTTTCTTGGTTAGATATTTAATCTTTCCTTATATGTTTCTTATGTGATCTTCAATTGTTAGTGTTGTTTCAATAATTATAATTTTTTTTCTAATTATATGCTTAATTTACGATTGTGATTGTAAATCTTTATTGTAATTTGAGATATTTATTATTTTGAATAAAATTTGTTGCTTCTATAAAAAAATATGGATGGATCGAGGAAGTTGATGGGACAATCATTCATCTAAAAATTTAAAATTTTTGTATAATATAAATATTTTCTATTTTCTATTGATAATTTATTTTCACTCTCTTAAAAATTAATAGATTTATTTCTCTAAAATTTATAGATTTATTTATCTGATATAAAATCATACATCAAGTATATGTTAATCAATAATATAACTAATGGAGGTTGGTTCAAGTAGTAACCAACTTGATATCGTTTAAGTAAGGTCTTGAGCACGAGTCTTTGTGTATACAGAAAATCTTCACTGGGAAACTCACCTACTAAAACTAGATGTGCAACGTGGTAGGTCTAGATTAGTCAAGATGAAGCTTTGGGTTAATAATGCTGGCCTCACTAGGGTTTCTCAAATGATGCAGATGGATTTATATTTTCACATGGTTATATACCATTGGTCAATCATATAATAATATATCATTAAAAATAATTTATTTATTTCTTTAAAAATAGTATTTTTTATTATTTAATTCGCTGAATGCAGCAAATACAATTGCATGCATGGCTGTATCCAGAAGTCTGGTATATGACTTTGAAATCAATAATCTACTCCTAACCTATGAAACGAATTAATTAAACATGTTCATTGTTTTAGGACTAGTATCAAGTCTTTATGATGAAACTGTAGGGTCCTTCTTTGGGAAAATGGAAAATTTAAGCAACGACCGTCTAATTTAAAATTAAGGAACAACGGGAGAATGAGCGTAAGTGCGTAACCGAAAGTGTAATAAAAAATTAATATTTTCGGATGAACGTAATCAAAGCTGTTAAATTTTCTAACATTTTCGGTTGAACCGAAAATATTAGGAAAAAATAGCATTTTATATTATGTTCACAAAAAATATTTATGTTTTTATCTTATTTTCGGTTATGTCATTTTTTGCCGTTACTTAACCTTAAATTAGACGATTGTGCAACGTAACTTTTCCAATTTTGACATTGTTTGATAATGGTAATGGATTATAAATTGTTTTTTTATTAGGTATTTCTTATTAATTTTAAATTAGTCTCAAATATATTTTACTGCTAATATTCATGGCCAAAAGTTGTTACTTGTTTATTCGTGAAATTATAAATTTAATTATAAAAATAATTAATTCTACAGCTAAAATAGTTCACAACTAATGTTTTTATATGTAATGATATATTTTTAGACACTGTTTAAATATGCAGTTATGAGAGACAAATTACACTAATAAGAATGATAGTAGTGTGACAAGTGCATATACTATAAACCGTTTCAAAATTATGATTCAGAATTGATTTTAACTTATTTAATTTTTAGGATAAATTATGCTTAGTACTTAAACTATCAGTTTTAGTTTGTTTTAACATTTAAACTTTCATTTTTTTTCAAAATCATACTTAACGTTTAGTTTTCATTTAATTTTAGTACCACACTTTTAAAAATTTAACACGTTTAGTACCTAAACTATCAGTTTTTATCTGTTTTAGTATCTAAACTTAAAAAAACAAAATTTAACTTTAAATTTTGAACGAGTATATTAAAATGAAACAAAAACTAAAGTTTTTAAATGTGGGTACTAAAATGAAATAAAAACTAAACTTTAAGTATGATTTTGGAAAAAAAAACTAAAAGTTTAAATACTAAAACGGATCAAAACTGATAATTTAAATATTAAACACATAATTTACCTTAATTTTTATTGTTTAATCTTACAATAAGTTAGGCTTCGAAGATGAACGTTTCCTTTTTCATATTTCATACCAAAGGAGCCAAGCTCAAGCATTTACTAGGAGGGATGGATCTAGGCGGAAGCGGGTAGGGACAGTCGTCTCCCTTAAAAGATTTAAATTTATGTTTATATATATATATTCTCTGTATTTTTTATTTAAAATCTGTTTTTATCTCCTAAAATTTTATAAAATTATTTTCTTTTTAAATTTTATAAATTCACACTCTAATATAAAATATGCGTCTGTTCTTGTTTACTCGCCCACATGACAAATCAATTATTGATGAAATTGTCTGTTCTTGTTTACTCGCCCACATGACAAATCAATTATTGATGAAATTGTATAGTGATAAAACATAAAAAGATTTGTATTCTATTTTGTGTTCTTAGTTATTTGATCAGTTGTTGACTAATCTGCATGTGAACATGTGAGTATGTGACCTTTGTGTTCTTCTTCTTGTACCCCTTTTGCCAGGGAATTTTCGGAACATGCATACTTCAAGTTTTTGTCGTTTTGGAACAGTCAAATGAAGAAAAATATGATCAACACAATGCAAGATAAAATACTAATAGATTTGAAACTAAGGGGATGCTTGTTTACTTCAGAATAATTAAGTGTTGAATGATTTAAATGCTGAATGATTCAGATGCTCTGGATGAATTAGCTCTGAATGTGACATGTTGTTTGTTTACTGGCTCTGAATCATTCATAATGTACTTCTGTGCTGAATCATTTAGCACTGTTTTGCTGAATCAGTCAGCACTGAATCATTCAGAGGTACGAAACAAACGCGCTGAATGGTTCCATTAAGAGGTAAACAAACAACCCCTAACTCTTTGATGTTTACTTTAAGGCTTAATTATAAAATACATTTCTAAACTATACTTTTTTTAAACAAGTATCCAAACTTTTTTTTTAAATGATTCATGTACTTAATGTTACAGGCGTTATCACTTTAGGTGTTTTGGCCGTAACTGCTATTCATTTTTTACTTTAAGTGACATGTGTCACATTCTAATAATTTTTGATTTTTAAAAAAAAAGATTAAAAAGATTATTATACTTATAGAAGACCCCAATTATTTTAAACTATAAAAAACTCAAATCCCTAAAAATCCCAAATTCATAACCCTAACCCATCAACATCATCCTTGCCAGCTACCACCGCTGATGCAGTCCCTGCGATCTTCATAGTCATACCCCAGCATAATTATCGCCGATTGTCCGTTGAAATCGCGTGGGGCTCGATTTTCGCTTATGATTCTCGGGATACAAAATGTAGATTGGTCGCGATTTCATAGGATTTTTTTATCATCGAGGAGGTGAGGTTGAGTGGAGATTCGTTGACGGCAAAGGTCAGTGTCTGACGTGTGTTTAGGGGTTGAAATGAGGGTTTTTAAAGTTTTGGGGCTATTTCAATTTTTTGTGTTTTTAAATATACTTTTAACTTTCTGATCTTAAATAAAAATTTTAAAATTACCAGAATGTAACATATGTCAATGGAAAATTTTAACGACAGTTATGACCTAAGTACCTACAGTGGTAACATTTGTAATGTTAGGTACTTTGATGATTACAAAAACAAATGGGCACATATTTGAAAGAAAGATATAGTTTGAGCACTTGTTTATAATTAAACCTTTTATCGTGTTTTTGATAATTGAATGTGCTTATTGATGTATCAAATCAATATGATTTAGTATAAATTATCTAGCATATTAATGTATTATGAATAATTTCGTAATAAATTTATTTTAAATTGTATCAATATAAATTACTTATAAAACAATAATTTACTATATTATTTACTTAAAATAATTATAATATTTTTAAATTTCAATGATCAAATACATTTTAAAATTTAGTCAACATCAGTAAAATTTGTTCTAATATTAATCATGTGGATACTAAATGGTTAAAAAATACCACCACACACGTGCTCGGTTATCACGGATCACGAAATTAAATAATTAATTCTCCTATTCTTACTTTAATCGATCTGATTATTTTTTAATTAATTATTGTTATATTATCTAATGATCGATTAATTATGATTGAGTATTATAGACGTTTAAGGTGACACTTTAAATCCAATTTATTTCATTCATAAATGTTCGATTTAAACATTGACTTTATTTAAAGAATCTGAATATGAAATAATTGCATTATTGACAGTAAGATATTTATTTAGACTACCTACACGAAAGATTTGTTTATATTTTATTCCAATAGTATAATGATTGGTCTATAGCCATTTTCTTTTGATAGCAGGTTTTATAATCTATTATATTAATCCTTAAATGTTAAAATACAGAGCAATGAAATTAATTAAGTGGTCTCCATAGTTAAAATCTTAAAAAGGGTAATATATATTTCTTGGAATTTTGAGTTGGAATAACCTTGTTTATAAGGTAATTATATATTGCCAATAATTAAAAAAATGCTATAAAAATAGTCTCCGAACTTTTAAGGTGCTTGCATTTTGATCACCCATCTTTTAAAACTTATAATGCAGTCATTGAACTTTTAGTTCATTTTCAGCAAGGTCTCTGCTGTTACCTTCCATTAATTAGGGCTGACTTGGTCCCGTTAACTTTTTTTTGGTCCTTAGGCTATCTTTTCGAACTTTCGTCTCTCTCGATGTCTTATCTTCAGTTGCATTACTACCTTCTTTCCTTTGTTTACAACACCGGAGTTGAAGATTGGTAGCACAAAGTGAGGTTAGGCGGGCCAAAATGCTACAACGAGTCGATGCGATTCCTATTGATGTTGTGGATCATCATCATCCTGGTCTCGAGAAGCTTTGGTTCATCCGTCATTGTATCCGATCTTTATGCAAGAACTGCCCGAAAGTGACAGTAACCAAATCATTTTGGTCAAGATCTCTGACTTTCTATGCGATTCAGTGGATCATATATTGGTCCAAAAGCCCCAAGTGCATAGGCTATGCTCACAATGTTGTAGGGTACAAAGATTTGTAATTGAGTACATCTGTTTTTTGAAGGTAAACTTTACATTTAATACTTAAATTATTAGTTTTAGATTATTTTAGTACTTAAACTATCAATTTTTTTAAAACCATACCTAACATTTAATTTATGTTTCATTTTAGTACCATGTTGTTAAAAACTTAGCGTGTTTAGTATCTAAACTATTATTTTTGATCAATTTTAGTATCTAAGCTTTCAACTTTTTCCTAAACTTAATGTTAAATTTGAATATGATATTAAAATGAAACAAAAATTAAATTTTAGGTATTGTTTTGAACAGTTTGAAAGTTTAGATACTAAAATGGATACTTTTTTTTGATAATTTAGGTACTAAACATGTAATTTACCCCTTTTTTCTTCTTCAATGAGCTTGTTCTGTCTAAAGATTGTCCCCCCAACTAGGGTTAACTTGTGCAAGTAATTTCTCTTTGTTTAATGAATTTGTTAGCAAGTGTTGCATCTGGAAATCATATGTAAATCCTATGAATTTCGTGTACGACAATTTTTTTAATAAATTGATTATATTAATACAAACGGATTTATATTATGTATACATTTGGTACGATTAGAAGAGTATAATTAGTGAGAATATTTTTTTTCCAGAATCATATACTCATGGAGCATCGATAATGAATAATATTTTATAATAATTTGGTTAATAAAATAATCTTTTTAGAATTGTAATAGTTTAAAAATTATTTTAATATAAATATTTAATTTAAAGTGGTATCAAGTCCAAGCTTCCTTCCAATGCGATTCCACAGGTATATATGCCCTTAGGAAGAGCATTCTCCATCTCTCCTTCCATTAATCTTTCTGAGTTTCTTCTTCAAACTTATTCTCGGAGCATTTGAGTAGCAGCAATGGCGGACAAGCCAAGCCGAGGGTTGATAATATATGGGGACGGGTTGGCTCGCTTAATTCAACCATCACATACCCATCTCCACTCTCTCGCATCTATAGCCAACTGTGGTTTCTTGAGCCTCCCCAATTCTCCACCTTCAGGTTCCCCATTCCTTTTCACTTTTTTTTTCTTTCAATTTTCATTTTCAATTCCCTCTTTGGATAATGGATGATGGAGAGATAATCTCTTCAAGATAAACCCAACACTGAAATGATAGTTTCCTTTGCATTTTTTTAATTTTAATTTTTTTTTTGTTTTTGTTTTTAGATTGCTAGGAAAAATACCAGCTTTTTCTAATGGGTTTTTCTGTACATAATGAAATTGAATATAATTGTTTGGAAATGGATTAGTTATTGAAATTACAAGGGGTTTTCTTAGTTTCTGGTTCTTTTATCTGTTCAAAGACCCATTTTGAAACTGCTCACCTTTCCTTTATTAGTAGTTGAAATTCATGCTTCTTTTCACATTTTGATTGTTGTTGTTCATCCACCATATGGGAATTTACTTGGATTTAGACTGCAGAAAGCGAGGATGATAGGATCGTTAGAGAGTTTGCGGTACTGGTGGATGCCTTTGAGGCATTGAACAAGGTGAGATGCCTATTATTCTAGGTTATTGGAAATTGTTTTTTCATGATAAATTCTTCAATGCTCGGTGGTGTCGTTACTTTCTCAGAACGGGCAATTTGCTAGTGAATCGAAGTCTCAAGAATCATCCTTGATTCCAAGCATATCAGAGAGGTATGATCATGTACTTGCCGGGTTTTAATTTTTGGCGATTCGAATATGCCACTCAACATGCTTCTTTTTCTCGGTTCAGGTTTATGGGAATGAAAGCTGCTGTATTGAGTAACAATTCTAGTTTGAAGTCTTTTGGAGAAAAATTCGGATTCGATGTATTGAACGTGAATGGACTATTAGGAAATAGCAATACTCCCCCCGGATCATCGGTTGATAGTTTGACGTCTGAATTGCTGTCCTTGCTTGGATTCCAAGAAGGGAAGATAATGGAATCCAACCAGTTTGATTTAGTGATTTTTCATGTTGGGTCTGGGGAGAACTTGAATGTCGAAAGCAGCGACGCTGCAGCTAGTGATGTGGAATTCATGAATGCTTTGCTTGGTGCTATCATGAGTATAGCTACGCCTGGAACTGAAGTTGGTTCTCGTCTACTCTTGTCCCTCGTAATGAGCTATGGATACGTGTCAAATGCTGATGATCCCGGTTTGTCAATTTTGAGCACTAAAGATGAGAAGAATCCTCATCTTTCAGTACTTTTCCCTAAACAGAGTTATACCATGAGAGGAGAAAATCCGAGAAATGATGTTCGGTAAGAATAAACTTTGTGAACTCTCATTTTGCGCATTTTGTGTGGATTATTTAACCAATTTATGATCAACAGGCACCACAGTCCCATGCTATTTGCTCAATATCAGTATGCTGTAACCCGCAAGGACATGGTAGAGACTTTTTCTTTTGAAGATTTTAAAGAGGTACAAATTGGCACTGAATTTTTTAAACCTATTCGTTGTTCGTTTGTTCGATTAGGTTATAAATTAATGTTGGCTTTGGCATGTCTCGAAACATGCATCTATCCAATCTTTGTAGGCAAAGTGAAATTGTGCTTAGAAAACATGAAAATAACTTAGGTATAATATGTTATTGATTAGGATTTTCTTATGCATAAGTAATACAAAAAATTATATATATACGGTTTCTCCAATTGAAAATACTTGCTTAGCATTTGGTTCTTATTGCCTATTTCTCGTTGCAGCGTTCCGGAAATCTTTCCATACCGGCCGACAGGATGCTGCATGAGGTAGCATTTAAGCTTTGGAAGGCGCCCAAGTATGGTGCATAAGAGGAACCTGTTCCTGCCGGTCCGTTTACCTTATTTATATCGTAACCTTTCAAAATAAGCTCAAAATAAGAGAAACGTGATAAGCTTATGGTGCATCCTGTACTCTTGAAATCCTTGTTTTCTCTAGTGATCTTATTCTTTGATCTACTCTCAACTTTAGCTAACCACGCCTGTGTTATGATACACATTCTCTCTATTGATCAAAGTCAGTTGATTATCGCATATTTCCATATTTGATGTGGTTCTTATATTAGTGTAAAGCACACTAGAGGTCACTGAACTACACTAAAGTGATTGTTTTGGTCATTTAACTTTTAAAATTACAAAATAGTCATTAAAGTTACTATTACAAAATAATGTATATATTAAAAGATTATTTTATTTATTTTTAAACATTCATTATATACTAAAACGAAAAAAATATAATATTTGTTAATTGTGGGAGTCATGTCTCTTTTATGAATGATCTGTAAATATTACTTTCAGTATTTCATAACATAAGAAATCTAAAGTTGGTTTATAAGAACACAAGTGCCTGTGTACAACAGGGTAACGATAATTACAGAATTTGAATTGCAACGAGCAGGCAAATTTTTGTTATTAAAGCAGTTGATCAAGTATATCAACCAAATGAAAAAAGGTCACAGCTGTAGCTGAGAACATATATGCAAATGGTGGATACATTATGTACATGAGCCAGAAAGAAACAATCGGAATTGTCATGTTCTTTCTCTTCTTTTGATGGACGAGATGTTTTCAACTTGTATTTTTGTGATCATGCATATCAGATCAACAGCACAAAGACACACAGATTCGCCAATTTCGCATTCGCTGCCGCCTCTTCTTCAACCATCTGTGAAACTGGGAGCAGGGTGCAGATGAGGTTGCGATCACCGTATACATTGTCAACACATCCTGGTAAACCAACGGAAAGTGTCGAAAATTTTCAGTATACGTCAGAACTGGTCTATATTTTGGAACTCAATGTCACAGTTCTCTCAAGGGACATGGATGGTTATGAAAATATTGAGGAAAGCAACAACACGGTACAAGATGTTCTCATACAAACCTGTAGTAGATCAGAACTTAGCAGTGCGAAGCCAGGAAGCGGGGAAGGCTGCATATTCCCATGAATATGGCTTCGTCCATGCATCTCCCATGAGCAGAGATGGTGGATGAGGAGCTCCCTGCATGTGCATATTTTAGACATAATGCTTCAATATATGCTGATCATATCTTATTGTTATCTAAGAAAAGAGGGAAGTATGGTGTAAAGAAGAGCCATTGACCTTCAGAACATTGTTGTGGATATCAGCCTTTCCATTCTCAATCTGAGCAATTTCTTCCCTGATGGAGATAAGGGCATCACAGAACCTGTCGAGCTCCGCCTGCACGAGATAGTGAACATGTACGTGAGAGCAAGAGACGGATGAGGAATATTGGATGGTGGTATGCACAAATATACTTGATAAATTATACCTTGCTTTCACTTTCAGTGGGTTCAATCATGAGTGTGCCTGGAACAGGCCATGACATTGTAGGAGCATGGAATCCATAATCCATAAGACGTTTAGCAACATCTTCAGGCTCTATTCCAGCAGGGTTCTGGCAGCAATGGAGGCTTTCAATCAGTCATGCAAACAAACAGAATGCTAAAGAGAGTAAAGATGGAAAAACTATTCTACTTTAACTACCTTAAAGCCTCTCAATTCCGCAATGAAAGTGTTTAAATGATTAGTTCAACCACCTAACGAATTAAATTACCGTTAACCGAGTAAACCGAAGGGTAAACTACAAAATTTCGTCACTCAATTTTGACTGCCATAATGTTCTGATCACTAATTTCTTTTTTAAAAAATAATAATAATTTAATCATCATAAAGATGAAATCAAAATTGAAGGATGAAATTTGTTATTTAATCTAAAAAGAAAATGGTATAATAAAGTTTAGGTTTGAGCTCTTTAAGAAGAGAGGACAGTGAACGTGTGAAGCAGTTGACTCATATTATTTTTTTATTATTAATATGAGATAAATATAAGGTAATATAATCATTTAACATTAAACGTTAATACCTCTAATATTTTTATTATTTAAATTCGAAATCTTAAAAAATAATAATAATTCTTTTATTATTGAAATTCCCTTATTTTCACTGAATCATATATTAGTGTTTCTTTAATAGGGCGTTAAATTTGATGATTTTAGAACGCGTGTAAAAAAGATGCTGAAATCAAAGGTTTAATCGTGAGCTTCCATCGTGTTTCCGTAATCCAATGTTTTTCAGTTTGAATAAGCATTTGTCGGTGGGACTTAACCATGGTTTACAATTTCTACATTAATTAATGTTAACTCTCATCCTCGGTTGTTTTTACAGTCCGTTGCGATAACGACAAACACAAAATCTTATAGGATAAATTACATATTTAGTACTTAAATTGTAAGTTTTGATATGTTTTAATATTTAAATTTTTAGTTTTTTTCAAAATCATATCTAATTGGTTGTTAAAATGAAACAAAAAATAAAGCTTTCAATGGCGGATACTAAAATGAAACAAAAAATAAAATTTTTAATGGCGTATACTAAAATAAAACAAAACCTAAACTTGAGGTATGATTTTGATTTTTTTAAATTTAGGTACTAAAACGAATTAAAACTTGTAGTTTAAGTATTAAAACATAATTTACTCAGTTTTATATTAGAAATGTATTTATAAAATTTTATGGTAAATTAAAAAGTTGTTTGTTAAATTTTATTCTCTCTCTTATTTCGCTCACCGAACTTTTAATTTTTCTATTTTGCTTACTGAACTTTGACATTGCTTTTGTTTCGGTCACCCTTTCATTAAATAATTAACGACGTAATGACATGACACATGTCATCAAAATGACGTCGTTTTAAAAAATTAAATTTATACCAAAACGACATTATTTTGCATCTATATAAAAATATAAATTTTCCCTCTCCTTAAGTTTTTCTTCTTCTTCTTTTTTTTATCTCTTCTATTTTTTCTTAATAGGGTATAACTCCGGCCACCGTTCGTTTGCGTTGACAATGGCCAATAAACCCCAAAATTTTCCACCAAACTCGTTTCTTTTTCTCTTTGACGCAAATCTAGTGTCCATTTAACCTAAATACCACTTAAATTTTATGGATATAACGTTGAATCTTTCGACTTTTTGTTCTTTGGTCTTTACCGTTCGTCGTTGAACCCCTGTTTTCACTCCTTTTGCATCCCCTATTCTTCTATATTCTCAGTTTTCCCCTTGTTTTTCTTTTACTGCATTTTTGCTTTCTCATCAATGAGTTTTTGCTTTAATAGTGCAATGTTTTATTGTAAATTGTCATGAACCATGAGGCAGAAATATAGAGAGATGAGAAGGAATTGGGGAAAATGAAAGAATTAGGGATTTTGGGAAAAAAGGGATTTAATTTGATGGATCAAGTGGGAGCAGGAAACATACCTGAAGAGAAGAATGGGTTGCCTGGATCAGATGAGAGTGGACCAGAGAAAAACGAGCTCAAAGTGAAAAAAATGAGCCCAACAGCCTGCCATGGAATTTTAAAGATAAAATCAGTTAAAGGAATCTAGTTGTTATACAAGGACAATACAACTGACACTAAATCCTTAACAAATTCCTATATACTGGTTGTAAAAACAAAAGAAATTATGAATGCAAATATTATGAAGTTCTTCATTTCATCTTATTCTTCTTTGTTCTCTTAAATCCTTTATGTCTTCCATTCGAAATCATTGCAAATTGGTATCAGAGCAAGGTTATTTTTTATCCGAAAGTATCCAATTTTTTTTCAAACTGGGTAAAACAAAGAAAAATCAACAAATGACTCACAATGATCCACCACCAGTTATTCCTCCTGATACAGCAGAGTCTTCTGATGTCGAAGCAATTCCAACTTGGTGGCTTCATTAGCAAAATGCTTTGGAGCAGATGATGCATGCTTTGGAGATAACAACATCTGAGACTAAAAGCTTGCTCCAGCAACTTTTGGGATTAATGCAGAAGGCTAGAACAGAGTCTGACCATTCTTCTCATGCTCAACAACAACCATTACCAGTAGTTCAGACTAGAACAACAAGTAAGTTGCCCTTGCAAGTTACAGTAATTGATGATCGTGAAAAATACTCCTTTCAACCAGGACAACAAGAGATTTTAGCCCCAAAACCTACTTTTCACCAAGATCTTACTGAAACAAATGATGCTTTTAAGATGAAAGTAGGAGTAAACACAACTGATTCTGCGGAACAATCGACAATGAAAGGCCATCAATTTCTGGAAAAACAGCCAAACAACACTACTACTGGCATGTTTTTTCCAAAGCCCAAAATAGAGCTTCAGTTCTTTGATGGTAGTAATCCTAGAAGTTGGGTCAGGAAATGTGAAAAATATTTTTCTATTTTTGTTGTTCCTGAATTTCAAAAGTTAGAGGTTACTGCGATGTACTTCACTGGTAAGGCAGAAGTATGGTTTGATGCATATGTTATGAAGAAGAGTCGAGTCACCTGGCATGAATTTGTGTCTGATTTATGTCATCGATTATCTGCTAAAGGATATACTGATGTGATAGATGAGTTTAATAAATTAACTCAAATATCTTCTGTAGAAGAATATGAAACTCAAATTGAAGAACTTCAACCCTTCCATATTCAGCTTAACCCTGAATTAGGTGATGAGTATTTTGTTTCAAGTTTTTTGAGTGGACTTAAGGAGGAATTGAAATATAAGGTAAAGGTTTTAGAGCCTAAAACTGTGGCTGAGGCTGCTAGGAAAGCTAAACTTTATGAACTATCCTTGGAAGTGGAAAACAAGAAATTAAAAAGTGTTTCCAGGCCAGTAGTGCAAGGGTATAACACTGCTTACAGAACATCTAATTCATCCCTGAATTCAACATTAAAAGCAAACCAAGGGTTGGCCCAAAACAAACAGTCGTTGTTGGAATACAGAAGAGCTAATAATCTGTGTTACAGGCGTGGGGATAAATTCACTCCAGGTCATCAATGCAAATTGAAACAGTTAAATTCAATGGAAGAGATGGATGAGCAAGAAGAATCAAAAGAATTACAGAAAATACATAATATTTGTGAGAAATTGACAACAGAGGAAAATGATCCTGAGATTTCTATGAATACAATAACTGGTAATTATGGCAGTAGCACATTAAGGATCCAAGGATTCATTAAAGGGAACCCACTCAGTATATTGATTGACAGTGGCAGTACTCATAGTTTTGTCACTAATAGGTGGGCAAAGGAAGGATTGTAAGTGGAAGAAACTAATCCATTGGTAATTACAGTTGCTAATGGTGATAAACTTTACAGTACAACAAAAAGTAAACAACTCAGTTGGGAAATGCAAGACTTCACTTTTATCCATGATTTCAGAGTATTACCTCTTGGAGGTAGTGATATGGTGATTGGAGTTGACTGGATGAAGAAATACTGTCCAATATATGACTCTTAGTTTTAAAATGGGTGATCAAGATATTGTGTTAAAAGGAGGAGTGAACAGTGCTACAATGAAGGTAATTTCAGGCACCAGAATGCAGAAACTAATGAAAAACAATCCATAATTAGTGGGGGAAATTTATATGTTAAATGCAAAGGTTAGTAACACTGATATACCTCCTGAAATTCAAGCAGTATTAGCTGACTTTAAAGATGTGTTTGAAGAACCTACTAGACTGCCTCTAAGAAGGAAGTATGATAATTCTATTACCTTAAAAATAGGAACTGAAGCAGTTAATGTAAGACCTTACAGAATGCCTTACCATCAGAAAACTGAGGTTGAAAAACAAGTTGCTGACATGTTAGTTGCATCAATCATTCAAACCAGTAAAAGCCCTTTTGCCTCACCATGTTTATTAGTCAAAAAGAAAGATGGTAGCTGGAGAATGTGCATTGATTATAGACAGTTAAATGCCCTAACTGTGAAGAACAAGTTTCCTATTCCTGTTGTGGATGATCTCTTGGATGAATTAGCGGGAGCTAAACTTTTTTCTAAGCCGGATTTAAGATCTGGTTACTGACAGATTAGAATTACACATGAGGATATTCCTAAAACAACTTTTAGAACACATCATGGTCATTTTGAGTTTAAGGTGATGCACTTTGGGCTAACTAATGCACCAGCTACCTTCCAAGCTCTTATGAATGATCTATTTGGTGCCTACCTTAGAAAATTTGTTCTAGTTTTTTTTTTATGACATTTTAATTTACAGTTCTGATTTGCTTAGTCATGTGCAGCAATTGAGAACTGTTTTACAGATTCTAAGGACAAATCAGCTTTTTGCTAAGCAGAGTAAATATTTTTTCGAGCAAACAGAAGTGGAATATCTTGGACATACTATTTCTCAACATGGAGTAGCTACAGATTCTTCCAAGATTCAAGCTATTCAAGAGTGGCCTATTCCAAAGAATTTGAACTCTTTGCGTGGTTTTTTGGGTCTCACAGGCTATTATCAAAAGTTTATTAAAGCTTATGGGGATATTAGTAAGCTTATTACTACAATGCTAAAGAAAGATCAGTTTGTGTGGACTGAAGAAGCTAAGCAGGCATTTCTCATCCTTAAGAAGGCTATGTGTTGTGCTCCAGTGTTAGCCTTACCTGATTTCAACAAAAGTTTTTGCTTGGAAACTGATGCTAGTTCCAAAGGTATAGGGGCAGTTCTAACTCAGGAGGGTAGGTCAATTGCTTATCTTAGTAAAGCTTTGGGACCAAAGAAGGTTGACTTTTCCATCTATGAGAAGGAATATTTAGTCATTCTAATGGCTATCTCTAACTGGAGATACTATCTAGAAGGAGGTCCATTTACAATCAAAACATATCATGAGTCTTTGAAGCATTTGCTAGAGCAAAAACTCACTACTACTATTCAAAAGAAGAGTCTTACTAAACTGTTGGGATTAGACTACTCCATACAATTTCGCAAATGGAAACACAATAAAGCTGCTGATGCTTTATCAAGGAGGTTTGAGGAAACTTCTGAATTACATCAGTTATCTACAACAGTAATAATTCCTGCTTAGGTAAATGAAGTTGAAAAAAGTTATGAAGGAGATTCTTTTGCTATGGATTTAATTCCTAAGTTGCTATTTGGTAATATGTCCCTTTGGTCTTACACTAAAGGTGTCTTACGATATAAAGGCAGAGTATATATTGGTGAGACAGGTGGTTTAAGGAATCTATTGAACTATGTTTCGATATAACAATTTAAGGCAAAATGGTTTTTGGACTTGAATTGAATTTACAAAATGTATTTGGACTTAATTGAATTTATTCAAAATTTACAAAAATAATTCAAAGTTCTTTTAATTTAAAATTGAGCACAAAAATGTTTTTATGAAGAGTAATTTACTATTACTATTTGAACAGTAAATCACTGTTTGAACAGTACCCCGAGGCTCAAAAATTCCAGTATGTAAAAGGGGAACCGATTCCCCCCAAGGGGGTACCGATTCCCTCACTGTTCATCAGCCCAACGGTCATAATATTTGAATATTATGAAGGGGTATCGATTCCCTATGAAGGAGTACCGATTCCCCCCATTATGGGCAGCCTATTTTTGTAGAAAAATCATTCCCAAGCGGCTCCAAAACATCCCCAACGGCTAGATATGACTTCAAACACATTCCAAGCTATAAATACAAGCTAAGGACACTTGAAGAAGTAAGAGAACAACTATCCAATTAATCAAACACAAGAGAAGAGTTTTTCATTCTTATTTCATATTTCTCTTGTAAATATTTTGTTCTTGTGAGCTCAATCTTGTAAACACCTACCTTAGAGAGGTTTTCTTGTTTACATTTCTTATCCTTTTGTAAAGGGGAAATGTTCTAGCTAATCCCGTGTAAAAGCTAGGGAAAGGTTATAGTTTAGCCCGAAAAAACTAGGGAGTTTGTAAGGTTACTCTTTATCCTCAAAAGAAAGAACAAATTAGTGAATTTGTTGGAAAATCCTTGGTGAGGAGCTAAGGCAGTGGACGTAGACTTTGATTGAGAAAGTCGAACCATTATAAATCGCTGTGCAATTCTCTATCTTTCAATCTCCTTACTCCCTAAACACAAAACCGTTCCGACCCCTCTTTGCAAATCGTTCCGGTTGTCGTTTCGAGATTCCAAAAATCCTAACAGAATCAACTCCTTGCTATACTTTATGATTCACCACAAGGGGGACACTCTGGGATACAAGCTACTTTCCATCGAATGAAGCTATATTTTTATTGGAAGGGCATGAAAATATTGGTTAAACAATATGTTCAACAATGTGATGTTTGCCAAAGAATTAAAACTGAACATGTCCTACATCCAGGGCTACTACAACCTTTACCTATTCACAACAAGCTTGGGAGTTTATCACTATGGATTTTATAGAAGGTTTGCCTATTTCTAATAAATACAATTCTATTTTGGTGATCATTGATAAATTCACCAAATATGGGCACTTTTTACCCTTGGTTCATCCCTTCACAACTCATGAAGTTGCTAAAGTTTACCTCGATCAGGTCTACAAACTTCATGGTCAACCTAAAGCTGTTCTTTCTGATCGAGACAAAATTTTCACTAGTATATTTTGGAAGGAGCTACTGAAGTTGTTAGGGACTACACCTCTGTTTACAACTGCTTATCATCCTCAAACGAATGGTCAGACAGAGAGGCTTAATCAATGCCTGGAGCAGTACTTACGAGGCCTTTGTTTTTAAAGCCAAATTCTTGGGCTAAGTGGATTTCTCATGTCGAATGATGGTACAACACTAGTTTTCATTCAATTTTGGGTACTACTCCCTTTACTGCTCTATATGGTTATACACCACCTACAATGACTTGGGTGACTGAATCACAAGTGGCTGATGTGCACCAATTTATGCAAGAAAGGGAGAATGTAAACAATATACTACTCGATCAACTTACCAAGGCACAGAATCGAATGAAGCATTATGCAGATAAAAAATACAGTGATTTAGAGTTTAAAGAAGGAGATGAAGTGTACCTTAAACTCCAACCTTATAAACAGACTTCTTTAGCCTTGCGCAAGAATCTGAATTTATCTACTCGTTATTATAGTCCCTACGAAATCACAAAGAGAATTGGGTCAGTCGCTTATCAACTGCAATTACCAACTCATTCTAGGCTACATCCAGTATTTCACGTTAGCCTTTTGAAGAAAAAAATTGGAAACAAGGATGTTGTTTCTACAGACCCACCTGAACTTACATCTGATGGCCAACTGCGGGTTTATCCTGTGATTGTTTTAGATAAGCGTGTTATCAAATGAAACAACAAGGCAGTAACTCAACTGCTCATCCAGTGGTTGAATATAGGGGTGGAAAACGCTACCTGGGAAGATTTCATGGTGCTTCTCTCTCAATTTCCTGATTTCGATCCTTGGGGACAAGCATCGATTGCAGCTGAGGGTATTGTCATGAACCATGAGGCAGAAATGGAGAGGGATGAGAAGGAATTGGGGAAAATGAAATAATTAGGGATTTTGGGGAAAAAGGGATTTAATTTGATGGATCAAGTGGGAGCAAGAAACATACCTGAAGAGAAGAACGAGTTGCCTGGATCAGATGAGAGTGGACCAGAGAAGAACGAGCCCAAAGTGAAGAAAATGAGCCCAACAACCTGCCATGGAATTTTAAAGATAAAATCAATTAAAGGAATCTAGTTGTTATACAAGGACAGTACATCTGTCACTAAATCCTTGACAAATTCCTATATACTGGTTTTAAAAACAAAGGAAATTATGAATGAAAATATTATGAAGTTCTTCCTTTCATCTTATTCTTCTATGTTCTCTTAAATCCTTTTTGTCTTCCATTCGAAATCATTACATAGATATTATGATTATAAATAGAATTTAGCAGGTAAAAATGATGTTTATAGATGGTGTTTTTTTATGGCAAGAAATAATGACAGTGGAGGCTTCGGTTGAAGTAGACAATGGCAGCGGGAGATGGGTGGGGTTGTAATTTGGGATTAGGGTTTAAGAATAAATTTTAAGAATTTTTGTTTTTATTTTATTTTAAATATTACGTATCATAATTAAATATAAATAAAAAAATATAAATCATCATTATATATTAATAAAAAAGTCATGTTATCCGGCTATTACAAGACTAACGGTCGAGTAGGCAAAATAAAAAAAATAAAAGTTAGGCGAGCAAAATAGGAGAGAGAATAAAATTTAGTGATGAATTATATAATTTACACAAAAGTTTTATAAACGCATTTCTAATATAAAATTTTGAGAGACAATAATTACGTCGACCTTTTCGGGCCATCTCTGATTTCAACTGGATCTGCAATCGAAAGCAACAACACTCCTAAGGGATTAATGCATCATGAAATCCAATCAATGAGAAGCCTTGAAAAAGAAACACATCAACAAATTCCAACCTCTGCAAATGTTACATCCATGGGAGACTCTCAAAGAATCATAGAAAGAGGACAACAACACACTACCAAATGAAAACCACTGAATTAAATGCAGTATTTTACATCCAGCCGATGCCCTACCTGCACAAAATGCACGATTGCAGGAAATTTTATTAGTCCTATAGGAATCGGTACACATCGAGCTGATTCATTAGCATGCAAAAACCTCCAAGGATGATCCAAACTTATAGTGCTTAACCATGAGTGTTAACTGCTTCCCATACTAAGTTCCTTGGGACTGAGTTGCTCACTTCCCTTGCCTGCAATGCTGCTGATCGAAGAGTCCCGATAGTCATCGTGTTAGCCTTCCAAAACGATGCCGTACTGTATTGCAACTCGTGTTTCTTGCATAGCCCCTTAACGAATGGCGAGATTTTCCTGAGATGGCACCTAGGTAACCTTGGGAATAAATGGTGCTCGATCTGGAACTGCAGACCACCATGGAACCAGTCCATCCACGGTGAACAAACTATATTGAGTGATCCTTCAGTTTGCTTCTCGAACCAACTGTTTCCGCTCGGTGGTCCGACATAGACATTCGATGAGAAATGGTTTAAACAGAACTGAACATGTTGGATCCCGGTTACAGCAAAACTGGCAGCCACAAACATCAATCTCTCACCCCAATTAGGCAAACAAGAAACAAGTAAGGGAAACCAAGTCCAATAAACAAGGATCCCCAAAATCTCTTGACCCCTATGTGGCACCTGCCTCTTAGACAACAAAAAAATGAAAGATTGTGCAAATAGATTGATCCTAGCAAGACACATTACAGGATAAAATGTCCAGTGCTGGTAGCTAATCAAGATCCTAGAAACAGAATCAAAGTTCATCTTCCTTTCGTAGAAACAAGATGTAAGCGAGTGAAAAAGCTTGGAAGATACCGCAAAGAAGGGCATGTGTTGAAGATCTGGATCGAAATCTAGACTGTTACAAGCAATGTGATGAGCATTGTGGTTCCATTTCCACCAACCAATACTTATCCCTGCAAGACAGTTTCCAGTGATGATCTGAGCAACTCTGTTGAATTTTCTGTTGGACATAACTTGGTAATGCCCAGAATCATGTCCAATCCACCCACTTTGAATCCATGAGAATCCCAATAACAATCCGGAACAGAGATGCACCATGGTGCTTTTACAACATAAAACACCACCAACGCTGGTACAAAACAGCAATGCTATGATGCAAAGCAAAATGCCAGTCCCATGTTTTTTCTTTTCAAAAAGACCCATTTTTGAAAACTCGGCAGCAAGGTTTCTGAAATCTTTGGAAACTTCAGAGACAGAGTAGTCTTTGAGATGGTACCCAGTGAAGAAGTTGTCGAGATATTGCCAAGCTAAGCCAGGATGATAGGCTACAAAGGCATCAGTGGCATCTTGGCCAGCCAGATTCAGCAAGGGAAGTGCTCCCCCAGGGTGGTTTTGACTCCATTCAGTCACATCATAGATCTTTCCCTGTATGGATATCCATAGATCTCCTGTTTTTGTGTGGCTTTCAAGCTCTGCTTGGGAAATATACCTCCTTGAATCGGCCATTGAAGCGAGAAAACAGCAACAAATGAAAGAATCTGACTTCTTAGTGCTTCTATTCCTTCCTAGGATGTCAAAGGGAGAGTCTTTGTAGTTGTGCAATGATTACGGCGTGATAAAGACTAAAGAGAAATGGGGGCTTCTTCTTTCAATGTGAAAAAGCAATCGGCTTTACTTCAGAAACAAAAATATCTTGGGTATAGGATGAAATACGGATTTGAAGGAAATTTTCATACTTTAGTTTAACCAATGGCTCATGCTTAATCGCTGTAATTTTGAATTTTGAATATTAGCTGTAAATTGTAATGTCTCTCGCAAGTGGCATTCATTTACAGACGAAAAAAATTGGGTTTTGGCTCATAAGCCCATAGATGGTAAGGTGGGGTTCCGTTTCTGGATCCAAGTACCAAAAGGCAGGAAAAAAATCGTTTAACACTAGAATAGTTTCAGTAGATAAGAATATCCCATACTAGGAGTTATTAACGAGTTGAGCATTCGTGAACCGTTCGAATTTGATTCGGTTAAAATTTTGTAAATGTTTAATTTAAATTGGTTTGATTCGAACTCGAATTTGACTCGAAACCTTAATAAGCTGAGCTGAGCAAAATTTAACTCGACTCGATAAGTTCACGAGTAGCTGGTTAATTTTTTTAAAATATATTTTTAGTAATTATTTCAAAATTATTTCATTCAAAAATTAAATCCAAATAATAATTATTAATTTATTAATAAATAATAAAAATAATAAATTAACTAATATATTATTTTTAATAAATAATAAAATATTATTAATTAATAATATTATTTTAATATAAAAAACAAACACAACCTTAATTCCTATAGTCTTAGTAAATTTTATTTTTAGTTAAAAAAATAAGGTAAATTTTTTATTGAGTTTAACGAATAACGAGTCGAGCTTAATAAATAACGAGTTAAGCAGTAAATTTTTTTAATGAACACGAATAGAGCACAATTTTAACGAGTAACGAATGGAGTAACAAATTTTTTTAATAAACCCGAGTCAAACACTACCCAACTCGAGATCGATTTGCCCCTATCCCTTTCCTGTCTCTTTTGATTCGTCTCGAACATGGGTTTATAACGAAGCAAAAGTCCCTTTTTTTGTTGGCTTGAACCCGAGACAGAAGCTCCTCTGCTCAACCCATCTCCAGTTTACAGTTTCTATCAAACTTTCTTCTTAACTTCGTTTCCAAGCGTTATCTCTTTCAAGGTAAATATGTTTTTTCTTTTTTATTTTTTCTTTAATATGTTTATTATTCCATTATTGGGTGCTCCAAAATGGGTTGTTGTTCTTAAATGAGAAAGGTCACTACTTTTATACTGTTCGGACTTCAAGATGAATGGTTTTATTGAAGTTGGTTGCTTGAAGGATCCAGCTATGCTGCTAAAATGCTTGATTTTTTGCCCCTTGTAGGAATTAGTGTGGAACACAGATTTTTGAACGAGTTTATAGCTATTGTGGTTTCTAGAATTCCGATTCGAACAGAATAGTAGAACGTTGAATTTCGATTTTTTGCCCCTTGTGGGAATTACTGTTGAACACAGGATTGAAGCAGATTGCCTTTTAGCCTGAAGCAGATTGCCTTTTAGCCTGAAGCACATTGCCTTTTAGCCTGAAGCACATTGCCTTTGGTTCTAGAACTAATTTTGGACCATATTGGTATTTGGCAGGTGCATTTGCATAATTTTTGTTATAATCAAACAGTAAAATGGCACGTATGCTTCCGTCTTCGTAATCAGTAAATATCTCTAGCGGCAACAGACCTTGTGGTCAACCTCTGAATCAAGTTCGAACCGCACTTACCAGTTCTTTTACCATTAAGACTTCCAAGTCGCCTTTCAAAAGGCTTGTTTCAAAAGGTCGAACAAGAAAGAGTTGTGTGGTACTTGCAACCGCTGCACCCGTAAGCAAAGAAGTTTCAGCTAATCCCAGGTCTGGTTCTGATGAGTCCCAGAGTGATGCTTCAAAGCCTCAGCGGGTCATGGTTATCGGCGGAGATGGCTACTGTGGTTGGGCTACTGCCATTCACCTGTCCAACAAAGGTTACGAGGTTGCAATTGTTTATAGCCTTGTCCGACATCTCTTTGACCCCAGCTTGTCCTTGACTCCTTAACTCTCATTTCCTCCATCCATAACTGACTCCGTTGTTGGAAAGCTATCACTGGAAAGACAATTGAACTTTATATCAGTGATATTTGTGACTTTGAGTTCTTTTCTGAAACCTTTAACTCATTTGAACCTGATGCTGTTGTCCATTTTGGAGAGCAGCGGTCTGCCCCTTATTCGATGATCGATCGATCAAGAGCGGTGTTCACTCAGAAGAATAATGTCATTGGAACGCTTAATGTTCTTTGTGCAATAAAGTAATTTAGAGAAGAGTGCCATCTTGTGAAGCTTGGGACAATGGGAGAGTATGGAACTCCAAACATAGATATTGAAGAGGGTTATATCACAATTACTCACAACGGAAGGACTGATACTTTGCCTTACCCGAAGCAAAAGCGAGCTCCTTTTATCATCTCAGTAAGGTACATGATTCAAATAATATAGCCTTCACTTGCAAGGCTCGGGGGATCAGAGCCACTGATCTGAATCAAGGAGTGGTTTATGGGGTAAAGACCGATGAGACTTCAATGCACGAACAGCTGTGTAACAGGCTTGATTATGATGGAGTATTCGGAATTGCATTGAATCGGTTTTGTGTCCAGGCTGCTGTTGGTTACCCTCTTACAGTTTACGGAAAAGGAGGCCAGGTGAGCGTGTCTTTCAAATCTTTACTAAAGCATCGATGGCTGGCACATTCCATTTATTATCTAGTTTTCCTGCTTTCATATACAACCCTTCCTCTCAATGTTTTATTTGTAAATTCAGACTAGGGGTTACCTTGACATACGAGACATGGTCCAATGTGTGGAACTTGCCATTGCAAATCCAGCGAAACCTGGTGAATTTCAGGTCTTCAATCAGTTCACAGAGCAGTTTTCTGTCAATGAGCTGGCTGCCCTTGTAACAAAAGCAGGAAAGAAGCTTGAACTTGATGTGCAAACCATATCTGTGCCGAACCCAAGAGTTGAGGCAGAGGAACATTATTACAACGCAAAGCATACTAAACTCATTGAGCTTGGGCTCAAACCACATCCCCTCTCGGACTCTCTTCTTGACTCGTTGCTCAACTTTGCTATTGAGTTCAAGGATCGAGTCGACACAAAACAGATCATGCCTAGTGTTTCTTGGGGAAAAATTGGGGTGAAGCCACAGACTGTGCCAGCTAATTAGGTGGTTGATGATAAGAGGAAGTTCTTGTTTATCTTGTTGTATCTTTCCACCCTTAGTAGATGGTGCTGCAGCCCTTTCAACTTTTCATGAGAGAGTAATATGTTAAGTCTTACCATGCAAGTTCCCCTAAATGTTCGGGCTCTATTTTCATGTACCAGAGGAACATTGGACATCTTTGTAACCCGACAGTTTATCAGATCCGAGCTTTGATGAAATCAGCTCTTTCTTCATATGATTGTAAATTTCGGGGCATATTTGCCTTTATAAAGTCAAGCACAACTGTAGCTAACTCATCTTGGTGCGAGGTATACTCATGATCAGCTCCTTCAATAATGTGCAGCTTATGATTTCGAATAAACCTGGCAAATTCCAGGGCATCTTTGGCTGGTACAATTTTGTCCATGGATCCATGAATTGTCAGTACCCTGAAAATAATGGCAACCATGGTTAAAAGTTAAAACACAAGTGAGAAATCTATACCGATAATCACATCTTCAGTGGAAATGCAAACTGTTGAACCTGATATAGAGGATGGAGGATCACGATTAAAAGTATATGTATATCCATAACATTGCACTTGATCCAATTGTATCATGAACATCAGAAAGGCAATCAATGCTAGCATTTTTTCTAACCTGCAATTTTGATCGATCCAAAGACATGCTGCATGAGTATCGGTGGTTAACCGGTTCATCAAACTTTTTAGAATTACACGATACTCAAACTGTCCTACAAATTAATGAACAAATGTTTGGTTACAGAAAAACAGTTAACTGGTTTATCACTAAATTGTTGCTTGGAGGATTGATAACAGAACTTCACATTAAAACGTTGGGGAACATGAATCAGAACACAGTAGCTACCTTTTCATTCTTAACATCAATAAACCCATTTTGCTTGATTCTTGGTAAAAAATCTTTACCCAATCGACCCTCCATGCCTTTCTCTAGATGGAACGGGCCGGAAATGTCGATGACGGTGGGCACATCATTGTACTTTGAAGCACAGAGAAGCACCACATTTCCCCCTGCAAGGAACCTTTTCAGCATTATAGAACTTAAAAAACAATTGATAGATGAATCATAACATCAAATTCTCTATTAAAACATAAGAGGACATATGCGAAAGCAACAAAAGTCATCATCCGGCTTTAGAAACCTTTTCCGGCCACAACAGCCGTCATCTACGTAGCCCTAGCCATATGTCGCCGTAGTTGCCGTCGGAATCGCGTGAGATCGCAATTTTCAACCTAGGGTTCGCAAAGAATAAAACGTCGATTGGTCACAATTTTATAGGGATTTTGGTCACCGGGGGAGGGGAGGTCGAGTGGAGCTTCATCAACGGCAAAAGCTGGCAGCCGACGTAGGTTTAGGAGTTTAAATGAAGGTTTTCAAAGTTTTGAATTTATTTCACAATTTGTGTGTTTTTTAATATAGTTTTAATTTTTAATTTATCATAGTGTGACACATATCATTTAACGGAGAAATTAACATCGTTTACGGCCCGAACACCTAAATAGGTAACATTTGTAACGTTAGGCACCTGGATGACTAAAAAAATAGTTTAGGCACTTATTTTGATATATATATATATAAAATTTATTTTCAAAATGAAACATTAAAAATATTAAATCAATCGTGATTTTTTCTTTTGAATCCCATATTGACAAATTAATAAAAACTTTTTTGAAAAGTTCAAAACTTAAAAGTACATATTACAAACCCAAGAAAAATTTAGGAATCTAAATTTATTTTTAAGATGAAAATATTAAGGAAGATAAAATAAAAATATAATTTAAACTAAACATATATATATATATATATATATATATATATATATATATATATATATATATATTAAAATTACCGGGTCGGGTCAGTACTCGATTATAAAAAATATCGGCTCAGACCCGGCCCAACTACCCAAAAATATCACGGTTCGAATAATTTTTTTTTAGAGAATTATCCGATTTTTTAAGTTTGGGCCAACGGGTTGATGGGTCAAGTCAACCGGATCGAATATTTTTGAACACCCTAAGAGTTACAGAGACAAAAGCAACCCTTCCAATCTAGTGACCCATGTTACTAAATTATTAGTGCAGTACAATTCATCTTTATTATTGCTATTAGATTTTTTGCTGACAATATCCAAACTATTGGTTGCATTTGGATCATTTATAAGTCTTGATATAGACAACAATACATGTACGTAAATGTAATGATATAATCTACGTGCATACATAGTCTTAATTTAGTCAAATCCAAAATATGTATTCATCAACGAATATAATTCATATACTTACTAAAATATGTTTTAAAAATATGTAATATGATACATTATCTTTTAGTTTCATGTAATTGTATATATAAATTTTAATTTAATTCAATTTTCAGAAATTTCAAAAATCAACGTATATATCAATCATCTTATATTACATAAAGATCAGACATTTGAACCATAATCAAACTGATAAAAAAATGAAAGAAACTAAAAGAGAACATAAAACAATGAAGGTAACACGGGGGTGAATTATATATATATATATATATATATGCGATGCATTATTTAAGATTATTTATCAAAGGAAATGGTAATGCTGCAGTGATACATGTCTCCAAATTTCTGATCTTTTGATGGTAAACTTAATTAAGAAAACACAACCTAAGCTTGCCATGGCGTTTGACCGTGGTGACTGTGTTGCCCGTATGTTGAAGAAGAATTTATAGGTGCTAAGTTCTGAGGGAAAGCTTTAAGACCCAAGAAATCTCTTGTCAACCCATCGTTCCCTCCTATACTGCTACCACTTGCTTTAACTTCATGATCGGCCGTTCTGACTTGGTATTCTTTTGTTTTTGAGAAATTAGGATCGATGGTTTCTTGGAAACCAATGTCGTTTCGTTTGGCGTTCCATATTGTCCCATTGAGAGACTGTTCAAAAGATGAAGATCCCTCAAGCTCACTTGTAGAACATAAAGAGCTCACCATATCATGGAATTGAGAACTAGGAGCTGCTTTATTCCCAAAATATGTCCATCCACCACTGGTGAACTCACTTCCAATCTCTTCACGTGGGGACAAACCCAGGCCAAAACTGGGCGTAGACGTGGCAAAAGTTGTGGTTCCATACATGTGAACCTGGTGGTAGTGGTGGTCGTGATAAGGTACAGATGATTGTAAGGGTTTGCTCATAGCTACACCCATTTGAGCTGCTTTTTGCAGGAGTGCAGTTGCAGACATGTGTGGAGAAGCTGGTTGAGTCCGGAATGAAGGGAGTGCGATAGAAGAACTAGGGTTTTCGCTAGGGTTTTCGTTCTGTGGCAATGGGTGGCCTAAAAGAAATGGTGATGATGAATGGGAAACAGTCCCAGATGCTACTCTTGCATTGAAAATATGGTCTTGCTCTCTTTTCACATGGAAGGTACAGCTATGGAGTTGAGCTGGTTGGTGTTGCAGATCCATCTCATTTATATTCGAAACAGAAGAGCCAGGCTGCTGTGAGGGGACAAGTACTGGGTTTGCACCTGTAATTACCCTTGCACTCTCCTCAGCCAAAGCATCGCAAAACGCCCTGTGTGTGATGAAACTGTCCCTCCTGTATCCACAAATACAAGCACAACAAACCAAAAAGAGCAATCAAGAAATGAATCTGATACATGTGGTGGTCAGTTAATTAAGCTATGGGATACCTGGAGAAGAGGGTTCCACAGTCACATCTATACTCTCTGGTGCCACAAATTTTGGAATGAGCTTTCCAGTCGGATTGAACAGCGTAACGCTTCGAACACTTTTCACATTTCCATTTCTTCTCGCCATGTTTTCTGCAAAAGTACTTCTTGATCCCCGTGAGGTCCCCAAGAGCCCTAGATGGGTCATGGTGCACACAGGTTGTCTCTGGACACACGTATACCTTCTTCCTCACCACCTCCTTGTTGGTCCTTTGCTTTAGTTTCCATGGCAAGTTATGTCCTCTCCTATGCAGCTGAAGATTCTGGTCTCTTCGAAACCCTTTGTTACAGATATCACACATAAACCTGTTGGTTGCGAGCAGTGACTGGGGAGACAAAGCTATCACTTCTGCATCTGGGTCTGATAATTAACACAAATCCTTTCAAAAAAAAGGGAAATTAAAGAACCAAAAGAAAGTAGTAAATCTGCTGAATTTATTTTGAAAATCTTAATCAACCTGGGTTCCCTGCAAGATTCCTCTTCTTCTTTGGTAAAGGTTCTTGATTTGTTGAAGTCCGATTGGGAATATTCACATCCATCACAAAACCTTTCACCTCTCCCCTTATATGTATCTCTTCACATGTACATCAACTTCATAATAGATGACAGAAAATCCTGAGATCTATATATATTTTGAACCCTACTTTGCTTGAACTTGGAAGATGAATGAAAATGACAGGGGGTACAAAGAAAGAGAGGCAGGTTTCAAAATGGATTAGCTACCAGAACCTTAAAATGAACTAATATGGCTACTCTCCAAATTCAAGTTGCAAAAACCGATATCTTTGCTTGCTTATTGATGCTAACAAAGAGAAGATCAGTGATCAAACGCCACACAAAAACTTACAGACTGAATAAAGAAATTAAAAAGAAAAAACGTGAGATAGAGAGAAAAAGATTCCTGAGAAGCACTCCACTCATCCAAAACCAGAACCCAAAGCCAGCAGGCTTTGTCACTGATGTTGCACTTTCTGTCTTTTGTTTTGTTTTCACCTGTTTTATAAACATGTTATTTACTTGTACATCTATCTGCCTTTTTCACATTCAAAAGTAGACATAAAGTAACCCAAATGGGAAAAAAAAGACAGATTGAGATTGAGACAGATGGATATAAGCAAAGTTGATTACAGGCTTTTTAACATGAAAATGGGTAAAAGAAGTTAGAAATTAAAACCACTTTCTCCCATGAAAAACTTGCATAAACATGATTGAATTCCATTTCCAGTACATAAATTTATAAGCAGCTGCAAAACCGTATTGCTGGTGTGAGAGACAGATACAGCATGAAGAGGATGAAGAGTAATCCCCACGACCGGAAAAAAGTTAAGAAATGTCCAAAGTTCTTAATAAACAGTTCCTTTTCATATATCAATCAAACTTCATTTCAACAAAAAAGAAAAGTTACTGCATCAAATGATTGGCGATAAATAATCCGCAACTAAACTCTAACAAAGCTGGATGAAGCAATCCTGTTACGGATCAACGGCGACCACCGTTGACATCGACGGCCGGCACAGCGCATTACAACTAATCGAGAAATCAAAAGTCTTAGAACGTCGAGCATCAATCAGCAATTCGGAGTATCCTTTTTTGGTGCACCAAATCTCGACAGTAAAAGTGTCCAAACTAATTTTTGTATTTCATTTACTAATTTGATATAAAAAATCATATGTTAACATATTATTAATTATTATATAATTAAAAAGTAATATTAAATATAATAATTAAATAAAATCATATCAATAATAAATATATTTTATATTGTTATTAAATCTTTTTTATAATATTAAGGTGGTGTTAATATGTTTAAAAATTTATATAAAATTATACTTTATTATTTTAGATTGAATATCACTTGATTAAAGATAAAATGTTATATATCAATTTTAAGGCTATACCCTAGCCGCTTCTCTTTCTATTTACTAGTGTCGTTCTTCTCTTATTTTTATATTTGTAGATAAATAATATATTTTATGACATGAAATAAGTATATAATGAATTTTTAAAAATAATTAAACGCATAAATATATATAACGCACGTGAAAGAAAGAAATTAATATATTTTAAAAATATTAATAGTAATATAAATGTGAACATATTTATTAATTATGCCATAAATTAGCTGCTTGAGACGTGATGATCATGGAGGCAGCAAAAGCAAAAATGAGAAAATGTCGACCCACCCCACCCAATAATATTGATATACGTATACATTAATATATATTACAAGACAGAAAATAATGTGACATGTTTTGGAGATACATTGTCTGTATGTGTATGTTCATGTTTCTCCACAGTGGCATTTTGTCTTCACACAAAAAGAAAATAAACAGGGTCCATGCATAAAGTTGTGTTTAATCTGATTTCATTTGTCATTTTCAGCTTTTGCATTGTCTATTTATTAATTTCAACCTGTTTACATGCTTCCAGCTCATTAACAATCTTAAAAAGCATGCTTTTAAGTTTAAGCACAATTAACTAAATATTTAAATTTAGTACAAATATGATATTAAAAGTAATGTAGAATATACTTTACCTCAGGGTTTTCACTTTTTCTCTGTCTCTCTTGGTTTTTCTTTCTTTAGTTTTGTTGGTTTACGGCAATACCAATTTTAATGTTAGTGGTAGAGCATAAGGTTCTTAATCTTGAGGTCGTGAGATCAGTCCACGGAGGACATTTCATAATTCAGAGGTCTTCTACGGAAGCTGCTCTCAATCTGATGTTGGGAACAACATATTATCTTACCTCCCCTTATCCCATTACATATGAGAACAAGGGACATCCATTTTATCGAATGATGGTATTCTTTATTTTTCATCTATTTTTTATGTTGCATCTTTATTTTTCTTTTGTTTTTTAAATTTTTCATAGAACGATTTTCTCTGCCTTTGTGGTACGATTTCTTCTATCTTTTGGTATGTTTTCAATCTTCTCTATCGATCATTTAGTTGTTCTTTTTTATTTTTTATTTTCAGGGTTTGATTTGACATCATCTTAATTGATCAAAATAGCGTTTATTTATTATCATGTTTATTTGTCTTACTTTAGACCATCGAATGAATTTGGATATACAATTTATGTTCAAAGGTATTTTTTTCACGATACTCGGATTTTTATTTGCGTAAAAAAAACTAAATATTTAATACATTCCATTATCATATAATATAACATATTTGGATCAACAACAATGCAATTTATTGGTGAAACAGTGAAGTCTTAATCAAAAAATTATACTTTATGAAATTGTAACTTGTTTTCTTTTCATTGACCTATATGGGCCAATAATGAAGAAGAATAAGAAAGTAGTGTTGAAATAAAGAAGAGAGAAGAAACCAGAGTCAAACCCCAGTGCCATCATTTACCTATATGGGGTACGGTCACAGTGAAAAGTAAGATGTAAGGCTGTGTTGTTTGGCACATTTTCAAGGCCAGGAACAAAAATTCCCATAAGAAAATACGGCCTTTCCCTTTATAAATTTTCTTCTCCTTAATCAGTATATATGTAAGGAGGGTCTGGTGCACTGCTTTTGAGGTAGGGTGTTTGCAATAATGCAAGGGGATATTGACAGAAATTGACCTCTGAGGATATGGGAATCTTTTAAAATGGGACTTGGATTGTTATGGATAGGGTTCAAATCAACCAAGAGCCTCGAGGAAAAAAAACAGTTCCCAGGGGATTACTGAAACTGTAGATGGTGTTCTTGGATCCACAAACCCTGAAATAAATCTCATGGGGTTCTACTAAGGCTTAATCTCAGAATATTGAAATGACTATCCGACAGACAGGATAAATGGATCATGTTCATCTTAACTGATATAAACACTACCGAACAAAACTTGGCTGGGATCCTATGCCGATGTTCATGAGCTAGCTGCAACACCAAGCTGTGGTAGGTTCAGGTAGTGGACCAAGTTAACCACGTGGTTCAAGGCCCACTTATCTCGAGTCTGATCATATGACTCGTCGCTTGTTTGAATGTCTTGAATTCGAGGAAATAATGAGTTGGGGTTAGAAAAATAAATGCGATGGAAACCGAGAAACGAAATGATTACTCCCCGTTTGTTGTCTTGGTCACAGATTTAAATAGCAATTGATTAATGGAATAACAATTATTCTATACCGATAATGACGAATTCCGAAATTGTTATTGCTCTATGGTAATAGTTGCAATGACCGCAGTAACATTCATAATATCAGTTGGAGCAAGCTTCTTCGGCCATGCTAGCTCGCTATGGATTAGAGCTTTCGGTGACATAGACCCTCTTTACGAGAAGAATAAATAACTAGATACAATTGGTAAATTCAAACCTTAAACACTAAAAAAATACTAGCAGAAGAATTTTATCTTGGTTTAATTATCTTGGAGAATGTGACAATTTATACGGAGGTCTTTCATTGGATCCAGGTAGGATGAATGCAACAGGGAAACTTGTACCAAATCTTTACCTGCTTATAGAAATTCTGATAAATTTAAAGGAAATCGTTATAATACAGCAGCCAAACTAGCAGTGTTGGGCTTTAGGTATCAACATATGCTAGGATTCTTGTGTGAATTCTATTATCACCCAAGTTTATGCACCCTCAAGAACCATTTCAAGCATCTAGCTCCCTTTTGTGTATCGTAAAATCTCTGGGATTTTGCAGAAACTGGATTGAATTCGATGGTTCTGCAGAGTATTAGGAAAAATGAAAAATCTTGTTAGATATAATCTGCATTTATAGTTGGTAGAGGCTATGGAGGATTTATCTTCAGGTTCATGGCTGATGAAGAGGCCATTAACCAGCAAGTTTATTGCAGAGATAATGTCTTGCTGCCTCTCTACATAGGATGAATGTTCATCAGGGTCTATATTTTTGGAGGTTTTGATACAATGAAGGAAATTTTGTCTGATAAATCCGAAAGTAAATAAGTCAAGAGCTAAGTACTTCAACAGTAAAATAACTCAGTAGTATTTATCTCTGTCTCTTCTTTTGCTTCCCAAAGTGATGTATGCTTGACTCTAAGCAACAATGAAGGGCAAATAGCTTATTGGTCAAGGTATGATCTGGGGGAGGTCTTTAACTGGAGAGTATTGTGTGCCATTAACAATGGGTCTAAAACCAAAGTATTGGTAACAATGAGGTACGCAAAAAAAAAAATATGAACTGTTAACTTCTTAAATAGGCTATTTTAAGGTCTTTTTCACTTAAGTTATTGTTTGTTTAAAAGCTCATTTTAAGCATTTTAGGATCATGTAGTTGCATATAGTGCATTTGTGGTGGTTGTGCTATTTTATTTCTTAATGGTGCTGTTTGAGGGAAATGTGCAGTTTGTTTGTGGTGTGCAGGGAATAACAAATAAAACGATTCTTTGGGAAGTAATGTCGTAGCATCACACGTTGCTAAAGTAGATTGAAATGCCTTGGCATTTCCGGCGTAGAAAAAGACAAAAAAATATTTCTGCATAAGGACAGCTGTCTCTGCACGTGAAGGACTACTGTAACCGCATGCCAGAGCTGCCAAAGGACCACTGCCACTTTGAGGATAAGGTTCACACCCAACATGTGATTCTAGGGGTATGAGGGGTATTTTGCACCCAACAACCTCATCATTACCCCTAAATATTTTTTATTATATATGACACCTCATGGGGGAAAAAGAGGAGGAGGACACATACAGTAGCAAAAATCACATTTTTAGTTATATAGGTAGTCACTAAGTATTGATAAATTTTTTTGCTGAAGTTTTAAGAGTAACAATATAGTCACTCATTCGTTATTTTTCATAATGATTAACGACAATATAATTGTGACAGATAATATGATATTTTTTAACGAATTCATTTTCATCAATAAGATGGTGTTATCATCATCTTTGTTCAAGCCATGCCCGGCCCTGAGGGTAGGCGAGAGCGGCGACCTCCTAGGACCCACGTTTAAAGGGGTCCATTCTTAAAAATAATTTTAAATTTAATAATTAAAAAAATTAATTTTTTAGACTAAATCTCAAATCCCAAATTTTTTGAGGGGCCTAAGTTTAATATAACACTATTTTTTTTATTGAGCACTACTAAAACTACCTGATATTACTAAATCTACTAGATGTGAGGCCTCACTTATCTTTATAATATAATATCGTTGGTTTATATTATGTGGGTTTGGTAATATGTTTGCATATTATATTATAAATACTTGGGCCCCTAAAAAAATACACTTTTTATAATATAATACCGTTTTTATCCCTAAAGTCATGTATATTATAAAGAGAAAATAATCTCAGTGACCAAAAATGTCTTATAATATACGATTTTAACCAACTTTTTTTGGATTTGCCAAAATGACCAACTAAATCGCAATGCGATCGATAATTCGCAACGCGATCTCCGGTATCGCAAATCAGTTTGGAAAATCGCAACGCGAACTTCGACTATCGCAACGCGAACTTGGACTATCGCAATGATTTACATATTCGCATTGCGATAGTTCAAGTTCGCGTTGCGATAGTCGAAGTTCGCGTTGCGATTTTGCATTGCGATAGTCGAAGTTTGCATTGCGATTTTCCAAATTCGTTGCGATAGTCGAAGTTCGCGTTGTGATTTATTCCAAATTCGTTGCGATAGTCGAAGTTCACGTTGCGATTTTCCAAATTCGTTGCGATTGATTCCAAATTCGTTGCGATAGTTGAAGTTCGCGTTACGATTTATTCCAAATTCGTTGCGACAGTCCAAGTTCGCGTTGCGAATCTGGAAACTGATTTGCGATATCGGAGATCGCGTTGCGAATTATCGATCGCATTGCGATTTAGTTGGTTATTTTGGCAAATCCAAAAAAAATTGATTAAAATCGTATATTATAAGATATTTTTTGTCACTGAAGTTATTTTCTCTATTATAAATACTTGCCCCCACTTGTCTTTATAATATAATACCGTTGGTTTATGTAATGTGGGTTTAGTAATATGCATGCATATTATAAAAAAGTGTCTAAATATATCAATAAATCTATTAAACACACCATCTTTTTATTTTTTTAATAAAGTTTTCTTTCTTTAATAGTTAGTGAGTTTTTATTTAATGGGTAGCGGATTTTTAGTGAATGATTATTTAATAGGTAATGAGTTTAGGTTAATAATAATAATAAGAAATATTAATATAAATTAATAAAAAATACTAATAATAATATTTAAAATATTTTTTTCGGCCCGGACAAAAACGAGTGTCTACAATTTCCCCTCTTTACACATTCTTATGTTAGCAAGGATAAGACAAAGAAGAAAAAGACAACCAATTTTTGTCCGATAAATGAAACATGTGACATAAACAAACATTCTTGTGTTAATAAAGATATGAAAAAGACGAAAAAGACAAATAATTTTTGTCCGATAAATGAAACATGTGATATAAACAAAAATATATCTGATAAAAAAATATATCCGCTAAATTTTACTTTTTAATAAATAAATTAGAATGAAAGTTATTTCGATAATTAATGTTTTTGAATAAATTAGGTAAATAAAAAGGAATTAGTGTTGGGATAGTGTTGAAGAAGATGACAAGAAGATAAGTAAGGCTTGATTCCCTTCCAAATCAATTCCCTTCACAATCATCGAAAATGGGGCCCACACATGATATGTTTAATAATACTCCCCCACACTTGGTATGTTTAGGCCATCTCCAGTCCTAATCCCTACTCTAACGCATCTCTATCTCTACTCTAGACATGAAACAATAATTCATCTCCAGCGCTATCTCTACATTACCACTCACTTTACTTTATTCACAATATTTAACTATTATAATATTAATTTTACAAATATAAAAAAATCAGAAAAATTCAAAAAATCCGAAAATTACAAAAATTAATATGATTATTTATCTAATTTAAATATATTTTATCTATCTTATAATTTAATATATTTTAACTAAAAAAACAAAATCTAACGCGAGCTACAATACCGCGCTAGATGTGGCGCGGTACTGTAGCAAATATGCACAATGGCGATAGAACTGGCGCAGGGCTGGAGCACGCTACAGTGAAAGCGTTGGAGATGTCCTTAGTAATATGCGGTAGCTTTAGTAGTGCCCATTATAAATACTTGAGCATATATCCATGCTCCATTATACACTAGGGGCCTAAGTTATTTTTTTAGGGGTCCTTATCTTTTATTTTGCCCAGGACCCCTAAAATGTAAGGACCGGCCCTGGTTCAAGCATTCATCAAATTCATAATCCTCACCTTATTGTTCAAGTGATACAAGTCAATAGCTTTAAAGCCTTGTTAGTGAAAGCAACAACATAGCCCTTTGCTCCATAATCCTCAGCTTATTGTTCAAGCTCGCCGGCTTGCATTTACGAATAAAATCCTGTTTTGACTTTGAGAAAACAAACACTGGTTTGCAAGTGAACTTTGTACAATTATCATTAGTCTAATTACATATTAATAAATTTCATAATAAGAGATTGAAGCCGACAAAGAGACGTTGGATTAGGAAGGCCTTGGAAGCATGTGGGCTTCCTCATGTTATCCTCTCTAATATAAAACGCTCTGCCTCTGCTTCGATTTCCTTTTATTTTTTAATCTGCTTTTTTCTTATTAATTTACCAATTCAAGATCAACCCAGATTGCTTTGTTTTCAAAAGAAATGATTTTTGGTGTTTCTTATTAGCTTTTGCACACACATATATATATGATTGCTTCTTTTGTTTCTTTTTCAGAAAGTTTTCATTGTCAAGAGAACATTTTGTTAGGTATGGCTCATAAATATACCAGTAAAGAGGACAGGAGATGGAGCGGAGTGAGCGAAGCGAACATCAACTGTCCTTACAAAGAAAGTCTCGTTGTGGGGTTACAAATTATGTGGGTTGGGGGTGCGGGGGCGTAGCCCCGCGGTACGGTACAGGGTTGATTTTGTAATTATGTACCAGGGTTTTCTATTATAAATAGAGATGTAACCTAGACCTAAAATATCATTGAATAAAATTCTAGCGCCGCCTAGGCACCGAGGACGTAAGCACATTGCCGAACCTCGTAAAATTCTCGTGTTCTTTCGTTTTCTTTACCCGTTTTCGTCAACACATTTTTATCTCTCATGGGGAAAAGGCTATTGCCTTTTGTTTTCTATAGTTAAACACAATGATTTGAGACTGGAATAAAAACAAAAGTGATATATAGATTGTTAGAGAGATATATTGTTAATGGAACAAGAGAAAGCCACAAGCAAGTTCAAAAGTATATGTGTTTTCTGTGGAAGTAACTCTGGCCATAGAAAAATCTTCAGCGAGTTCTGCTCTTGAATTGAGCAATGAACTTTTTAGTCTTTAAAAATTTAGTAGTACTTATCTTGAAGTTATGGCAAGTGGTGTTTGTCGATTTTTGGAAATTGTGTTACTTTCTAGTGAGAAAGATGAGATTTTCCCCCTGATTTTTTATTACTTTTTTGTGATTCTTTGATGGTGGAGTTGATGGTGTTTCATGTACTGAATTGGAGTTGTTTCTGTTTGGTGTATCAGTCATAATAATAACTCTGTTGACCATTAGTTATTGCTCTTTATTTTATTTTATTTTTGCTACCCTTGAAATATTAGGTGCTTGTTGCAAGTGAGGTGTTTGAAAAACTGGGTCTCCTCTAGTTTTCATTACCTTGACATCTAAGTCTGCCATGTCCAAATTGTTTACCCTTTTTAGTAATGTGCGGACTTGTGTTTTTTGCTTATGGTTGGTGTTGATTTGCAGGTAAAGAAGAAGATAGACTTGGTGTATGGTGGGGGAAGTGTTGGATTGATGGGTTTGATATCCCAGACTGTATGATGGAGGGTGCCATGTTCTGGGGTAAGTGAGCAACAACTTGCCTGGTTTTGAATTCTTGAAGAGCCTATTTTTCACTGATTTTCTCTGCAGAAACTGTTACAAGTTCCAAGCACAAGCAGCTTTCTTCTTGTTTGCAATCTGTTTATTACTAAGTAATGATTGTTCTTTACAAGTAGGATAATTCCAAAAGCTCTCATGCCTCTTGAGGTATCTTTACTTGCAAGTTGCAACCTTATTTTAATGTTCAAATCATTTTAATTGGTTTTCCTTTGAAGTTTTTAGGGTTTGTTTGTTTGGGGAAAACCAATTACAGAATTGGTTTTCTCCGAAATCCAATTATGGAATTAGTTTTCTCTGAAATCCCGTGTTTGTTTCACGTAATCGTTTTTGAAAAATGTTTTCCCGTATTTGTTTCACGAATTCGTTTTTCGGAAAATATTTTCCAGTGTTTGGTTAGAAGAAAACTGGTTGGTCAACGTAAAACATTTTCCTAGTCAACAGAATTTCTTTTGTGTTTTCTGGAAAATGACTTACGGTTTGATTTTCCATAAGTCATTTTCCGAATTTTTCACTTTAAAGAATAAATACTCAAATAATTTTATTTTATGAATTTAATATTAATAAAAATATTTTAATATCCTTTTAATCAAAATATTAATTATTAAAATATTTAAAATATATTTATTAATATTTCTAATAATATAATATTATATTTTAATACTATAATAAAATAATCAATTATATTATCTAATATAAATATTATATTTTATTTTAATAATATATAATAAATTATTAATAAATTTATATTATTATTAATTCATAGAAATAATATTATTAAATTATTAATAATGAATAATATTATTTATATTTAATATTAATATAATAATCTAATAATATTTTAATAAAGATATTTAAAATATACTAATTAATATTTTTAAAATATAATATAACACTATTACTTTACTAAATAATTATATAATTTAATATTTTATTTCAATAAAATATACCAATATTAATATTTTATTAATAAATTATAAAAATAATATTAATGATAAATAAATTATTTTAATATTTTAAAAATAATAATATTAAGTTTTATGATAAATAATATTATTTATTGTATTTAATATTTGTAATAAATAATTTTTTAAAAACTCATCAACTAGTGAAAAAAAGATTTAAATAACATCTTCCAAACATCGTAAAACGTTTTCCAGTTGTTAATTTTTCAGGTGAAGGTTTCATCTAGGTTTATTATTCAACTTACTGTATTTGGTAAAAGAATTTGCTGGAAAATCCTGGACAACATCGGTCATCAGTGCATAATCCTTGATAGTATTAGGCCTGATGATCATTAGTGCGTAATTGTGGATGGTGTTTGACAGATATCAGGAGAAACAGTTGGAGAAGTTATTATTCAAGTTACTGTATTTGGTAAAAGAATTTGCTGGAAAATCCTGGACAAAATCGGTCATCAGTGCATAATCCTTGATAGTATTAGGCCTGATGATCATTAGTGCGTAATTGTGGATGGTGTTTGACAGATATCAGGAGAAACAGTTGGAGAAGTAAGAACTGTTTTAGACATGCAGGAACGAAAGGCTGAAATGGCCCGAGAAGCCGATGCCTTCATCGCTCTTCCTGGTAAACGAAAATACCTTCACCTTTTTCGTTGATGCTAAAGAACAAAAGGGGGGAAATTTTGGTGAAAGGGTCTTGCTATTTAAATAGAAAAAGGACTTCTAACCTTCACATTTGATGCTATAGGTGGATATGGAACAATGGAAGAGTTGCTGGAGATGATAACATGGTCTCAACTTGGAATACATAAGAAAACAGTAAGCACATTCATCAAGCTTGAAGAATTACGCTAGACACGTGAATGGTTATTACACTGATTGCAGGTCGGTTTGCTAAATGTCGATGTTTACTAGAATAATTTGCTCGCTTTATTTGAGTGTTGAAGAGGGCTTCATCAATCCGAGTGCTAGGCATATAATTGTCTCTGCTCCAACAGCCAAAGAACTTTTAGAGAAGATGGAGGTACGAACTTCAATAATTCACTCTATGAAAGAAACTAAAAGAGATCATTAATAGAAATTACTAGTTTTCCACTTAAAGCAATTCGATAATTTCCAAGAAATACACGGTCGAACTTGAAAGTGTGAATGTAGCATGAGTGTTCTACTTTGTTGTCGATTATCGTCCTTTTCTTTTCGTGTTCTGTATGTGCTTTCCCTGTACAGTAACATAGGGTTTTACAGTTAGGAGATTTGATTATTCCTTGGATTACAGTTATCTAAAACTTCATGGTGATTTTGGCAGCAATATACTCCTTCCCATGAGCATGTGGATCCTCATGAAAGCTGGCAGATGGAGCAACTTGGTGATTATCCCGAGCAAAAACATGCATAATGAAGCATTGATGATATGCTTCCCACTGTTAGTTGCTGGTGTGATTTGTCATCATTGAGCTGTGTACGACAATCTATTTGGATGGGCCAATAATTTATCGTTTACCGTGTTCTTTTTATCACCCTAAGAAAGGGATTTGAACCAATTAAAAACCATCTTAGCTGTTTTACAGACATTCACTGATTTATGGCCAACTAAACTGCTATAGATCTTTAGTCATATGAAGTTGCTAGCACAACTACTTTCATATTGAAGACAGAAATGCAAAAAGTTCATTGCAGAATCTTCTGATGTGTGCTGAGATGGTCCTACCATGCAAATGGATAAGGTGCATGAGTTGGGGGACAGATTCTGGTTTAACCATAAAAACTGATTTTAAGGGATATTTTGCCAAGGGTTCATTCCCTCTGTGCTCTGCGGCTTAATCAAATGGCAAGAATGGTTAATTGTGCCATCAAATGGCAACCTTTGGCTTTGAAGATGGCAAATACATCTCACATGGACATCTCAAAGGGATAAGCTATCAAAGGGAGGATCCTAATGCCTATCGGCAGCTGGCATCTTTATAATTCAATCTTCTGCATCATTTCTTTTAGTAGTATTATACTACACTGCAACACTGTTTTCAAAAAATAGGGGGGAAAAAGAACAGGACAGGCCTTTGTCCATGGATATTCATGCCACTTCATGGACGAGAGTGGTATCCCCACCATTATTTCTGCCAAATAAGGACGTTGGGGTCCCCTTACCTTTGGTCCTCACTGTTCATTCTCAAAATGACTATGGGGACCGGTCCATTTATCCAACTGGAAAAACAGGCTTTATTTTCATTATAAGACAACATCCTCTTCATTATTGTCCACTCATTCTGACTTCTGAGTTGATTGTTTCATAAATATATTCCTTTATTTAAAAGAAAGGAAAGAACTTTGGTATTTTAAGTTAGCAAAATGACACTAGAACTTGAATCCTTACTAGTAGCACATAAGAGAAAGGATTGCAGGTTATTAGTTTCGAATTTTTGAAGGTTATATTTTTATATTGGTTTAAGGATCACTTTTACCCCTGTAGTAAATCCAATCTATCAATATTGCCCTATCGTTTTTTTGCATGAATGTAGCCGTCGAAGTTGTTTAGAAGAGGTAATGACAAAAGACAACACACTATATCAGTACTTCAATGTAAGTCCAAAACTAGAACTGCTTGAGTTCTAGAGAGGTAATGACAGTTACAAAATTAAGTAATAATGCAGATGGCAGAAGGAAGCAGATAAAGCAGAAGAGGACCACAAAATTTAGAAAGATATGTCAGAAACCAAGCTGTATAAACAAAGTAGTTTCTGGTACCTTCAATTTAACAAGAAACTGTGATGCATGAGAGAAATCTTAGGCTTTCATGGAAAAATTTCCAGATTATAAAAATTGCGGGAAAATAAACTAAATTGGGAACAAATAAGGTAAGCCACCTTTTCAGCACTTCCTAGATGCAAAAGCTTACAATCGGTTATACCTGGAAAATGGTTATGGTGATCAAGTTAGACTCCTCAATGCTAAAAGCTAATCAAAATCTTCTCTCCAATTGAACCAATTTCCTTTTCAGATTAGTGAAATAATTATTGAATATATAGAACTATATTACTCCTAGAAAAGAATTTCCAGGTAACAGAAAAGAAGAAACTGAATTTACAATCGTGCTAGTAAGATGTGGCCAATGGCATCAACAGCTTTAAATAAAATCTTCCTTTTAAACAAAAAAATTGAAACTTTTTTTCTTTTCTTTCAGAAATAGCTTGAATACAAGCAAGATAAAGGAAAAAAGAGCAATTAAGGAACAAGAGCCCATCTGCCAGAATCATCACCATCCATAGACAACCCGTGTGTACTTATCTTTGAGCCACCTAAAGCTCCTCCTCAAGGACCCTTTGACCTTACCTTCCACACTATACATCTTGTAGCTAGCAACCCTTTTCTTCCTCTGGAATTCAGGGTCACCAAAGTTCCATCCATTCGAAGAAGATGATGCAGAAGCAGTCCTCCCTTTCTTCAACTTGTAGTCCCTCTTGTTCCCCGAGTTATCGTAGTTGTTAGCCATCTGGGACTGTGATTGGGCAGCACTATAGCACCTTAGATCGTAAGAAGCTGAAGGCCTAGGTAGTCCACTGTGGGTGTCCACCTCCATCATCTCATTACCATATGACCTTGATCTGCTGTAATCTTCCATCGAATATCTGGAAGAGATATATTCCTGAAGGAGGAGGTGGCCTAGTGGATTGATGGATCGGTTTGTTTTGGTTGTTGAGCTTCTTTTGATCTTGACAGGTAAGGGAAGAAACATAATACTAATAAAGAAAGCTATGGAGGTTTTAAAATACTTATGCTTTGGCTTAATTTAAGGGATGCATTTGCTACTGTGACTGATTTTGGGAGACATGGGGATTGATTCTATATTTGCCGTGTTTAACGGGGAATCAATATCATGTTGTCCGATGCCTACTGCAATCATTTTATATTCTCCTCGTTCTTGGTACAATACATCTGTATTGACCAGTCATACCCTCAAACAGATCCTATGAATATTTAATTTAGATTCCACTTTTTGAGGGCTAAAATGGAAAAACTCTTTGTCATTGCTTAAAGAGCTTTGCCAATGTCTTTATCTCTTTTAAAGTTTTAAACGGTGCCTTCCATTCAACTCTTTTTTAGGTTTCTCTGTTCCATCAGCAAACCATGATGAACCCAAAAGCCAACCTGTGTTTATTTTATGATGCTTGGTTCAAGAACCAGCTCACCAATCCAACTCACACCCTTTGAAGCAGTCCAAGAGCTCAACTAAATGCATTTCTATTGCTTTTTTCCCTTCATGATAAGTTTATGCAATCATTTGAACCACAAAATCTATAATACGCGTCCTGCCCTGCAGATGGTGGTGAGCTGCATCAGGGACCACGCTCCACAAAAGTTACTATACAAACCTAATTGTGGGACTAGAGCCAGAACAATTTGGAAGCAAAGTGACAACCGAACGGCTCAAAAGTCGAAACCATCGACTTTTGCTTTTATCGAAGTTTCTGAATGCATGAACAAGATATAGTCTTGCTTTTATCGAAGTTTCTGAATGCATGAACAAGATATAGTCCAGGTTGGTTCAAGTAGTAAGCATCTTGATATCGTTTAACTAAGGTCTCATGTTTGAGTCCTTGTTAATCCAAAAAATTCCAGCGGGATATTCACCCATCAAAGTTTGTGTGTGACTCGGATCGATTCAGATTAGTCCTTGGAACTGGAGGACAACCAAAAAAAAATATAGTACACCCGATATCTTATACAAATTGAAATAAAAAGACAAGGTACATAAAAAACTTACCAAAAGGCAAATCCAAATCTTCCGCTAGGACCAATTCGCTGATCTGGTTGTGTTGGGAGATCGTAATTGATCACAAGCGAGACTTGTAGGAACATCGATTCCACTAGCCAAGAGATCGGTGGTGATAAGCACACGAGAGGACCCAGATCGAAATTCCCGCATGATAATGTCCCTTGTATTTTGGTCCAGATCTCCATGGGTAGCAGACACTGTATGGTCACAACAAACCATGACTGCAAATAATCGAACAAACCATGAACATAAAAACTTAATTAAACACCAATGACTCTGAAAGCTAATGCCAAGAAACAGAGCAAAAAAAAAAGCGAACTTATTCATTTTAGCATCATACTGGTGACTGGCGAGCATCAAATTGAGATCCTTCTGCAGCTGCAGCTGCCATGACTGCAAATAGCAACGCATGTTTAAACAACTCATACAAATTTCATGCCTGATTTAAAGTGGCAGTCTTGCTACCAAAAGCTAGACCATAAAAAAGAAGACAGTTTGAGTTTAGTCTTGATCGGAAAAAAAATTAACCAAGGCACCACATGAAGTTTATATCTGTACATTGTGATATATACCAACAAGGTCTCTGATGAATAAGCTTAGATAATATGTGTTAGGACAAAAAGGGTTAATAACAAAATACACAAGAAACATAACCAATACAGATGTTTGAAGCCATTTCCAAACAATGTGCCACGTGAGCAGACAAGGTTGGTTCCATGGCCAACAACCTAGTGGAAACAGTACTGATGCATTACAGATTGCAAAAATGGACATTGTACTGATTCATTGGTCTTGATCCGACGAGATCAAGGGATTAATATATATATACCAACAACCAGTTGGTCTAGTAGGATGAGACACTAGGTCTCTTAAGCAAGGTCAGGTGTTCAAATCCTGTCGTTTACGAATGGAGCAAACTGGATTGGGAGGGTCGCCCTCGCCTCTGCAGTTTCCGATCTAGATTAATCGGTCAATAGATCGGATAACAATTCAATATAATATATATATATATATATATGAATGATCCCCACTCACGTGAAGGTGTTAGACATCTCTAAATCTAGGTAATTAGGTATAAAGACTATATATATATATATATATTTTGTTCCTCTCCTTCATCTTTGCCATTAGTCCCAAAATATCATGTCATTTTCATCATTGTTTATGGTTTCTTACGCATGCATGCATGGGAAGGGTGTTGTTTGCCGACCCTGTGGATCCAATGGCATGCCAAGACTGATGTTGCAAAGTTAAAGAAGCATGCATGTGGGCGAAGCATGTGCATCTGATCCCCATCACATTCTTACCATTAACCGACCTTTCTTCATTCCTTCATGTGTTCTAATGCCATGGGACCGTTCATGGTCCTCCATGGACCACACCTCTCCTTTTGTTTTTTAATTAACATATATACACACTTTCTCAGAGAATAAGATAATTTAAGATATTCATTTTCCTGATTGGCCTAGAAGGGAACAGATTGTGCCAGGAGATGCAAAGGTAAAAGAATCTCGTGGTTACATATTTCGTAGCGATTGACATAAAATTTTATACCTTAGATAAGCTTATAAAATTTTTAAAGACTAAAATAATTTTTTTTATAAAAATACTTAAATTATATATAAATTTAATTTTTAAGAAATATAACTATTACTCGATTGATCCATCCTCTGTCTCAGCCCACAGGTTCGAGCATCCCTATTCCATTTGTAATCCACCAACTTGCCGAAAGTGGTATAACAGATCGGAGAACCCTATCACTTTCTCTTCATCCCATACACGTTAAAAGTTATAAGACTGAGGAGTTAACGTTCGCTCTAATTGAGTCGAATTAAAAAAATTAAGTTATTTTATTTATTGAGTCTTATTTTATAACTCAAAGTTAATTTAAACTTTTTTTAGTCGAGTCGAGTTATAAAATTAGAGTTGAGTCGAATTTCCGAGTTCATGTTTAAATTTAATTATAAATAGTTATAATATTGAGATATTATTTTATTTCAATTTAAATGATCTTTTGTAACCAGATTCATTTCATATATATTTTTTCATATGTGATAGACACATATCATACAAATTCGATGGACTTAATTTAAACTTTAAAACAACCCACTAATTATTAAAAAAAATTGAGTTATTTAAATTGTATTTTACAACTCGATTTGAACTTGAGATTTTTTCAAGTCAAGTTTATGAAACTATAACTCGAAGTCAATTCGAGTCAAGTTTTCTTGAGTCGAATTGAGTCAAAAAATCGATTTTTCGAGTCAAGACTAATTTTGTTCATCCTTATTATAACTTATAAGATATTGCCCTAACGTAATCTTGAAATCGCAAAGGGAAAGTTTAGGGTTTACAAAACATTCCCACTTCCATAATGGGAAATCTTTTTATACATCTTTCTGTGTTTGTACCCACCATCTTAGTATATTAGAGTATTAAAATAATGGATTAAATAATTGTTAAGTCCTGAATAAACAATGATCAAGAAGGACCGGAGGTGTTGGGTATAGTCGTACCCCTAAAAATTTAAAATTTCTTTACATTTTACATTTTTTTGTATTTTATTAATTATTTAATTTTGTACCTCATGAGATTTATAATTTCGCACCCCCAAGATTTTAATATAATTTTTTATATTCACGCCCTCTGACACAGATTCATGCTTCTGTCTCTGACAATGATTGTGTATTTCATATAGCTAAATGATCTGATTATGATCTTGATTAAGATTAATTATTGAACCAATGCGGATTGCATCAGTAAGGATAAAATTTTAGGTCTATTAAATTTTAAAACATTTTTAATTTAAGCATTGAAAATTAATTTTGAATTCAATTAAAGTACTAAGTTATTAAATCATTAACAGTTGACGAGGATGGACCAAGGGGTGGGCCAGTCGACCCCTGAAAATTTAAAATAATCATATATTTTCAAATTTTCTATGTATTTTCTATTGAATATATGTTTTTGCCCCTCGTAGGTAGAATTTTAGTTCGACGCTCTAATTTTAAGCTCACCCCTAACATGAAATATTGCGTTCCTCCACGCACTTGACAATTTTGTGATAATGTAACAGTTAAGTTTTATTTAATTTTTTATTTCACCATATTATATTCTTCATCAAATTTAGAAATTTTTTAATCATTTTTTAACTATCGTCAGAAAATCACTATTCTTCGATCACTTTTGAAGCCATTATATACATGAACTCATGAACTCGTCTCATTATTCTTTATCATTTTATTGATCCAGATTTTCTCAAAAACTCTTTAGAGTTCACAAAATTAAACACAAGAAATCTATAATTTTTTTTAATTTTAAGGACTTTCTCAAATTTTACAAAAATTCAAACGGTGAAAATGTTCTTTCGAGAAGTCAAACAACATATCTTGAAATCAAGGAGATTAATGCTTTAGAATGTTAAACCTTTAGATAATTTTTTTTGTTTTTGAATTAATTTTTGTGAAAAACTATATCAAAAAAGAAAAAAAAGTAGTAAAATATGAACGTTTTAGTACTACTCTTGTTGTTAATGGTGACCGGCGACGAACAAAGACAATCGAAGAAGTTGATTTTATATAGAGTCCAAATCGATACATTGTTAATATTAATATTACAACTTTCATTTTTTTTGTAACACCAATTATTGTAATTGAACTAATACTTATCAATAACTAAACTTTATTCAATTTCTGGAAGATGGTATTAAAATATAAGTGGGGCTGACCAAAGAAGCGACGTTTATTCCAAACGTGATGCAACCACCTTCTTTCCCATTCTATATAAAGCCCCACCAAACGCCATAGTTTCCCACACCAAAGCAAAGCAAAACAAACCAAAGAGACGTTTCAGATGCCGAGTATTGGAACATTTCTGGGTATATATATAATATATAGGGGTCATATGTATAGCTCAAGCTCCAGAGCATGGGGTTTGATCTGCTGAAAAAAAGGGGGATTTAGAGTAAGGGAGGTGACAGAAGAGAGTGAGCACTGAGCACCCAGGGTACTTTCTTGCATGCTTGAGCCTTTCATGCTTGAAGCTCTGCGTGCTCACTCTCTATCTGTCATCCACTTCTCTCTCTCTCTCTCTCTCTCTCTGTTCTTCAATTTTATTAATTATCTGTTTAAAGACTTGCTGATTTGTAGGGATTTCTGTTTATTTTCCATGGGAGGTTTATGTTCTGTTTAATTAGGGTTTCAAGACTCCCTGACCGGATATAAGTTATACATATCTGAGTAAAGAGTTTTTTTATCTGTTCTATAATTATGGATATATACACGGCTATATATATATATATATATAAGAAAACATGTTTTGTGTTCTAAGATGTAGCATTTACTAATTCTTGTCGTTATCTGGTGAAACAAATCTAGTGAAGTTTAATTAACAAAGTAAGCAGATCTGAGTGTGATAATGCATGCAAATGTTATGGTTTGTCTCATGAAAGGGTAAATCATTTTTACTAGGGTTTTTTCATAGCAACCATAATATATATAAACGTCGTAAATCAAAAGAATATATATAAACGTCAAACCCTTCAACACTGAAACAAAACAACAGTACGGGTAACAAGGATGCTTTAAAAGAAAGAGGGGGAGGTCATTGACGGATAGTAGCAGTAAGGGTAGGGATACTCCTGCGGTCCTACTCCTGTAGGTTGCCCTTCACCTTGACCTGCAGGTGCATCGAACAAGTACACACTTGCCTTTGAGGAATATGATGATGGTGGGGATGGGGGTGGCCGCGCTGGAGATGGAAGTGATTCCAATTCTAACAGTGGTGCTCAGTGAGTAGCGAAAATGACTTCAACAACGGTGGAGATGGAAGTGAACAAATGACCGGACATGTTCCACAATCACTGATGCATAGTAACCCGGCTGATGGTGTCCCCCATTTCATGATCTGATGCTGAATTAGCCAGCATGGTGATGCCCATGATCACCAATTTCAGCCATTTGCTTCCCTGCAAAAGTATTAAGTTTTGTGACTCGAATTCCGTTTTACTAAATAAAAAGTAGTGCACAGAGTGTGAGGAAACGAAATTTTTATCTGCTTGGGCTTGGAAATACCAATCTTACTTGTTTTTATACCTTTCTCTTAACATAAGCAAGTTTCTAGGGAATTCTTTGCTCTTAGAAGCAATTTGAATAACTTGGAGAGCTTACAGTTTGATTAGGTAAGGTCATCGCTAATATATCAAATTTAAATACATTATACATCTAACAATAATACATGAAGTAAATTTTCAATTCTTACAAATAATTAGAAGAAACAAAAGGGACTGCTAATTGTTCTGCAATCACAAACATGAAGTAGTTTAGCAAGGCTTGTTTTTCTTTTTGTTTTATGGATAAAAAATAAGGCTTGTATTTTGCGAACACTAAAAAGATACCGTAAATGTACATATTCCCTATGTTATATTGTATAATCCAACATCTTTCCCTCTCCATCTTGTTTTATTTCCTTCAATCCAGCAATCTAGTCTGGAACTTCATTCGGAACTTGAAGTCATACTCGATGATTCCTAGCCAATGATCAACAAAACTATGTAAGAAAATCAGGTTCCAAGAATATTTTTTTTGTAACGTATCTAATTAATATATATGATAGATAAGTCTCAAACCTGATCTTCTGATGGTATCCTCCTCGACCGGGAAAGTGGACTGCGACTGTCACTGCGATCGTGATGGTTGGACCTCATTCCGAAATCTCTTAATCGGTTAAGTTCCGGCACTATAACAGTGCCAAGATCGGGTCTGTCATTCTTCCTCAGCTCTACACACTTGAGTGATAATTGAGCAAATGATAAAGCCTCTTCAAGTGGCCAATTTCTCACAGCTGGATCAAGTACATCGGCTAAAATTCCTTTTTCAATGGCCTTTGCAACATGGTGAGCAATACCCATTGGGGGATTGGCTGTAATAATCTGGAGAAGCATTATTCCAAATGAATATATGTCTGATTTAGTTGTTAGCATGCCTGTTTGTTGATATTCAGGATCTATGTGACAGAATGTCCCTGCAGCTGAAGTCATGTAATATTGTGTCACACTGTCAGCTACAGAAGGTGGAACTAGCCGTGCTAGGCCGACATCAGCGATTTTGCTCATGTAATTGCGGTCTAGGAGAATGTTGCCGGCTTAAGGTCCCTATGCACAAGTGGTTCTAGCTTTGCTTGGTGAAGGAATAGAAGGGCAGTCGCGATTTCAGCAGCTATATTAAATCGTTTCCTCCATGAAAGTGGAGGAGTATTTCCAACTTCGAAATAGCCTATCCTCTAAGCTGCCATTCATCATGTATTCATATACCAAGCATCCATATTCGGGACATGCACCAAGAAGAAGGACCATGTTTGGATGTCTCATGGAAAAGAACCTCAACCTGTATAGGTTTGTTGCATAACAAAATATTAGCTTAGGACAACCATGCCAACAACATCTTTGGTCTTTCACAAATACAAAATTCTAACATGACACTTACCTCTTGCTGGAACTGTTTCTTTTTCTTGAGCAGATCTTAAAACTTTGATGGGAACGGGAGTGTGATCGAGTTTGCCTTTAAAAATAGGCCCATAACCTCCTTCTCCAATCTTATTTGATGCTGCAAAATTTTCAGTAGCTTCTTCAATTTCTTCTATGGTATATTTTCGGTACCGGACATCAGTTTTTGCCAAAACGTTCAAAGCCCGAGTCTTCTCGTCAGCCTCCTTCTTGGCTTTAAGCTTTGCTTGTCTTCTTCTATGTGCTTCTATCTCCGCCAATCTCCGCGATGCCTTGGCTGCTTCCATGGCAGGTTTGCATTTAGCCTTCTCCTTCTCTGCCATAGCAAGAGCTGCCTCTCCAGCTAGCCTCGCTTCCTCAAACTCGCGAGCCTCCTCCATCTTCCACTGATGTTCATCAGCCTGGACTAACAAAATCAATCATGTTCTCAAATTGATGTTCTTATAATATATTGATTATATCGGTAAAAGATTACCTTTCTTTTGGCTGTAAGAGCTTCTTTGCTAGCTGTGCTGTACAAATCCATGGTTTGCTTAAGTTCAAGCTTCAACCTTCTCGTTTCAGCTTCCATGTCTCGCTGCAATTCATAACCGTGAACGTTAGCAGTTCTGCTATTAAATAGGAAAAGCTGTACCGTTAAAAAAAATCCAACTGCATGTGAGCTATTCTTACTGTGCTTTGAGGAACCTGTCCCGTAGGGGTGGCGGAAACCACAGAAAAAATCTAAATTTTGATCAGTCGTATCTACAGATCAAAAATGACTGTCCCTTTTTTCTATATGTATGGGGTAAGGGGAGGTAAGATAGTAGGCTACCTCAACACCAGGTTGAGAGCAGCTTCCGTAAGAGACCTCCGAATTATGAAATGCCTCCGTGGGACTCGATCCCACGACCTCAAGGTTAAGAACCTTGTACTCTACCAACTGAGCTTCCGTAAGAGACCTCCGAATTATGAAATACCCTTCATATCTACCGATCCTCGGGAAAATAAGTTTGAAAAATCCTTATCGATCCATAAAGTATCTTGGATAGATGAAGGCTGTCCCACCCGCATTGCTGCATCGAGGTCAAATGACAGATTTGCAAGCGAGCTTCTTTGTCTGTCACGGTCACGCATAGGTAATTTCTGGGGACAATCCACCGATACTCTATCTGCTCCTCCATTTCTCGACTCTGCCTTACCAAATTGTCGAATGTTTAAAAGACACAATGTCAATAACAAAGACACTCACCAATTCAATCAACAGTAAGAATTTAAACCGATTCCCCCCTTGCACCTGATTCCATCTTCATCAAGTTGATTCGAAGGAATATGCAGTGGCAATCCAGACAGCACCTTCGGTGGGGTAGCAGTGTTCGAAACAGGACGCTGTGCGGCTCGCATGGTCAATACCTTACCTTTGGAAATCAAATACACAGAACAAAACTCCGGTGAACTTTTGATAATGTTTGCGGGTACGTCATGCTTGGATTTCCTATAGTTTAAATAACTGAAAACTTCGATAGTTAGAAGATGACAGAGAGATATATCAATTTACTAAACTTGTTTTTGAATCAACGAGGAAGATTGTGTTACTAAACCTTGATAAACTATTCCTTGTTGTTGCATCAATAACCAGGTTGTTAATCGAGTTTCTGCTGACATATTCCACAAGGGCTCTGCAGACTTCAACATCTTCCTGGATAACCTCCTTCAATTGAATCTGAAATTGACAGTGATTTTGAATCCATTTAATCAGTTTTTCAATTAAATGATTTATTCGATTCTACAAATATAATCATTCGTATCTAATTAGTTAATTCGAAGATGACAGAGAATGAACCAAACAATATAAGATTAAGTGTTCACCGATATAACTGCTTACCCCTTTGCGTGCACAGTAGCCGCGAAAAGGAAAGAAAAGCTGGTTTATGTCATAATCAGATTCGTTTTCATCCTCTGCGTGTTGATTTAAGAAGAAAATAAATTCAGGAAGAAAAAAAAAACAATGTGTTTCGTAAACATTAATCAGGTACATACGATAATTCTTTTAAATCGGCTCATCAAATAATATGAGATGAGAGAATACCGACGGTTTTTATGCTCAACATGGATCAAGATGATGAATGGATTGGTGATGACAAGGTGATCGATGGCCCAACGTACAGCAAACGGGCTGTTTTTATCTTTGTCGATGGCAATCGCCGTGGTGTGGCCCAGTACGTTGTCGTCATAAGAGAAAAGAGGAGCCATATCGGGAAACGAATAAAAAATATTAAGTTGGCACGACCGTCACAACCACCAGGCCAAAGCGTCCTCCACCTCCGGCTATTTAACTTCTCTTTTAACGAAATAAAATGGGAATGTGCGAGGGAGAAGAAGCCTTGTTCAGGGTCTTTCCCCCTCCTGGTGTTTCGGGGTGTAATGTAATGCAATATTTCGTCAGGTAATTAACTTGTGAGAATCTATTTCCACCATTGCCGTGTTCTAGGCAATTCAACCTGGCCCGTTCCTTCCAAAACTGTATTGTAAAACTGCAACTACAATAATAGGGTAAATTACAAATTTGATAATTAAACTTTACTCTCCCCCTATTTCACTCACTATACTTTAAATCTTTTCAAATTTTTTACTGAATTTGATAAATCGAGTTTTTTTGTCATTCAATCGTTTCCTCGCTAACAACGTTATAAATGAATTTTTATATAGATGCAAAATGACGTCGTTTTGATGAAAATTCTATTTTTTTAAAATGACATCGTTTTAACACTGTTAACTGTTTAACGACGGAATGAAAAAAAATCTAATGTGTTTAGTTCAACAAGAAAATTGAAAACTTTTAAAGTTCAGTGAATAAAATAAGAGAAAGAGTAAAATTTAGTGATGAAATTTGTAATGTACCCATAATAATAAGGATAAACTAAATAAATGGTCACTAAAGTATGATTATTTTTTGTTTACAACATTGAAGTTTCAAAATTAACAAAATAATAACTAACATTATTGTTCCGAAACGAATCGATCACTCAATTATTAGTCGTTAACACAATCACAAAAATAAACCAGTTTAATAGGTTAAAGTTCCATGGATCATCCAACTGCAAAGGAGACAAGGATGGACTGAAGGTGGGCGGATGGGGCAGTACTCCTAAAATTTTAAAATTATTATATATTTTAGATTTTTTTAAAAATCGTTTTCACGCTAATTCGTCTTATTTTTAGAATTTTAAAAAGTCATCCTCCTAACATTAAATTTTGTGCAGGAAAAAAAAAGCAGCAGAAAATGTTGAAAATGTTACCTTTGGGTACCCACTTGAGCCCTGTTGTTGACAAAATGAAGTAACATTCTTTTTTGAAGTTAAAATGGACGTAACATTCAGCGCAACGGTGATCAAGCAATTAAGCTCCCATAGGCTTAATTTTTGAGATTTTGAAATCCATATCGTGTTAACACCGTGTTTCGGATAAATATTGTCGAATGATTATGAAATAGTTAATTATATCACTATGAATGGTCAATGTCAGTGTGAAAGTCATCAAGCAGGCCAAGCATTAGTTTAATATAGCATGATATTTAAATAGTGAAGATGATCATTGCCGACGCCATGACTCAAGACTCAGACTCAAGACTCAAGCCACCGATTTGTGGACCTCACATTTCAAAACCATTTCCATACCTTTCCGGAAATTATTAATTTTATTCATATTTTCCTTTTAAAAAAAGAAAAAATAAGATCGAAAATATTTTATAATATACGATTTTAACCAATTTTTTTTATTTACAAAAATGACCAACAAATTCATAACGCGAACTCTAATTTCGCAACCCAGTTTCTATTTTCGCAACTCGAATATATAAATCGCATTGCGATTTTCTAAATTTGAATGTGAATTTGTAAATCGCAACACAGAAGTCAAATTCGCAACGCAATAGTCAAATTTGCAACACAAAAGTCAAATTCGTAACGCGATAGTCAAATTCACAACGTGAATAGTAAAATCGCAACGTGAATAGTAAAATCGCAACGTGAATAGTAAAAATCGCAACGTGAATAGTAAAAATCGCAACTTGAATAGTAAAATCGCAACGTAAATAATAAAATCACAACGAATCTATATGTAAATTATCTCTTATCATCCATATATAATAATTTGTTGGGAAAATACATAAATAATTTTTATAAAAAATATTCGTACACGTGAAAAAATTATATGTAAATGAACAACAAATCTATTTCATTTGTCAATCTTCATTACAAATTATTTAATTAAAGTTTGAAGTTTGAAAGAATCCTTAACTCAGACTAATGAAATACATTTAAAAAATTAAATTTTGGATTATATTAAGAAAAAGTTGATTCTTATACACATGTAGATAAGTTTTATTTTCCACTTAAAATCCAGTCTAGAAGCAGAGAGTTACCATTTGAAATTCATAATGTGATTTTGCGATTTTCTAAATTCGCGTCGTGATTTTATTATTCACGTTGCAATTGTACTATTCACGTTGCGATTTAACTATTCAAGCTGCGCTTTTGGAAACTAAGTTACGAAATTGGAGTTTGCGTTGCGAATTCGAGATCGTGTTGCGTTTTTGTTGGTCATTTTGGCAAATCAAAAAAAAAATTGGTTAAAATATATTATAAGACATTTTCGATCACTGAGGTTATTTTTTCTTAAAAAAATCATGTTAGCTCAAGTTGAAAATATGAATTTAAAGTGTCCAAATATCGTCAAAAAAAATTAAGGATAAAGTGTATCGATGGTCCATGTCTATATAATATTATTTTATTAAGTCATCCGATTATTACAAGTTATAAAATAATTCTTTAACTATAGAATGTTGTTTTATTGAGTCCCTCGACTATTCGTTATGTTAAAAACTCACCCTTTTCTGTTAAAAAATTAATGGTATTCCAAGTTTAACGTTAATCTGCTGACTGTGATATGATAAAATCTGATCTCAGAATCTCAAACGAATATCATATCCCATTCATCATGTTAACGTGCAGTTTAGACTCGTCATTTTTTAACAGTAAAAGACAAGTTTAGAACATAATAAATAGTCGAGCGACTGTTTTGTAACTTTTAATAGTCGAATGACTCAACAAAACAACAATATATAGTTGGATGACTATTTTTTAACTTTTAAAAATTGAGGAGCTTATTAAAATAACACCTATAGTCTGACTAGGAAACATTTGTGTACTATAACCAATAATTAAATATTAAAATAATATCTATTTTTAATTGAGAAAAAATAATACTTTTAGTTTCAGATATGATTAAGATTTATTCAGTTGATTATACTTTTAAAAAATTACAAATGATATGTATTGTATTAGACGACGTGAAATGTACCATTGATCAAGTATGTCTTTACTAACTTAAAGTTATTTTAAATAAAATTTTAATTGTGAAGGATTAAAATGAATAGAAAAATGTGTTTAGGAAAAATATACGAATTTTATCCTAAAAATAAATATGCATAATCCACAATAAAGGCATATGTTAGCACAAACATAAATCAAACAACAACACGTATATAAAGTTTGTCTTCAATCATTTAATAAATTTATATTTAAAATTTATATGTAAAAACTTGAAAAAAAAACAATATTTAATTAATGTAATATTGTATTAAACATTAATTTCTTTTAAATGTTCAAACATAGCCACATGTTCGCTAAGTGAATGAAGACAAGATTTGCATATACTCGTCACCGCACGACTTATATTTGGGGATGTTTAATCGATCGATTCGATTAATCGATCAGATCGAACTTTTAAAATTGTATTAATAGATTTTTTTTCTTTTAATCATTAATCGAATTAAATTTTTCAAAAATAAATAATCACCGACCAAAGTTTAGTTATTCGGTTGGTTAATTGAATTAACCAAAACTTATAAATAATTATAATATATTAAATATTTTATATTTTTGATTAATTTAACCGTTTTAATTCATTTGAAACTGAAGTTTAAACACTGTAATATATAAATAATATGTAATATATAAATAATATAAATAATTTTAGTTAATAATATATTAATCGAAGTTTGAACTCCCCTACTTATATTCTTTATTTACACTAATCTTCAATATGTATCTCTCTCTCACACACATATATATATATATATATAAGGTGACTACAAAGTAGTATATGTTCTAAATATTCTTAATCAATTAATAATGAACGTTTTGACTGCCGGAGGTCTTCCACGGAAGCTACTCTCAACCTGGCGTTGGGGGCAGTCTACTACCCTACCTCTCCCTTACTCCATTGCATATGGAAATTGTGTTTTGTTGTTGTTGTTGTAATTGATAATGAACGTTTAATCACCCTGTTGCAGCTGGCTGATGTTTGAACTCGTGATTTCTAAGAACAACAATTATTCTTTTAACCAGTGAGATTGATTCGTAGTATAATATAAAATTTTAAATAGATTACTTTTTTTAGTTTTTGATATACATTTTCAATTATTAACAAATATTATTTTTATATTTAGTTATTTCTATGACGATATTGGAGTACTTTAGTCCGCGGAAATTACCATACTAGACAAACAGAAAAGAAAATTGGAAAATCCACGTAATTTCATTTCCACCGCCCCACACCGACCGCCTGCCACCTTCCTATCTAAAAAAAGTCAAAGGTTTGACTTAATATTTATTTTTAGTCTAAAATTATGAAATTGAAATGGTAATTATTAATAATTATAAGCATGTATTAAAGTTTATTTTGTAGTTTTACTGACAAATATATTTATAATTACTATTATTCCATCAAAGATAAATATTAAAAAAATATTCTCTTTTTTAACAGCCGAAGCATTTATTTTTTATTATTTGTTTTCTATAACATTATTGTATTTAACACCTGTATCGTATTTGACTACTTTTTATATTAAATTATTAAAAAAAATCACGTACACGCAATTTGAAATTAAATAATTGAATCTCTTTGCGTTCACACTTACTCCAATCTTTTCACACCTTTCTCCCCAACGGAAAAAAGAGGAGGAAAACATAAAATAAAAACCATATTTTTATTAATTAATATTCAAATTTGGCCTCTTTAATTTTGCTCTTAATTTCGTTTTCCTTTCATATATAAAACGCTCAGCTCTGCTATCCCGAAAGAACGCTTTTTTAATTTTGTTTTCTTTTTTCTTCACTTTTTGCTTGAAATGAATAACGGTGACAATTACAAGCGGCGCCGGAAGGATACATTTCCCGACGATGCAGATAGCTGTTCCACCGGCCACGAACCCAAGAAGAAAGATTTGAATGGTATCATCACTTCGCTGCTGTTGCTTGAAGAGCAAGAAAAGCGAGATCACGAAGAGCAAAATGAGGCATCCAACGAAGAGAAATCGATTTTGGAGTCCAATCACAAGAGAAAAACTCGGACCATGCTCGAATTTTATGCCAATATCCAAGATTACTACTCCGAAATCGACGAGAACGACCGTGTGAAGCGGAAAAAGTCCCGGGCCATGGCGGCATCCGTCGCCGCCGCCGTTAGCCAAACGGAGAACCAATCACCCAACCAACAAAGCAACCAATCCGGGACGGGTCAGCAGAGGCGATTATGGGTGAAAGACAGATCCAAGGCTTGGTGGGACGAGTGCAACCGACCCGATTACCCGGAAGAAGAGTTCAAGAAGGCGTTTAGGATGAGCAAGTCAACGTTCGATCTCGTCTGCGAAGAGCTCAACTCCGTTATCGCCAAAGAAGACACGACGCTACGGACCGCCATCCCCGTTAAGCAGAGAGTGGCGGTTTGCATTTGGCGGTTAGCAACGGGCGAACCGTTACGGCTCGTCTCGAAACGGTTCGGTTTGGGCATCTCAACGTGTCACAAGTTGATCCTTGAAGTCTGCTCTGCGATACGCAGCGTTTTGATGCCCAAGTATTTACACTGGCCGGACGACGATTCATTACGGGAAATAAAGGAAGAGTTCGAGAACATGTCGGGGGTACCAAATGTCGTCGGATCAATGTACACGACGCACATCCCGATCATAGCACCCAAGATAAGCGTGGCGGCGTATTTCAACAAGAGACACACGGAGCGGAACCAGAAAACCTCGTACTCGATCACCGTACAAGGCGTCGTCGATCCCAGGGGAGTTTTCACTGATGTTTGTATAGGGTGGCCAGGTTCGATGAACGACGACCAAGTGCTTGAAAAATCAGCTCTTTATCAAAGGGCAAACGGGGGGTTACTGAAAGGAGTTTGGATCGCTGGGGGTTCAGGGTATCCCTTAATGGATTGGGTTATGGTTCCTTACACGCAACAACATTTGACGTGGACGCAACACGCTTTCAATGAAAAGATTGGGGATATTCAAAAGGTGGCAAAGGAAGCGTTTGGGAGATTGAAGGGGCGGTGGTGCTGTTTGCAGAAAAGGACAGAGGTTAAGCTGCAGGATTTGCCTGTCGTACTCGGAGCTTGCTGCGTTTTGCATAATATATGCGAAATCAGGGACGAAGGGATTGACCCGGTCTTGAAATTCGAGCTTGTTGATGATGAAATGGTCCCTGAAGTTGCTTTGAAATCGGCGAGTTCCATGAAAGCTAGAGATGCCATTGCTCATAATCTTTTACATCATGGCCTTGCTGGGACTGCTTTTCTGTAACCACTATTCTTTCTTCTTTTGAAGGGTTAAGGATTCATCTTTTTGCAATGTAGGATAACACTGTTGTGGGGATTAATTGTAAATTTGTTTGTAGGGGATGTGTAAAATTATTACTATATCTTTCCCTCTTGCAAGTGAAACATTTAGTTTTAGCTCAACATTTACATTATGATATGTGCGTATTTCCAGGATTTGTTGAATAAAAATGTGAATGAAACGGCGAATTTCAACCATAACATCTTAATCTCTGTCTTTGTCAAAACATTCTGTAACAAACAAAGCAGTGGTAAAAACGATTCTTTTCACACTCAGTCTGCGACTCTTGTTGTGCGTGATGCCAGAAAACGTGAGATATCGGCTTTAGCTAGCAGTCAACCCCACGTTCATAATGAAATTTTTTAAGTAAAGCATTTGTTTTAAGAAAAGCCCAAATGTGTTGCATTTAACCAACAATTAGGTGATCTACCGGGATGAATTATTAGATCTAAGTAAAATTAAATGTTAGAATCTTAACAGTTACGAATGGAGCAAATTGGTTTAGGAGGGTCATTATTACCTCTGTAATATCCGATCCGTATTAGTCGATCACTAGATCGGATACCGGTAGTTATGCTAAAAAATGCCTCCAGTTGTCAAATTCAGACAATCCGAATTCATAAAAACCATGAAAATAACTAAAAAATGCTTATATCATGACGTAACACGAACCGAACAACCTCAACGGTTAAGAGATTTATTATTCGATTATGAATTTAAGATTTAGGATTTAGTGTCTACAATATTTATTATTCAGTTTTGAATTTAAGGTTTAGGATCTATATGTGATATTATTTATGTTGAGATCGTTTTAGTTATTTTTCCATTTACGGATCCCCTTTGCTTATCAAGCTATTGCCATCGACGGTTTGGGTGATAGTGAGAGGGGGTTTGAGGGCGAAGGCCTGTAAATGAACTGAACGTTCAGCGAACCGTTCATGAACCGTGCTGAGGGAAGTTCGTTTAAGTGTGTTTATTTATTAAATGAACGAACATGAACAAGATTTTGTATTCGTTTAATTAAATGAACGAACATAAACATAGGTCTCGTTCGTTCATTTACGTTCGTGAACGTTCAATTATGTTCGTTTATATTCGTTCGGTTATGTTTGTTTATGTTCGTTCGGTTATGTTCGTTTATGTTCATTCATTTATGTTTAACCCAATCTTCTTAAATCAATTTTGGTGACCAATTTGTAAGTATCTTAAAAATAGTAATTAATCTGATATTCTGATGACCAACTCCATAATTAACCTAATTTTATTTGGAGATTAAATCCAATATGTTAACCCGTGAGGCACCTCGTACCTATATTCATTTTCCATTTTTTTCTCAAACCCTAGTGTTCACTAGAGAGTGGAGACGATCGCCGAAAACTTCAAAACAAGTTATATTATAGTGCAATCTGAATTTTTACAGGTCTGTTTTCATCTCTTTATTTGTTTTATATGACTTAATAGTTTATATGTAAAGTTATTGCGGGTATCTTCACATCTAAAACTCAAGAAAATATCATACTTCTTTCTAGAAATAGATGGGAAGATAAAGGTAACAATCGGAAGAATATGAATATCAGTAAAAAGAAAAATATATAGAATTTGCAGAAAACAGAACAAAGGTTTCTATGCAATTTCTGAAAAAGAGTGTAATAACGAAAGTAATGGGTTTTCCAAGAAGAACCCATTAATAAGTAGACAATACACTTGGACAATGAACTTTTATTTTCATAGTTCTTGTGTGACCTTTAGTTGTGGAGTAGACTTTAGGTACGTTAAAATTTTGAATGGTGGTTTAGCAATAATATCAGTTATGATATGTAGCATCGAAGGGATTTCAGATATATGTTATTGCCTTGTAGTCCAATTTGTACCGTTCGAAATCTTCATGCTGTTAAATTTTCTACTCTGTCAACGGAAATGACCATTATTAACAAACCTCACTAAAGTCTGACATTGATGTCACAAAACTTTTAGCCGACGAATTTATTAGAATAACGTAGTGGAAAATGATTGTTCATATGTAATCATGGACCACTAAGATAAATGTTATAGCGTTAAATTAAAGTCGTGTGAATAATTTAATATCTTTAAAAGATCGATCGAAATATTTGATATCTTCAAACATTTCATCACTGCTAATAAGCTCTTACGCTATTTATCACTGTAGATTTGGTTGATTTGCATTGTCGACTATTTTTCATGAAAGAACAATGGAAGGTAGGGTCTCCAACGTTTTATGTTCGTTTATGTTCATTTATGTTCGTGTTCGTTTATTAAATGAACGAACATGAACAAGTTATATTCCTTAATAAACGAACATGAAAAAAAAAATTGTTCGTTTATGTTCGTATTCGTTTATGTTCGTTTATTTATTAAATGAACGAACATGAACATACCTCCGTTCGTGTGCGTTCGGTTCGTTTACAGGCCTAGGCGAAAGAAATGTAAGTGGGCTCTGTCTTGTTCAAACTTTAAAAAGTTATAAGGAGCCCAAAATTGAAACCCCAACCTTTAGGCTTAAATCAAATGGTCTGAATGTGGTTTAGGTTTCGTTCAAGTCCTGATTGTTTGATTGTTGTCCTTTAGATATGTTGTTTCAAGTGGACAGACGTAATCCCTACGTGAAAGGACGCAAGGGATTATAAATTTTATAATCACCAAATAGTATCAGTAATCGTTTTCTTAGTGAGTAAAGATCAGTTTATATGACATAAACTTCATAACTAAAACCAGCATTAGTTCTCAAGATATTGCTCTGTAATTGTATGTTGACACTTTAATTCATTAAAAGCTTCAACGTGGATTAAAGTGTAGTCTAAGCAATCTTCATAAACCCAAATCTGGGGAAAGTATTAGATTGAAACAACACAGAAGTGACCCATTAATGGGATATCATCACGTGACCAAGCACTGCAAGCGTCTAATAGTAGGCGGACACGTTGATAGGGGGTTCTACTACTAGACCCAGGTGATCTGGAACTTTTTTGCACCGGGAAAGTATTAGCCTCGATTTCTTTGCAACTTCACCTTTTCTTCTGGCAGGTTGGTATGCCAATAGTTTTAGGTAGTCAAGTTGCAACTCATTTGAATCTGTTTACAGAACAACAGAAAAAACACGGATTTATAATTTGTATAGAAGAGGAGTTAGATTTAGACCAGTGGATGACAATGAGAAAGGAGCTAGGATGAAGGACCAATCAATGAATGTTCATCATGGTAACATGCAAACATGGTGCTACTACAAAAGATCATTTCGATGTGCTTAATCCGCACCTCATATTATCTGTCTCTAGTTCATAAACATTGGCAAAATGGTGTAAATTTCCAGCAGAACCTGAGTGAAATAACTGGTTATTGAACTATGTTGGCCTCTAGACCTGCAAGATAAAGTTGTCCCAAAGACTTGAAAACCACTCTCCAAATAAGATCACCTTAAAATGATAGATTTGTCGACATCATTCAATTCACGGAACTTGTAAGGGAAGAAAGTTACTCATATGTTGATATTTTGTGTAATCTCTCTATAAGCAAGCATATAAAATAGATGCAAAATGTACCAGTGCTTTGGAAATATAATATTTAATTTTCTGACCTTCCAGTATCCAGTTTTTCTTTTAACTAGTGAAGAGATTTGATATCACTTCACTAAACTATTTTACTTGTTTAGATTTCAAGAATCCATCGATGGAACAACAATCCCATGACTCTATATATGGTAATGAATCTTTCTCCTTGATGTATCTCTCTCTCTCTCTCTGTCTTATTCTTCTTTTCATTTCAACTTTCTACCATTATGGTAATGTTATGATTTGTCCTTCACTATAAAACTCGTATAAGTGAACATCTGCAGGTGATTCAGGGGTAGGTTATTCTACTATGCGATCAGCCGAGGAAACAGAGATGCAAATGCTTGCATCAGCAGGTGATCCCATGATGCCATAAAGTAACTAAAGGGACAACCTCTTACATTGAAATATGGAACCACTTTGTTAAGTGTACAGAAGTATGTAAAGAGAAATTTTAAAACCCAGTTCTTGGTTGACTGGTAGAATAAGCAAGGACCCCTTTTTTCAGCCAAAAAGGCGCTATGTATTAGAATTTAGATGAGGGTTCAGAAACTTGATGCACTGGCACTGGCTGCCCAGGTTGGCTTTGGTTAAATTTGCCTTCTCTAGTGGCAGTTTCTGGTCAAAATTTTTAAGTGATAGCAAACTCCTGAGAAACTCTATTAAACCATTTTGAGAGCAATGATTCCCCTTTTGTTGTGTGATTAGCAAAAACTAGAGATTAGCTTTGAGGAAATACATTTTGCTGATAAACTTTCATCTCAGTAAAATTGTCCACTGAAGCACTCCCTACGATTTTTTTTCAAGTTTGTCCACTTCTGGAAATGATATATCATTGACCAGTTTTAAGCAGTTCTTCCCTTTTCTTTCTTTGGCCATTGATGCAATTATTAAGTGCTACTCCCTCAGGGAAAACACCACTTGAAAATTGCTGCAGTGGACCATTACCACAATTCTCTATTCCATTTTTCCTAGTGTTAGTTGGGTTGACAGCATGTCTATATCATGATGCATCCATTGACCGAAAATGATTACTGTATGAAACACTAATTATTAACATGTTAAAATTTATATGATATACAAATATGATTATAACATGTAAAAATATACTACTTTGAATGAATTGTTAGTCTATTGAGAGGCATTTGAAACCATCTGTGATTGAATATTGTATGATCAACCAACCTGAACATTAAAATCTGGCAAGATTCTGACATTCTTATTTTTCTGTTAGGTGACAACATGAGACTAAAAGATTATTTTCTTTGCCTGCAACTGAGAATTTAGGATGCTCTGACCGGTCCTTGAGGATTGACACATGTGGTTTGCTCAGAGGAAATGATATTAGCTTAGATTATTTCACTTTTGAATCCATGGAAAAGCAAGAGGTTTCGTGCCTTAAAGAAAGTGTCCATTTCCCACTGACTTAAAAAGGTGGTGGTAGTAGTAGTTGTCGTCCTAACAAGGAAACTAAAAAACGAAATTTGTAGATTTTTTTTAGTGATAAACAGGAGGTTAAAGCTGGCCTTTACCTAAAATGCAACCAAATACTTACTGTGGCTTAAAGGTCAAGCTTTAGCCAATAGATTAACTATACACTTGACGTATAAATCAATTGTTTAGGTGAGATTTGCCACATGAAAGACATGCTGTAATCGTTTGAGAGATTGCCAGATTGGTGGGATTATACTTTTCAATCGAGGCAGGTAAAAAATTTGGTTGATTTTGACTTACTATCATACTCATTCACCAAACTTAAAACTAATCATATACAAATCGAGGAACGAAAAAACAGTAAGTCTTTCTTTTTCTGTTTAATTTTTTCCATTGCTTTTGGATGATAACTGATAAGATAATTACTGAAGTCATAAACAAGATAAAGTCATAAACAAGATAAACCACCAATAATCCTAGTGATTATTGTAGGGAATTATTTATTTATTTATATACGTATTTGCATCTTATCTTTATTTTTAATTTTCTAACTGCCGGAGGTCTTCCACGGAAGCTGCTCTCAACCTGGCGTTGGGATCAGCCTACTACCCTACCTCCCCCTTACCCCATTGCATATGGGAATAAGGGTTTTGTTGTTGTTGTCGTAAAAAACCCGAGATACCAAATAATTTACCATAGAAAGATATAATTTAGAAAAAAAGGAACTTGTATGATTGGAGAATGAATAATAATATATATATATATATATATATATATATATATTAGGACAAAAGAAAGAGAGCATGAGCCACGGGATGGTGGAGATGCTTTAGTATGCTTTTCAAGATTCGTAATTTGTCATCTCTTCCCTTCATTTTTTCCTCTCTGTCCTTTTCATTTTATCTATGTATTTCATTTTACATGAAGTTTTCTCCCCACTTTTTCTCCTCCAGCGCCTTTTCTTTTGTTCCTTCAACTCTCTAAACACCCAGGATATTATTGTTGTAAGTATGAATCAAATATAAAATAATATAAAAAAGTTTTTCTTTTGGTGCAGAAAAAAGCAGTCTTTTGAATCCTAAACGACCACTTGAGCTGCCTACTACATAACCTTTAATTTCATTTTAATGGTAAGCAAAGTCCATATCTTTATTTTTTTTTCTTTCGAAGTCTGCATCTTTAAATTTCCTACTCATTTGATTTGTTTCCTTTCCCATGTCTCATCTCCCAGATGTTAAATGGTCCTTGCTTGGAACAACTATAAAGAGAGGGGGAAGTAGAAGACTTTACTACGGTTGACAAAATTAGGTAGTTGTCATTCTTTCCATTTTAGTTAAAGTTTCTAAATTTATATTCATTTTTTAAATTTATAATTTATAGCCAATTATTTGAGAGAGAGAGAGGAGGGACTGGGTGGTGGCTGATGGGGAGAGCCAAAATTACAAGAGGATGAGAAAGTTTCCTTAGATCCATGGAACTCTTTAATTTATATATGAAAGGAAAAAGTACTATCTTTTGTATGGTTTTCCTGTGATTCTTGGGAGAGATCGCCTTTCTTTGAGTTCTTTCTCATGAACCTTTCTTTTTTCCCTCTATCCAAGTCTTTTTCTTTTTGTGTTTTGAGGATAAAAGGTTTGGTTTTCAATTTGACGTAATTGTGGTTGTCTTTATATATATATATATATATATATTTGATTTACGTGAACTGTGGATGTTAAGTTGTTTTCTTTGGTTCTTTCTGTCTTAAATTTAGTTGATGAAGGTAGATAAAGAAGACTCCAGAGAAGAAGAAGAAAAAAGCATAACCAAAATCTAAAGTTACAGTTTTTGGTTAATAATTTCCACAAATAGGAAGTTTGGATCCACTTGTAGTGGACCAGATCTGACTAACCTATTTCCTTTCAATGACGTTTTTACTCGCAAACAGTTTGCAACACCTGAACTTGCATCCTTTTTTTGGACACCTTTTAGTTTGATTGAGGCATGGGAAATGGTCTCCTAAAATCCACCATTCACGTTCCATCGTTGTTCTTTATATCAGAAGAAGCTCATAGTTTTGTTGAACAATGACAGGTTGTGTGATTTTTGAGGGGTTGGACGGTAACCTTTTGTACTGCCAAGATAAGGATTTCGATGGAGGAGATGTCTCTTACGGTCGCGGTGCCATTTAGATTACGTAACTCGGTGTGTGAAAACTCAAACTTTGCTCCCCGTATGGACATGACAAAACTTAAGGTTATGGCTAACCCTGCTGATGTTTTAATCGACTCCGAAACCAAGGGTACTAACAATTTAGGTTCTGCTGAAGATGTGGATTGTAACTGTGTCGATATGGAGATAGAAGAAAGTAGCACAGAGGTGCCACTGACAGAAGAGGTCAAGGGAGAAAGAGCAATCTCCTTGGATATGATGTCTGATAGTAAAGATAGTTGGATTGGTAATAATGATGTTATAGCCCGTGATAGCGAGGAGGAAGATTCTTTGTCTCTGGAAGGTGATCGCGTTTTCGATCTTGACAGCTCTTGTTCACTATCGGTTGCAAGTGAGACCAGTAGCCTTTGCGGAGAGGATTTCATTAGTTTTGATGCTACATCTGATGTAGGAACACCAAGTAGTGTGGACAAGGAGAAGGGCACTTGCAGTGTAGATATAATTGCAAAAGGCACCAACTTTGTGGAGTCAAACGTTGAAAAAGAGTTTGCTAGTGATCCTCTTTCTGTGGCAGTAAACCTTGAAGAAGAGATTGGAGATGGGTCTGAACAGAAGCCATCTGCAGCTATTCTTCAATTGGCTCTCGAAAAGCAACGGAGTATATCAGCTCCAGTTGGGCGCAGTGTGTTTGAGGTGGAATATGTGCCTCTCTGGGGATTTACCTCTATATGCGGAAGAAGACCCGAGATGGAAGATGCAGTTGCGGCTGTGCCTCGGTTTTTAAAGGTTCCAATTCAATTGCTAATTGGTGATCAGATACTTGATGGCCTTAGTGGGGACTTTGCTCATCAGACTGCTCACTTCTTTGGGGTCTATGATGGTCATGGAGGTTCACAGGTTAGTTTGGCAATTTCATCTATATCTATCATGTTAACCTTCTTGTCTTTCCAATATATCATGCACTAACTAGATGTCCTGGAAGTGAATTTCTTTCTTGGTCGCTGCCATTGTACACAGGTTGCAAACTACTGTCGAGAGCGTCTTCATTTTGCCTTGGCTCAGGAAATAGAGTCTGTTAGTAATGCAAGCATAACCTATGGTTGCCAAGAGCTGTGGAAAAAGGCATTCACAAATTGTTTTCTTAAGGTTGATGCTGAGATTGGAGGAAAAGCCGATCAAGAACCTGTTGCCCCTGAAACAGTTGGTTCCACTGCAGTTGTTGCCCTTATTTGTTCTTCACATATAATTGTAGCAAACTGTGGAGATTCGAGAGCTGTTCTATGTCGTGGGAAAGAGCCCATGGCTTTATCTGTGGACCATAAAGTACAGACTAAATTGTGCCTTTATATCTTGTATTTCTTATTGTTGGTAACTTACACCCTTTTAACTTCTATTCTCTTCACATTTCTCAGCCAAATCGAGAAGATGAATATGAAAGGATTGAAGCAGCTGGAGGCAAAGTTATCCAGTGGAATGGTCATAGAGTTTTTGGTGTTCTTGCAATGTCGAGGTCCATTGGTATGTGTTCATTCATATTGAACCTTCTTTTAATTTTCAATAGGATTGAACTCTTCTTTTTTACCATTATATACAATGATGCTTCAGAATTGGATGAATTCGTCACAGTTTTTTCTATCTGCCCGCTGAAGTGTGTTAATGGGGTGACAGGGTAGTAGACCAAAAACTGTTACTGTATTGCTTGAACTTTTACTCTAGCTTCCGGTGTATTTCCTATGGCTTTGCCTAGTATCAAAGTCTTCACTTCTTTACGGCGGTGATGCATGCAGTAACTTTGTGTTGTTGAATTCTATGTAGAACATTTCTTCACTTTCTGTGTATAAACTGCTAAAGTGGTAGAGCTGTTTTATAATAAAATAAAATGCCTTCAGCTTGGCCTGAGGAAATTATGATTCTCGCAACAAGTTTAATGAATGTTAGAGGAGTAGATTGTAAATATTTGTGCAATTTGGTTCTGTCGATCAATGTTGTCAATTTTCTTTTCTAACAAGGATGTCTCCCAAGAATCATGTCGTCTTCTGATAGTATTTAAAGTATTCCTCCTACTGTTTCAGTATCAAACTCGGGGTGGTATCTTCTAGATTAAAATTTGGGCATTGATCTTATATGGTTTTTGAGGATAGTTGCTTAGGTGTTTCTTTCATTAAGTCATGTAGGATAACAGAATCTAAGCTTATCTTGTCGAGTGAAAAACACATAATTAAAAGGTAACGAGAATGACCATTCTTTTTGTTTCAGGTGATAGATATTTCAAGCCATGGATCATTCCGGATCCGGAAGTAATGTTCGTTCCGAGAGTGAAAGAAGACGAATGCCTCATCTTAGCCAGTGATGGTCTATGGGATGTAATGACAAATGAAGAAGCATGTGACCTAGCTCGGAGACGAATACTTCAATGGCACAAAAAGAATGGTGCTACACTGGCATCAGAAAGGGGCGAGACAATCGATCCCGCTGCTCAATCTGCAGCAGAATACCTTTCAAACCGAGCTCTTCAAAAAGGAAGCAAGGACAACATCACAGTACTTGTGGTTGATCTGAAAGCTCAAAGGAAGTTCAAGAGTAAGATATGATGATCTCTCGACCATCCTTCGATCTTCAGTCTTGCTATATGACAAATTTTTATACGCTTCGATATAGTTTTTCCCATTTGTTTTCCAAAGGGGAGGAGACTTTATGAGGGTATCAGTCTCTCATGTACTATATATAGAACATGCACCGTTCCAGCACCTCTCCATTGTTTCAAGAATCTTGATGTAAACCATATGAGGTTCTAGCTATTGTAAATCTTAGCTGTGCTGTAGGAAATAGGAGGTTATGTCGATTCCAAGCTATTGTCGCTGTGTGAAATTGTATTCATCGAACCTCCGAGTTAAAAAAATTCACTCCGAGAGGTACTTGTTTCGTGTTATTTCAACCCATTGTGCTTATATAAAAAGTTGGGAAATTTGGAAGATAATAGTAGTGCAGTTCTTCATGTTTCCATTGGTTAAATCCATTGATTGATTCGGACGAGATGATTCTGGTTTTTGTAGCACAATAAGCCGGCCAATGCATATGGTTTTGGAAGTGATCCATTCTTGGCCTTGTATGGTGCTTTCTTTCTTCTCATAGTGCATGATACATGTGGAAATATGTGTGTTAATGTTTATCTCTTGTACTTGATTTACTTTTGCCATATCGTCCATTATTGATTGATATGTCTAGTGGAGACAAGGTCATGAGAACTTGAAATCACACTGCCATCCATTTTTCTCCGTTATTGTATCCCAAGAGTTCCGCAACATCGATAAAAAAAACGTTCACCAATAAGCCGTCCATTTCACGGCCTGATCCTTGCCGTAGGTTGAATCCATTAATGGTAGCCAATGATTGACAACAGAAGCATCATCCTGCACACAAAGGATGGACAAAAAGGCACAAATATGCATATTCCTGGGTTAGGTAACAGGCCATAGCATCATGGCTTGTTTTCTTTCATACATAAGGCAAAAGGCAGTATGGCATCAAAATCTATGGCTATTGAATTTCAGTTTTCAGGACTCATAGCATAAACGATATGTAAATAAGGGCGTCAATGCTAAGTACAACTCTTACCTGGAAATAAAAGAAGCAGATAGCCGGAGGCATTGTACCTCAAAGTGATAACCCCTTCATTTTAATAGATATAAAATAGGGTAAACTACACGTTTAGTATCCCAACTACCACTTTGATTCCATTTTGGTCGCCCGACTATTTTTTCTTCAAAATTATATGTAACATTACGTTTTGATTTTATTTTGGTCACCCATCGTTAAAAAATTAACGGAACTATTAGCATGTCATTTTCTATTTTTTCAGTGATGATGTTGTAGTGGCACGTCAACATCACAGTTAATTTTTTAACAATGGATGATCACAATGAAACCAAAACTAAATGATAGGTTTGATTTTGAAAAAGTAAATAGTTAGGTCACTCAAACAGAACAAAAGTGATAGTTGGGTGCTAAACTTGTAGTTTACCCTATAAAACAATACTCTGGGTCAAATTTGGGACTTGAAACTTACTTCCCAGCCTAAAGAAATGGGCCTTTGCTTGGAAAGACCTAGCTGCCCAAACAGGAAACTATGCGTTTGGATTGAGTTGAGCTGCGCGTAGAATTTTCAGAGTTCTCTTTGCTCCCTCCCTCCCAGGTTCCCCCACTCGCTTGCAAACAATGGCCCGTTTCAAGTCGAAGCAGTCATCGTCGGCGGCCTCCGAGAAACCGAAGAAGCCTCGAATGAGCAACGCCGAGAGGTCCTCTTACTTCGCAAGGAGGGAGGCGGCGAAGGTACTACGATCAGTTCTCCAAGGAGACGCTCACCGACGGGCCGTTGGCTCCATAAAGTCCCTCGTTTATAGCCCTTCTGTTAAGAACAAGAAGGCTACTTTCGCTCTCGTTTGTCAAACCCTCAAACGTAACTTATGTTTATTCTTCACTTTCTCTCTTTCAGTATTTCTGTTTGTTCATAGGAGCAAAATATTTGGAAGCTTTAGCATAGCTGCTTCATCTTTTTACGCTTCCGGATTTGATTTTTTTCAGATCTTCCTATCATTAAGGACGTGTTAGAGGATGCTAAAATATTGAATAGTAGATGGAAGGTAAAAATTTCTGAGCTATTAGTAAAAAAAGAAAGCGATGATTTTTTTTAATTCGCTTTGCTTGCATTTTCTTTTCTTGCTGTAGTATTGTTTTACTGGAGATGTAAAATTGCAACTTGGCGAAGCTTCTGATAATTCTAATTATTGTTTTGATATTGCAGAGGCAAGTGGAGTTGGTTTATATAATCGCATATGATGTTCTTTTTGGTCAGGTTTGAATCTTCATTAGCTTCTCATTTCCATTTTACGTTTTTTACGTGTGTGAATTTCCTATGAATAACAAGCAAACTCTTGAATTTTACTGATACTCGAAGTCTCTTCGGAGTTGAGACATGATGCAGTTGGCCATAAGCTTTTCTCTGTTTAATGTCTCAAAGATTCTTATGCTTTGTAATTCATACTTTTAGTTCGAATGCGAACAAGTGAATATGATCGCTTACCTTCAATTCCTGAATTCCCATGTTTCTTGGGTTGTCTAACTAAGAAAGTGAGATATTTTCATAAGTTGTAGCATTATTTTATAGAATGGTTTTGCAGTTATTTGCTGAAGGGTTCATATTTCATGTACTATTTCCCCCCCAATGTCCCGTATCCTTGTTGTACGCGTTGTAATCTTGTGGCGTTAAATCTGATTTCTAGGAAATTTCATTTGTTGGTGATGCGGAGAAATTTCTGGTACAGAGAAAAAGTTCCTCTTCAGTCTGCTTTAGCTCGGCTTTTAGTGAGGAAAAAGATGAAGCGCATTGAAGACTTGATAGATCATTATCAAACACCTGGTATGTGTTAAGTAAGATGTTCTGTTGCAATCAAGTGCTTCTGTTGCTTGTTAATTCGTTACTTGATGTACGGCTTACTGTCTATTGCAGATGTTTCAAAACCCCGCTATGTTCGTGTGAACACCCTTAAATTGGATGTTGATTCTGCCTTAGTTGAATTCAGGAAACAGTACATGGTACTTTCTGTAGCTAAACCTTTTGGGGTATTGTGAACTATTTTGAATGTTCTAATTTCTATAGTAATATAGAGTAATACGAGTGATGTGAGTTCATTACCAGGGTTCATCAAGTAGCATGCACTCATTGCTGCTTGTTCTTATCTTAATTTTGTTGTTTCTACATTATATTTAGTAAAAAAGTTTGCAGCTTCTTATCCTTTCTTATGTTTTTTATTTACTGATATCTCTAGTCTTTTATCTTCTTTTGTGGCCAGTTTTCGATGTATTATTTTGTTAAAATCTTTCATTTTCTTAACAGGTGCAAAAAGATGACCTGGTTCCTGACTTATTAAAACTCCCACCAAAATGTGATCTTCATGATCATCCTTTGATCATGGATGGAAGCATATTTATGCAAGTACGAATAAGTGACTATCATATAGTTGTTTACTGTTGGAATATAAGAGCAGTTTCTCAGTTTCTTTTAGTTTATTTCTTTTGATGCTAATCGGCAACTATACAGGGGAAAGCTAGTTCTATGGTGGCAGCCGCTCTTGATCCTGAACCAGGATGGGAAGTAAGTGTTCTTGCTAGGGAAAATTATGAACTTATATATTGTTCTTTGTATTTAAATATTTTTATATCCGTAGTACAGATTCATTTTAGGTATATGGTAGAAGTCCAAATTCTGCTTTAGTTTGATGTTGGGATCTAGTCATGGCATGCTTACTTCCATATTTTTGTGAAGGTTCTTGATGCATGTGCAGCTCCAGGGAACAAAACTGTGCATCTCGCTGCTCTTATGAGAGGGAAAGGAAAGGTCATAGCCTGTGAACTGAATAAGGAAAGGATAAAACGTTTAACAGACACTGTCAGGCTATCCGGCGCACGTAGTATCCTTGCAAATATTATGTGATTATTTAGATTTTCTCTATTTGAGTAGTACTCTTTTTCTATATTGCCCAGGATGCTATCGTGGAAGGGCCTGTATAAGTTACCATGTTGCCTGTTTATAATGCATTAACTGACCTGTCATCCTTAAACAGGATTATATGTTTTCATTTCTGTTATCTACGTCTACTAGCATATGTTCTTGATCATTCTCCTGGTGTTTTTTATGAAAATCTTTCCAGTGACATGTTATTCTTAACTGGGTTATAGACATTGAAGTCTTTCATGGCGATTTTCTAGGCTTGGATCCTGAAGATTCTCTGTATTCCAAGGTAAGTATTCCCCGACTTGAGTCCCGAGTTAAATGGGTTAGGCACTTCTTTTTTTTTTTTGGAAAGAGTTTTTTACATTGGACTGTTATGAGTCTGAAAGTAGAATAGCAATTAGTGGCATGGCTCTTTTGTTAGTTGTGTTTTCAATTAAAGTGAAACAGCTCAACCCATCATGGTGTATAGTTCCGTGCTATTCTTCTTTTAACATCAAATTGTCTATCTTCTCTAGTCTTCTTTTAACGCCATGGTCTTATTCGAGTAAAGTGAATATACATTGCAGGTCCGTGCTATTCTTCTGGATCCTTCCTGCTCTGGATCTGGTACGATTGCTCAGAGATTGGATCATTTGCTTCCATCTTATGCTGCGGGTATATAATGCTCGTAGATTTTAGTTCTCTCCAAATTGTTCCGTGTTTTCTTGCAAATTATCATATCAAATTATGCAGGCCAATCTGCAAATATTGATGAAACAGAGAGAATAAACAAGCTGGCCTGCTTTCAAAAGAAAGCGCTTGAGCATGCACTGAGCTGTAAGTACTACCTTTTGCCCCCCTGTTAGGGTCGTGGAAATACTTGAAGAGCATAACTGAATGATTATGTTTCACGTTTTCTACCTACAGTTCCACAAGTTGAGAGAGTAGTTTACAGCACTTGTTCCATCCACCAAATTGAAAACGAAGATGTTGTCAAATCCGTTTTGCCCTTCGCCATATCCCATGGTTTTCGACTAGCAACTCCCTTTCCTCAGTGGCCTCGTCGTGGTCTCCCTGTTCTAGAAGGCTGTAAGCTGATGATTTCTTCCCCTGATATCATTCTCGAGTGTACCGAGTCTAAATGTCTTGATGCATTATTGTCTTGCAGCTGAACATTTGCTGCGGACAGACCCTGCTGAGGACAAAGAAGGCTTTTTCATTGCTTTGTTTATCAGGGAAGACGGATCCATGAGCCGCCCATCATTAAACCCTGATTCTGATACATCTCGTCCTCCTGTAAAGCGTGCTAGTAAAGGGAGAAACCCGAGCAAGAAAAAGATGAGAATTCTAACGCCAATCATATTTGGCGGAATGTGTAAAATGTTGTCACATTGTAAACCTAGTTCGAGGATTAACTTCACCAAACAGCGGCATTGAGGTTTTAATTTGAAGATATTTCTCTGTTCTAATCATTACGAAGAAAAACGAGCCTAGTATTGTATTTGCATTTTGATACCTTTTCGTCTGTTGTTATTTTCTTCCACCTTTCCCAGTTTCAGTAGAACTTGCTCTGCCCTTTGGCTATTTGATTCATGACAGCCATTCATGTTATTAAAACGAGAGTGAAACATACAGGAAAATACTAGTAGTATTTAATAACAACTGCATTTCATGATTTCAACAGCACAACAAAGAGAGCTCAGACAACAAATTCAAAAGCAAGCACGGCAAACAGTACAACTACTCACAGGGCAACAACCGCCTACTTATTTAAAGGCCTACACTAGCAACGACCGTAATTGTGAAACTGGCTCAAGCAATTTTGACCTCGATGGTCTTGGGTTTCTTAGGCTCAGGCGGTGGCAGTTTCTCCACGGTCACAGTTAGAACCCCATCTTGACAAACCGCAGAGATAGCGTCGGTATTGGCATTCTCAGGCAGTGTAAATTTGCGCATGAACTTGCCGATCCGCCTCTCCATCCTTATATACTTGGCTCCTTCTTTCTCCTCCTCTCGCTTCCTCTCTCCACTGATCAACAGCACATTGTCGCCCTCCACCTGCACCTTGATGTCCCCTGATTTCAGCCCCGGCATGTCGATGATGAAGGCGTAAGACTTGGGGTACTCTTTAATATCAGCTGGGGTTGCGGCCATGGCCTTGGCATCACGCACGTAAACCTTGGATGGTGCGTTGGGGATCTTGTCCGAGTCTTCGGAAAGATCCATCATTTGGTGGAGAGAGCTAAGAAACGGAGAGTCTAAACCCACAATTCTGAAATCCATTTTTCTCCTTTTCCTGTGGTGGATTATTGGCCGAGATTGTTTGGATCTTGCTTCGATTTTCGGATGCCGATTTACTTCGTTCCTTGGATGGTAATTCGTGAATGGTTTAGATCATTTATAAGGTTGGGCAGGAAGTTTCCGGAAGAAAACGTCCAGTGTTTTCCAGAAGTCTGCGTTTCCTTCTTTTCTTGAACAGTTCCACTTTCCAGAATGTTTTGGAAGGTCTAGAATTTCTTACCCTGTTGACTGACAGGGTAGTGGGCCGGTATTTTTGTTGGTAAAGTTTAACTTGGTGAAGATATTTTTTGATGTTTGTTTAACTGTCATGTTTTTATTTGAGCATTTAAATTATTATTATTATTTATTTAAAGTATTTAAGTATTTAAAATAATCAATTTAAAGTACTTAAATATTTAAAATAATCTATTTAAGCAAGATTAGGTGTTTAATAAAAAAAATAACTGTCTTAATTTTAGTACGGTGAATTAAAAAATTAGATTGAAAAATCATCCCAATAATAAATTTTTACTTTATTTAATTAATCAATAGATTTAAATTAAAAAAATGTTAGATTCACTTGAAAAGATTTTTGAATAAATACTTAAAATATTGTTTATGAAAATAATTATACAAAATATATCATATTTTCTTTAAAGATTCTAATTTGAACATATACTATTTCAAAAATATTTATATTGATAAAATATTATAATATAAATATTTAAATAACTAAAATAAAAAACATTAAGAATATTATAATTTAATTTAAACGTTTAAAATAATAAGTAGAGATTAAAAATATTAAGATGCCTTGGGCCGTGGAAGGATCGGTATGTTGGTTTTCGAAGAGATGAACTCAAGTTGTTAATTTAGCATCCGGTATGTTAAAAGCATTAGGTGTCTGTTGTCTATGCGCGGTCAGGTATAAACAGCATCAAATGCTTTCTTTCCCCAGTTTTTAATCCAACAAACACATTGATCTGTCATAGAATCCAGCTCATGGTGAAGAGAAGATGACATTAAGACCAATCACGGTTTCACACTGACATTAAAATCAAACAACGATTCTCATGCAACTTTGACCTCAATGGTCTTGGGCTTTTTGGGTTCGGGCGGAGGTATTTTCTCCACGGTGACTCTCAAGACTCCATCTTTACAGACTGCAGATATCTTATCCATGTCGGCGTTCTCCGGCAATTGAAACTTCCTCATGAACTTGCCCATCCTCCTTTCCATCCTCACGTACCTCACCCCTTCTTTCTCATCGTCTTTCTCTTTATCACGCTTCCGCTCACCGCTCACCACCAGCACGTTCTCGTCCTCCACCTGAACCTTGATCTCGCCGTTGCTCATTCCGGGCATGTCCACGACGAATACGTAAGACGTCGGGTACTCCATCACGTCAGCTGGAGTGGCCGCCATGGCCTTCCCATCTCGAACTTAGGCTCGAGACGGGTTGTTTCGGGTCTTCTCCTGCTCCTCTGGGATGTCCAGCATGTCTCCCAGGATTGTGAAGAAAGGAGACTCGAACCCCAAGCTCCTCAAATCCATGATTTCCCGAAGCTCTAGAAATAAACAGAAGAAAGGACGTAGATTATGTGATGCAAGGAGAGAGATTAAGCTGATTCAGATAGATTTGAAAGGAGGAGAACTGATTCATATATATATATATATATGAGGATAAGCAAGAGAGACGATTATTCTAGAGATTTATCAGTCTGTCTGTAATTGTGAAGAAGGTAGGCAAAAGTTCTGTAATTTTCTCTCCATAAATGAACAGTCTGTAATTAATAAGTATCGGGCCCGATTTGCCAGGCAAAGACATTAGGGTTGGATCAAATTCGAAATTGTAGGGTAGAAATCAACCCCCATTCCCCTGTTGAGCCAAGCTTGGCCAACTTAAAGTCATTTGCAGATAATCTCAGGCAAATTTGACCCAATATCGTATGTGGGCTAATTATTTAGCCTAATATGTAGCACCAGTTTTTTTTAGGAACTATGTGCTTGTTACAATTATTTGGAACTCGTCGCGTTTAAATGCAAATTTTAATAAAATATAATTTTTTTATTGGAACTCTACTCCTATGTGACAAAAATCTAATGAAAAATTATATTTTAGCGGAACTCGTTATCTCGACGTGATAAGTTTGAATAAAAAAAATATTATGTGGATAAACACATTATCTCGAAAGTGACGAGTTTTTCCTGTACTGTAATATTTTTCGTAGATTACAAAATAAAATATGAAGTGACGTATTAAACCAAATAAATTTGACGCCCTCGGTATTGGACAAAATAAACGGGAATCTCATGCATTCCCCTTTTTACTTCATCTCAAACGTCTCAAAAAAGAGCTTAAAGTTCCCCTTACCCGTAAATTATCTCGATTAAAAACGGTAGTTATCATTTTTAAAAGTTAACATAGTGTATATAAGGAGATTTTAAGCATTTATTATTTAATAATTGAGAGATTTTTTTAAATAAATATTATCTTCGAATCACGAGATTAATAAAATAATTTTTTTTATTTGTTTATAAAGATAAAGATATTCAATCGATTAATTTGATTGATAAACGATATGATATAACCCACGGTTTAGTTAGAAATCAGAGGCCAGCAACAATCAAGCTGCTTAAACCAAGTGAACCTTAAAATCAGCCTACAAAACCAACAGCTATCCAAGTAAATTACGGACACGTGTCTATTTTCCTCGACCCTCAAACACTATGCTAAAATCCATAACCGTGTCCTTTGCCCTGCCCCTCTCTTGTCTCTACCGTTTTAAGCTCTCTCTCAACTCTCTTTGCATTTCATTCGTATTAACACTATCCATTTAAGCATTTCGCTTTCTGTGAAATTTTGCCCATTCTTTCATATTCTTTGCTATCGAGATCTGTGCTTTTCCTCTCCTTCCGTGATTTCCCAGTTGCCTACTGATAAAAGATGAAGCCTTGAAGATGTTGCAAGGCTTGGAGTTTTTTTCTGGAAATAATCAACTAAAATCTGGGGTTGTGTATGGTGAGTAAATGTGCGATTTATTTCTGCTGATCCACGTTCGCTCAAGAATTTGGCTTCGCGAAAGGAAGAAGAGGAAACCAACAAAAACCCTTTCCTTTTTTGGTCTTTTACTCAATACTAACGGAAAAAATCTTCATTTTTCCTTCTTCGAATTTCAAACCCAAAATCCAATTACTTCAAAGAATAAAAACCCATATTTTTTAAGCCTTTTTTTATAGTTTGTTCCCACTTTTTTGATATTTTCTTCTCTCTTACTAACTTGCAGCTTTAGTTTCATAGAAAACCCAGGTAGCTGGAGTTATATTTGACTTGAGCTGGGTTGGTCTACATTGAGTTTTGAATTGGATTTTAAGGTGGTTTCTGATTAATTTTTGGTGAAAGGGTAACAAAAACATATTTTAGTTGTTTGTGTACTAAACAGTTTATCAAAAGTGGCGAAAATGAGTTTAAGTGCAGCCGAGATGATTCGGGGTCAGAGATTCATTTACCGGCAGATATAGATTGGCATATGCTTGATAAATCCAAGTTCTTTTTTCATGGTGCCGCTTTATTTTCAGGTGTGTCATTTGCTCTTTACCCTGTTGTGGTTTTGAAAACTAGGCAACAAGTGTCGTCCACGCATATTTCTTGCTCCAAGATGTCTCTCTCTATCATGAGATACGAAGGATTGAGAGGATTCTATAGGGGTTTTGGTACCTCCTTGATGGGCACAATCCCAGCTCGAGCACTTTACATGGGAGCCCTTGAGGTTACCAAGAGCAGTGTTGGCACTGCAACTGTTCGTCTAGGGTTTTCGGATACTACGGCAACTGCGATAGCTTGTGCTGCTGCCGGGTTAAACTCAGCTATGGCTGCTCAACTTGTTTGGACCCCGATCGATGTCGTGAGCCAAAGACTTATGGTTCAAGGTTACAACTCTAGCAACAGTTGCAGAAATGCATTTTCAAATTGTAGATATAAGAATGGTCTTGACGCGTTTAGGAAGATCCTGCATGCAGATGGTCCTAAAGGATTGTATAGGGGATTTGGGATCTCAATATTGACCTACGCACCGTCGAATGCGGTTTGGTGGACATCGTACTCTGTTGCTCAGAAGCTCGTTTCGGCTGGTCTTGGTTGCTCTATGGGTAAAAGAGATGAGAGTGGTGTGATTGGAGGATCTGGTTTTAAGCCTGATTCAAAGACCTTGGTGGCCGTCCAAGGGTTAAGTGCTGCCATGGCTAGTGGCGTTTCGGCTCTTATCACAATGCCACTTGACATCATCAAGACCAGACTACAGGTTCTGGATGGAGAAGAGAATGGGATGAGAAGACCTATGACAGTTTTGCAGACAGTAAGGAACTTGGTTAACGAAGGCGGATTGGCAGCTTGTTATAGGGGACTGGGACCAAGATGGGCGTCAATGTCTCTGTCTGCAACAACCATGATCACTACCTATGAGTTCTTGAAACGGTTATCAACCAAGAGCCAAGGGAGTTTGACATAACAGAGCGGCTGAAGGGAAAAAAATAAACATATAGATTCTCACACTTCAGATCTTTCAGGCTTGTTAAACAAACCTTGTTCCCCGTTTGCCTTGTAATGATAAAGGATCACTATCAATGTGCAAGAAATTTCTTTCTTTTTCATCTGTTGTCAATCTGTTATGATTCAACCTTTTTCTACCCCCAGTGAGTTCATGTAGTCATTCTATCATTGTAACTCAAATGATGATTCAGTTTAAAAATCATAACACTGTCTATTTCTTGCTTCAGCTTACTTAAATTCAATTTAAGATCATGGAGTTGCTTTTACTTTACAAACCATACTACCTTGGCTGTGCCCTTGAAAACCTTGAAAAGGCAAAACAATTCGGATACAAAAGGGTAATACTCAAAGCTTCCTACTTCGGGTCACATAACACATTGGTCTTCCCAAATCTCAGACCCAACTTTACCCATTCGTTAAATAACACACAAAAAAATGACAAAAGCAAATCATCCAAAGATTTAGCAGTCGATCGGCCTTTTTATATAAAAACAATAAATAATGTCTCATTCGTTTTAATTATATAGGTCACCTGCACGGTGCACATGTAAATAGAAAATTACTCCCCATGCATTCTTAAAATATAGCTGAGCTGCAGGAGCATCTTGAAAAGCAACAGGCAGATCTTACATGACATGATGCAAGTCACGTGCCATCCATGGTGGATGGATAAGGCGTCTCAACCGAGAACAAAGTATTATAGCACATGCTTAGCATATTTTAATAACATCAGCTTTGCCTTTAATCTAATCCCTTCTAAATAATCTCGGTTGAACAATGAAAAACGTGCAGTTTGGATGGACAAGAGCCATTATCAAACAGGCCGTTATGCTGGGCTGGACCGTGTCTTATACTGCCCCAAACAAAGAAAATGGAAATGAAGTTGCATGCACATAAACACAAGAAGAATCAAGTAAAGTCTCCCTTCCAATGGCAAAGAAAAATGATTCTCAGCCTTATTAATATCCTATTTCATAAACAACTTAAACAGCATTGCCACCTACATAGAAAATCCATGAAAGATTTGCCAAGACGAAGGAACATACTTGAGAGGATGAACTTCTAGACAGCTAGCAGATTCCGCAATGACAGAATTCACACACAAGCCATGACCGGCCATTGTCAAGGACGTGCTCTCTTGTTGTTGCACGATGGGCATTTGTACTGTTTAATGAACTCTGCCTTAGCCGGAGTAATCTTGACACACTTTCCGTGGAACCATTTCTCACATATATCACAGCAAATCCAGAATTCATCAGCTGCATCATTCTCTCCACAAGCCCCACATAATGTGTCTCCATGTTCCTCGTCTTCCTCGTCCTCATCCTTTTGCAGCACTGGCTTTGAATATTTGAGCTGAGATTCAGAACCCCGCTGCATTTTGTCAAACACAAAGGGAAAAGAAAATCTAATTTATAAGGTCCCCTTGAAAATTTAAAGTTATTTCCCTCTTTTCTATCAGCTATCACCACAAGGAGAATAAAATTTACAGAAAAAATGGCAACAAATCCAAAGAATTAAACTTTCACAATATCAGACGCCGTTGTCAAATAGTAACAATAATGAATGAGACAGTAAAGAAAAAGGTTTCAAGTACCTTAGAGTTTGATTTAGACTTGTTGTTGCTATGATTTGAAACAGAAGATTTCTCCTTTGTCTGTTTCTTAGCCGCCCCTGTCACAACTTCGAATATTGTTGGAAGATCATTTATCATATTGAAAAAGCGTTTCCTGCATCACATCAACCAGCATGGTATAAAGGAGGAAAAATAGTAGTACAACATAAGGGACAACTGTTATAGCCTCATGCAAATCAAGTACACAGCATCTCAGTTTAATCAAGCTCACTCATGCTATGCCTTTTATAATATCTACACATAATCTGTAACCGGTTCATGTTAAGGTTTAAATTTAAGGATCAGAGCAATCAAACATTGGCACTTAGAAGGACTTCAGAATTAAGTTAACACCTAGAGCCCTTTTTCAAATAAATTAAATTAGCAAATAGACAAATTTGTGTGGTGCACAAAAGTTCACCATAAAAGAGTTCCATTACAAAAAAGGTTGTCAATTAAGGGGAAAGACAACATGCAAAACTTTTTCATGATAAGACATACAATTAGTATAAAATCTTAATAAAAGCAAAATATCGAAACTACAAGAGAAACAAATAAATTATTTTGCTGAAGTAGCCGGGGTTGTATGTATACCAACCAAGTAAATTAGCTTATTTACACCTAGAATGTGTATATAAAGTCAAACTAGGAGACTACGCTTGGGTGGTATGAAAAATACCTATCAGCTTTATCAAATCCAAACCTAGCACCAAAATAGAAAGCCACGGCGAGTAACCACGCATCACTGTGTACAGCAACCAAAGATAACCAGTCCTTTTCTTGCATTCCATCTCTGGCAAAGTTAATACCCAGTGCAGGTTCGGGAATCTCCGGAGGCACCTCTTCTGCAGGTAAATTCACCTCCCACTGCTCATTAGGAAATCCATAAAGGCAAAGATTCTCCTTTTCTGCACTCAAAATTTTAACATTTGAATTGTCTCATTTCATTCTTTGCATCTAGAATCTAACAACGTAGAACGGACAAAAGACAAGGTAACCACACTGAGTTTAGCATTTGCATTGATCAATTTGCATCCAGCTTCAGATGGACATGTTTTTTAATCCAAGTCAAAAGAACCAATAAGAATCAAACACTGACAACAATCTTAAACTTGTTTGTCAATAAAAAAACAAATACAAAGAAATTTTCCTACCAACTTTTAGAAACGTATACTTTTCTAAAGAAAGAAAAATAATCTACATTCCTAAAACAACAAGTAAAGAACAACAACAGTGATTAAATCTACAACACCTAAACATGCCGATATGGTACTCAGGTCAGCTCAAAGTGTTCACTTTTTATTTTCAAAGGGGAAGTGGTTTAAGCAGAAAATGGTAACCCCATACTTGCGGTGTTTCTTCAGGCCATAAATTTAAAGAACAATAAAGATACAATCTTTTTTTTATTAGTTTGGGATGATTATAAGATAAATTTGTTCAGAATTTTCTTAGCCAATTAGCAATGAACGCACACACGCAATTGCTCGAACCCGGAACCTTTAGAGAAAACTAACATTCTATTTAACAAAAACCCAATGAACAATAAACCTACAATCTTAAATACTATGGGATGCACTAATAACTTCATTAAAATGTACTCAACTTTAAACAACTTGAATCACCGGGCTCGAATTTTTCTGTTTCGTTTATATATGAAAAAGAAAACTACCTTGAAAATAAAAACCATAACTTAAATTCCCAGCCCAGGTAAATCATTTCATCAACGAAGCAAAACAAAGCTGGGTATAAAAATCCAGAAATCAATTCTCCATAAAAGCAGAAACCCAGTACCTGGATCACACTGCTGGTAAAACTCCTCCACATCTGAAACGATCACAATACCCAAATAAAAAAATAAAAGATGGTTAACAAAATGGGAGTCAAGTAAGAGAAAAAGAGCAGTAAAATTTACAAGGAGAGTTGAGAAGTATGACCAGTAGTGAGGGCTTTAATCATGCCAGCTCGACGACCCTTAAAATCCCGGAAGACTTCCTCGACGGTACGAGGGTTGTACGGAATGCCGCCGTCCATAAGTCCGGAGTGGATTGTTTTGTTCCTTTTTGGCTTATCGTTTCAGAGAGAAGGGCTGTTTGTTTTTGGAGAGTGGGGATGGAGAAGCAGAGAAAACGGAAAGGAAAACGAACTGTGGGGGTGAGAGGAAAAGGAGGGAAAAGAAAGATTTGCAAATGAAGAAATTGTTTTAGCTTTAAAGCCCCTCTCTCTCTCTCTCTCTCTCTCTCTCTCTCTGACTAGGAAGGAGAAAGGAGGAAAGGCAGAAAATATGCGAGCCAATTCCTAAACAGAACGGAGCAGGATTGACCCATTTAATAATAATAATAAATCTTTTTTATATTTTTGAAACATAAAAATAAAATTATTTTTTATTAAATTAATATTATTACAAAATAGTATCGTTCTAAAATAACAATAACGATTAATTTATCTATTTAAATTAGTTCGTATAGAAAAATTAAATTAAATATAAGGCTCATCTCAAGAAATTAAATTCAAAATTTTGTAACAAATTTATTTTAGTTTCTCAATTGATATTTAATTTTTTTTTAAAATAAAACATTAGATGAATATCTATTTTGATTTATAAAATGAAAATGTACAGGTAATTTTAGCTAATTTTTCTTTGATAAATTTGAGATAAATATAAGATAATATTTTGTCAAAGACTCTTGATCAATTGATAATGAATGTTAATATCTCGGTGGATGCTTGAACTCGATATCGATAAAAAAAATAAGAAGTCTCTTCATCATTGAAATCGTTTGGTTCGTATTTAGATAATTATTTGATATACTTACAATATAAATTTTCAAATTCACCAAAATTAAAAAACCATCCTATTTTCAAATAATATTTTTTATTAAATTATTAAAAATAATAATTAATATAATAAAATAATTTTTTTAATTATCGTTCCGGTTCTAAAGTTTTACCCAACTAATCAGATAATTTATAAGATAACTATTCATATCCACGTATAAGTGTAGTGTATAAACGAAAAGTTGTTTGTACACACAAAAAATGCAAATGACCCAAGCAAATGAAGTCGGCAATTGTTAGCCACAGGAATCTAACCGCACTCTCACGCTCCCGCCTGCAATATTCCTCAAAACCCATTTCTCAAGCATCATTCTTCATTCCAACTATCCCCACAAACACCAAAAACCTTCACCAAAAGCTGCAATTCCAAATCCGATTCAACTCACATCCATGATGTCATCAGCATTCAAGCCTGAACAAGCGAGGGTACCACCTGCTCTTCCTCTTCCCACCCCTCTTCTCACCAAGGTTACCTCTTTTGCTTTGTTTACCCTGTATTCATTTATGTAATAAAGTTGGTGTTTTTAATTGCGTGTGTGTGTTAAAGTGATCTGTTTTATTTGGGTTGTTTTTGTTGTAGTTCAAAATTGGGCTTTGCCAGTTGTCTGACACCTGATAAAGAGAGGAACATAAAGAATGCTCGTAAGGCCATCGAGGAGGCTGCTCAAAAGGGTGCCTAGCTTGTTGTCTTGCCTGTGAGTTCTGTTCCTTTCCATGTCTCGAGGTTTCTCCTTTTCTGATGTTCGAATGAGGGTTTTCGTTAGGTTACAGTTTGTGGTGCATGATTAAGCTTGGTTGTATCAATTTGAGGCTTCAAAACTTTAGAAGCTTGATGGGTCTTAGAAAATTGCGTCATACGCAATTAAGCATACCAGATGGGTGCTTATGCTTCAATCTTGTGTTTCATACATAGCTAACCTTGAATGGTTCGTCATGCGTTTTAGCTAAAGTTTTTTTTTGAAGTATTTTTGGTCTAGCTTGACGAGCCAGATATATGGTGGAATATTAAACCACATTGGTGTTCCCAGAAATGGCTGTTTTGGTTTTCACCAATTAATTTACATGTGATGGATTTTGTGATTAACATCTCAAGGACCTCCATTCCCGTCTGTTTTTTTGTGTCAGGAAATATGGAACGGCCCATATTCTAATGACAGCTTTCCAGTTTATGCTGAAGATATAGATGCAGGGCATGATGCATCTCCTTCAACAGCTATGCTGGCTGAAGTTTCCTGTCTCCAGAGGATCACGATAGTTGGAGGCTCTATACCTGAACGCTGTGGGGATAAGTTGTATAATACTTGTTGTGTCTTCGGTACTGATGGAAAGCTGAAAGCCAAGCACCTCAAGGTAGAGGCACTTCCTAATCTCACATGGTAGTATATAGAAAATGTACTCCATTATGGAGCCACATGTTATTTATTGTCCAATAGGAAGAATTATTTGACTATGGTCCAACATCAGACAATTCATCACCTGTATATAAGTTCATATATCTACTGGTATTACTAGATGCCTGAACCATTTAATGCTCGGTTCTTGTTCTGTTCGTGACAATTTGTTGTTTGGTATCATTAAACCCTTGATTCCTGCTGCAAGAAAATGATCATGGTATTAAGCTTTATATTTACCTTTTACCTTACTGTGCAAGCCTCGGGGTTAGGATCCACTTACACAGATTATGGATCATTGGATGAATGTTGATCAATGGCTGAATTTTACAACTGTAAAGTCTTATAAGGTTAGCGTATGCATAGGAGTTCCACTTATCTAAACTAACTTAATGGGTATCTAACTTATCTCCTAAGCAGATAAACATAAAATACACGGCAGAACTTATCTAATACTCGGCTACATTCTACATGCATGATATTTTATGAATTTCTTTTGAACTACAGATCCACCTTTTTGATATTGATATTCCTGGGAAGATTACATTTATGGAATCCAAAACCCTTACTGCTGGGGAGACTCCTACTATTGTGGACACAGGTTGATGCTTCCTTAAGACTTTGCATCCATGAACATGATACCCTGTCATAATTTTTGTTAGAATCATTTTCTAGATCATATATTGTCAATCATCTCTTTCCCTGTCATGTAACATTCTATTCCTTACATCTGATACATTATTCGATGAAGTACTGTGTAAAATCTTCACCATTTAGATTTCACTGACAAGTAATTGTTTTCAGCAACTGAATATACTAGGTGAGTAATATTCTAAGTGGGAAGCTAATCATCAATAGTTTTTGCTAGCTGATGAATGTAATCATTGTGTCCTAATTTATTTTCTAGTTTTGAGAATTATTATCATAGCCTACTTCTCCTGTGTTGTGTTGTTGAAATTAGGTGCTCACTGCAGAGAGCAATATAAAAGTCAGGGTTTCAATTCTTTTGACCTTGCTTCCTTTCATGGATGGTTCCTTGTTTTAGTTTTACCGGGACATTATAGTGCCGTTAAAATGACAGAAGTATGCCGAAAGTTTGTTGCTTTGATTATAGCAGTATATAGCTGAATGCTGAATTACTGGTTCTTTACTAGTAGGGAACTCTGTGCATATCAGTTCTTTTACAGTTAAACATTACCTGCTAAATTTGCTTTGCCAAGACACCGACAAATTTACTTGATGAAGTGGAATTTATCATGTTTGATCATCTTCCAAAACCATCATTTAAATTAAAGGGTGAAAATTAAATTACTTTGGCAGCTGTGAATTAACACCTATGTCTAGCTGTACTAGTTTGTACTCCAAAATTTCTCTTATTTTCTTTGAACATCCAACTTTTGCCAATCAAGTTAAGTAACTGTTATTATCCTAAGGTAGTGCATCTACTAATGTGTTTCTTTCTGTTCTTTACGCAGGGCTGTGGATAATCAGGTATAGTCAAAATTTTCCTCTCTACAATTGATCAGTGTAAAGGCTTTCATAATCTCATAATTTGCATGCTTTACTGTTTGGTTTAATAAGACAGCCGGTATTAGTATGTATGAAAATTAATATAAATCAAGTCATTTTATAGTCGAAACTAGAATGCAGTCGGTGTTTGGTTAGTATAACATGTTGGTCTCTGATGCTGTTCTAGATGAGTAGCGGAGACAGGGTACTTTATTCCTCCTGCTTTATTAAGTTTTGAAAAATAATTGTTTATAGAAATTACTCCCCGATGTTACCATGGATACTGGATTGTGAAAGTGGAGTCTATTTATCAGAACCGGTGTCTTCAGATCATTAAGAGCTCTGTGCTGTCTGGAACATGGATATCTGATTGCGCATAAAAGATTTCTTGTGTGTCTGTGTTTCTTTCTTCTCTAACAAAATTCTAAATGAAAGTTATATGTTGCAACTTGTTCACCTGCTTGAGATGCTGGAGCCGGTTACGTGGCTTGGGGTCACTCAACCCTTGCAGGACCTGCGAGTAAAGATGCTTGTTTTCTTTAACTCTTTTGTGGATTTACACAATAAGGCTTTGCTTCTGTAATACATGTTGAATGACAGCCTTCCTGAATCTTTTATGGTTTGAAGTCTTTTGAGCGGACAAGTACGTAATTTAAGTTTTTGCATGTGACAGTTTGGAGAAGTCCTAGCCTCAACCGAACATGATGAGGACATAATTATAGCAGAGATTGATTATTCAATACTTGAGCAACGAAGGTGACTTGGCTTCTACATAATATATGTTCTATGCATTGTGTTATATGCTTATGGTTTTATTCAATCCTAATTTCTAACGAATTTTAATTGTGTTTATATGAAATTTAGGATGAATCTCCCTTTGGCAAAGCAACGGCGTGGTGATCTCTACCAGTTGGTAGATATTCAGCGACAAAATGCCGATTGATTCGAGAAGAGAACCATGTAAAGAGCTGTGGTTAATGGTGAGAATTTTCTTTAAGAAAGGTTGAGCTCTACTAAAAATCATGGGACCGATCTTTATTCAGTTGAAGAAAATTAGGGGTAGTTTGTTTTCACTGTGCAACCTCTTCAAACCTCTTATGTATGTGCCGCGTAGACCACGCGCAGACATTATGCTTCGCAGACCGTTTGTTTTTTTAGAAGACAGAAGCTCTTCAAACGTCTGTGCGAGCTCTTTTTGGTGCAGACATAGTTTTATGTCTTCAAAGGTCTTTAAAGGTCTGCGGGAAAATTAAAATCATTTAAATATATTTTAAAAATTATTTTAAAATATAGATTGATTTATTTTAAAATATGAATTGATTTATTTTGAAATATGAAAAAAAAATTTAAAATATGAAAAAATTTATTTTAAAATATGGATTGATTTATTTTAAAATATTGATTGATTTATTTTAAAATATGAAAAAAATTATTTTAAAATATGAATTGATTTATTTTAAAATATAGAAAAATTTATTTTAAAATATGGATTGATTTATTTTAAAATATAAATTGATTTATTTTAAAATATGGAAAAAAATTATTTTAAAATATGGATTGATTTATTTTAAAATATGAATTGATTTATTTAAAATATGAAAAAAATTATTTTAAATATGGATTGATTTATTTAAAATATGATGATTTATTTTAAAATATGAAAAAAAAATTTAAAATATGGATTGATTTATTTTAAAATATATATTGATTTATTTTAAAATATGAATTGATTTATTTTAAAAAATATATTATTGTAGTTGTATGGATTATTTAAATTTCAGTATTATAAAACTAAAATTATTTAAATTTCAGTATTGTAAAATTCTTTTAAGTTTAAAAAATCAGTTTATTTTAGCAGCCTGCAGATGTTAAAAAATAAACAGTCTTCTTCTTGTAGACTGCAGATTTTTGATCCACCTCTTCTGCTGCAGATGTGGTTCACAGACTGTAGATCTTTTACCTCTTCAAAAATAAAACACCACCTTAGTTGTTAGTGGTATGTTAATCGTTGGAATGATTGCTTTGAAACCCGTTTTTGAACAATAATCGGACGTGTTACTATTTCCTTGTGAATAAATGCTAATTTAGCATGGCTTTATAACATGGATGGTAGGGCTCAGTAGGTAGGACTATGCAAAACTCATCATCACGTAATTTTGCATTAATGACACTCGAAAAAGTAAGTGAAGAACAGTTCCAAAGTAGATGACACTGATTTGCAAAAGATTCCCTTTCGCTTTTCTACTCGAACAAGTACTGCCGTAAAGTCTGAAAACCCCACCGTCTACCATCAAATACGAATGTTGATCGAGTCTTCTCCTTGGTATTTATATTTTCAACTTGTTTTTATCTTGGTTGAATGGGGTAGTCAAACCCTGTGGATAGATACCAGAGAACGCGGGTCTAAGCTAATAAGTATCATTCATGCATATCCAGAAAACGGTAGACCTACTGAATCTGGAGACATGAATATCGAAGAGGACGACGACCTTAAGCGTTAATTCACTCCTCCGACCCCATAGGCCCCAGCTATATAGCCTGTATGATGTTATCCTGATCCTCATTTACATGGGAGACCCCCAAAAATGTGGCTTTGTCTCCTGGTTATGTTCGGTTTTGGCAATAGGGTCTCCCACCACAACCCGACCTTAGCAAAAACTCTCGCAGTCAAGAACAGAAGTAGGATTTTATGAATGAAAGAACAGAAAATTATTAAAAAATATTAAATTATACGAAAAAGTTGAAATTTATAGAAACGTAGTCGGTTCATCCTGATTGCAATGTTAGTACAGAAAGATAAGCCAAACTACAGTTTGAAAAACATGAAAGTTTCATGGCTTGCACCACTGCACGTGGATGCATGATGCTCGACTCCACTACAATTGGCAAACATAAGCAAAAAGCGAACTTCCCAAAATAAGAAAGACATCATGTCTCTCTGGTTTGGTTTGCTGAGCACATTTCAGATGTTGAGAGTACTCATGGATCGCTGTCTGATATTGCTTGCTAAGCGGTGGAAGCCACCCTCGCATTTGCATCATAATTAAAACCCTCCAACATTCAAAGCTGACTGTTTGAAACCATTCGAAGAGACCAAATCACTCACCTTTCCGCATCACTCTCCCATTTTTCCCATCCCGAAGGGCACACACAAGGGTCATGATAGTCGGGACAAACGCAAGATTACATATTTGGAGTGAACTTGAACTTATAAAATTTCAGGAGGGAACGAACTTGAACTTGTAAAATTCTTGGAGACGAAAACATACTTTCAATAGAAAATACGTAAAAGAATTTAAAATATGTGATATTTTTTAATTTTTAGTGGCGACGATCGCCTCCTGTCCCGTCTAGGTCCATCCCTGATGATAGGAAACCATAAACAGCACACCATGTGGTCTTGGCAAGGAATTTTGAGGCAGGCGGCCCTTTACCCCATTCAAACAGCGATCGTAACACGATACTATGTAGTCTGTACTTTATGGGTTTCTGCTCTCCATCCTTATCGAGGATTCTTAATGATGTTGCTGGTTGATATATGCCACTGGTTTTCTCAAGGTTTTTGTAGAAAGCAAGTGGCGGTTCATGTATTGATCGGGTTTGCTAATTAGGTTAAGTGAACCTGGCACTGTGTTTTAATTTGCTATTGCATGTATAGGGATGGCAACGTCTCGGGTCGAATTGGATTTTTGGTCTACCCGAATCCGATCCGAAAATTTAAGTTTTCTACATGTATCCAGCTCAAATCGAATTTAGGAATGTCTTATCAATATGAAATATGATATGATATTTTAGGTTAAAATCCGCATCCGACTTAATCCGATCTGACTTAATATGATCCGACCTAAATATATGTATATAAACCATTATTATTAGATAAAATAAGTACATAAGTGAGAAAAAAATTAAAACGAGATTATCATAATTATCCTTAAATATATAAAAATTATAATATTGTATCGGATCATATCGTATTTTTTTTATCCTAAATTCGAACTCGACACAATCTGTCTACATCCTAAAAATTTCGATCCAACCCAATTCATATATAAATTTTTAAAATAAATAATTAACCTAATAAAATCGAATCAAGTTAAATTTATCGGATTTTGCTGAAATACTAGTAAGCATGTTTGCTTTTGGGGAAGTGGGGTGCGCCATCTTCTTTGGACCGTATATTGGCTACACCCTTTTGGGTAGGGTAGAAAAGGGGCCAATAAGATAAAAGGCATAATGCTAAAATTAAATCCTAATGTTTATCAAAATAGTAATTTTATCATTTATTCTATTTTGTAGAGTATTTTATATCTCAACGTTTTATTTTAGGATAAACTGTCATAACATTTTACAAAATAATCATTTTGTCTTTTATTCTTTTTTAAGGGGCATTTTAGGCCTTAACATTTTATTTAGGGTTAAAAAAGCTTTAATTTTGAAGCGTTAACTAATGGTTTTCATCTATAAAGAGTTTTTTTTACCTCAAAATAAAATATTGGAGACTAAAATGCTTCAAAATAAAAAAATATGGGTCAAAATGAATATTTTAGTAAACATTGAGAGTTATTTTTAGTATTATGCCTACTATAGAAGCAAAACAAAGGGTAAAGTATATCATTATTCATTTATTTATGAAAAATCTTTAATTATATAGTGATTTTAGTATTAAACTTTTAAATGCTTTAATTTTAGTATTAAATTTTAATTTATGTGTTAATTAAGGTATTATGTTGTTACATTAACAATTGAATGGCGTGGTTGTTTAATGCTAATATGTTTAATGCTAATATGTTTAATGTGAAAGTAGATTTTAATTGTTTATTCCACTTCTTTATGAAAATTATAGTTTTTCGTTTATTTTTCAACTTTCGTAAAAAATAATTTTTTTGACATCTTTTAAAATCATCTTAGACGAAGATAAACTCGTCTCGTCGTTCTATACTGCTTTATTAATTATTTTTTGTAGTTTTTTTAATTCATGAAATTAAACTCGAGAAATCTTTCACTTTTAGGTTTGGAAGTTTTTTTTTATTTTGAGGGTTTGGATATTTATTTGAAAATTCAAATAGTAAGATTTTTTTTTTTTGAAAACACAAACAACATATCTAGAAACTAGTCTCATTAGACGAATATTAAAGGAGATCAGAGTATTAAAATATTGAACTTTTAGATGAAATTTTTCAATTTGATCGAGTTTTGTGTGAAACCAATTCGATGAGAATAAATATGAGCAAAATGTGTATGTTTTGATATTGATTTTATTGTGTGACAACCGGCGATGGAGGTTGATTAATCGACAATGATAGTAGAAGGAATCGAAGTTTTACTACAAAAAAGAAAAAGAAATAAATTACCACATCATCAGGTTATAAACGATTTAACGACCCAATTTCTTAATTGAAATGCAGTGCTATAATTAATACAAAACTTGAATTTTAATAACTAATGACGTAATTTAACTAAAAATAAAAGGGAAAAAAACTTTGTTTAATCTCCTCTTCGTTTTCAGTTTCAAATTTCAAAACCATCAAAATGATTAACAATAATAATAATAAGAAGAAGAAGGCTCTCAAGATGATTAAAGATCCAAAGTTACAGGCTCCCCATTCAATTTACCATAGTTAAGATGGTCTTTTATGTCATGATTAAAAGCAATCTTCCATGCATTGGGTTTATTACTAATTTTTTGACTGTCATTTATCTTTCACCTATTTAAATATAAATAAATATTTATATGTAATTCAAATATGCATGAAATCTAAATATTTTTTAATTGAAAAGAAAAAACAGAAATTTTAAAAAAAACTCAAATTTATGCAATATCAGGGTTTAATGTGTTAATTAAACGTTAAACAACAATTATTAATCATAACCCACGTACTCCTTACATTAAATTTTTATGGCTTCGTCGCAAGTGATGTATGGATTACGTCATTTTATAATACCATGGTACAATTCGTGTTGGTTTTTCTTTTTTTAGTAAACGTGGATTACTCCATTTTCTAAAAAAAAAAAGTGAAAAAATCATACGGATAATATTTATATTTTGGGTACATTGTCCTACCGATCAGAGAGTTGTCTCACAATCGTAAGACTTACTCCCTTATGAAGAAGATTCAATAATGTATTTAATAATAACAAAATTTACGTGATTAGAATCTAATCGGTTTTGATCTGTTTTATTATTTAAATTTTTAATTTTATAAAATCATATCTAACGTTTAATTTTCTATTTCATTTTAGTACACCGTTTAAAACTTAACGTTTAAGTGTTGATAAAAAAAGGGTGAAAGTTAGTTACCAAAATGAATTAAAACTGATAGTTTAAGTATTAAATATGTTAATTTTTTAACGATGATATATTAAAATGAAACCCTAACAACACTTAACCTTCCTTAATTGTTGAGAAACAAAATAATAATATAAATGAATAAAACTGAGCCTTCCTTCCTCATTTGATTCATTATTACATAGACAATTGGTGCTTTTCTCGTTAATAAAACCGCTGTTATTAAATCATTTATTAATTATGCTCTCCCACGTGAATAAAAATTTAGGTTTCATTTGGTTTTAAGAATAAATGTTAACTGATAATAAAAAAATGTTAAGCTCCGTTTCATTTACTAAAAATATATTTTGAAAATTAAAGTTTATAAAATGTTAGGTATTTTGTTTTACTGAAATTAGATTTTAGAAAATGAAGTTTGTAAAATAAATTATATTTCGTAAATGATACTATTAGGGTGTGTTTGTTTGGGGGAATGTGAGATTCTCATGGGAATGGAATCCACATTTCCCCGTTTGGTTGACCGGGAATGTCATTCTCGGTAATCTTACATTATCATCAACAGTGGATTTTTTTTGGGTATATTACCGAAAATGTCATTACCTCCATTTCCTTAGGTATTGTTGATTACCGACGTTTTGGACTAAAATACCTTTAATTTTTTTTCTTCAAAAATATATTTATTGAATAATAAAAATTATACGAATGTTAAATTATAAATTTATCCTTAAACTATTTTAGATTTACAAAAAAAAAAATCTATAATTAAAATTTTATATGAAGTTCATGAGTTAAAATAAAATAAAAATAAAATTTTACCCTTACATTAAACATTTTTATATTTTCAATTTTGTAAAAAATTATATATAAATTTTATGAATTCAATATTTTTAAAGAAAATATATAAATATTTTTCAACTTATTAAAAAAACAAATATATAATAAGGATAATTTGGTCAAATATATATTCTAATAATTTTTTATTCCTTTAACCAAATACGGTAATCTTACATTTCTGCTAAACCAACCAAACACAAAATACAACATTCCCAGTAATCCTATTTCCTGATAATCTTACACTCCCACTGATAATTTTATATTCTGTGAACCAAACGCACCCTTAGAGTATTACTTGAGGGATATCATTTTATATATATATATATATATATATATATACGCGCTTTAGAAAAAAAGAAGAAGAAAAAAAGCAGAAGACTGCCACGTAGACAGATGGCAATCTGTCATAGCCTTCCATTGTTGGTAAGATGTAGAACGGCTTTATATACAAGTAACAAGCTTCTGTCCCCCTTCACTCCCATCTTCAATTCAAAACCCTGCAATTTTGCTTTCACCACTCTCATTGTCTTCAAAAAAACAACAGCATCAGTTTCTCCTTTAGCCCATTTTTACGAAACGAGAAGCCATGTACAGATCGGAGAAAACGGTGTACAAGCAGGGGAGAGATAACCCATCTTTCTCTTCTACTCTGCTTGACAAAATCTACCGTTCCATCGATGACGGTGACTCCACAAAAGACGACTTCAAATTCTACAGGGATACAATGCAAAACAAGCAGCACAGAGGTAGCATTAAATGCAACAAAAGTAGAGGATACGGTGGAGAGGAAGAAGATGAAGAGATGTCGAGTCTCCGGCATGCATGTTTGATCGAGAAATGGATGGAAAACAAGGCTAATGAAAAGAAACATGTTTTCTCTGATTTCGTAAGGAAATCACGTCACGAATATGATCGTGATGATCATGGCCATGATGGGGTTTTCTTTAGCTCCACTTCCACTTCCACCTCGTCTGAATCCGGTTCCGGTCGTTTCTCTTCGTCCGACACCGAATCTATGCATGTTACGAAACCCAAATCATCGTGTTTTGTAACATCGAGGTTGAAACCTGTTAGGACCAGCGAATCCATTCGGTCGGAGAAACCAGTCAAAACAGAGAAAAAAACAGAACAGAGGAAGTCAAATATGCTCGACGATTATCATTATAGTTCAGCCCCTGACTATAAACCAAAGCTCCGCGAAAGTCTTTTCAGTTCAAAATCAAGAGCCACCAAAATTTACAGCGATTTAAAGAATGTGAAACATCCCATTTCACCAGGCGGCCGGCTCGCGAATTTCATCAATTCCCTGTTCACAACAAGAGCGAGGGGCACTCCATCTTCGATCGTGAGCTGTGATGATGAAAGGAAACTGAAACCCAAACAGGTTTCAACTTGTTCGTCAGCTTCCTCGTTTTCAAGATCATGTTTAAGCAAGAACTCGCCTTCCACAAGAGAAAGGCTGCGTAACGGAGTCAAAAGAAATGTCAGGTTTTGCCCGGTGAGTATAATAGTTGATGAAGACTGCAGACCATGTGGCCAAAAATGCTTATACGAAGAAGAAGACTCGTCGAGTTCAGTGCCGGTTGCCGTTTGGAAAATCCGGAAATCTCCGTCGAGAAAGGTCGAAGAGGAAATAAAGTTCCAAGTATCGGAAAAGGCTAGGCGAGTGGAAGAAATGGCAGCAAAGTTTTTGAAAGAATATCATCTAAACCAAAGGAAGGAGTATTTTTCAAGGGGGAGTCGCAGTAATTATATAAAAGAGGAGATGGATGAAGATGAAGATGATGCAGCGAGCTATTCGAGTTCTGATTTATTCGACCTAGATCATCTTGTTCTTATCGGTAACAAAAAGTATAGGGAAGAGCTTCCGGTGTATGAAACTACTCATGTAGAAACAAATCGAGCCATTGCTAATGGCTTGACAGCGTAGTTAATTTTCACCTTTTTTGTATCTGTTTTCTAGCCTTGTTTATGCACTGTTTTACGGCCATTTTTGGTGTAAATATCCAATGGATTTCACTTTCGTTTTGGGTTTTGTTGTTTTAAGTGAGATGGGAAACTAAAGCTAGCACGTAAGACATGAAAAATAAAGTCAAAGTGTAGCATGAACAATGAAAGGGGAGCATGCAATTTTTCCTGGAAAAAAAAAGCAAGAAATGGGGATTTGTTAAATTCTTTGATCATGATCTGGAACTGAAGAGATACTGACAGCAGCACGTGATTGAAAGATGAAAAAAGAGAAAGAGAAAAGAGTGGGAAAATGAAAGATTCGAATGAATTTAGGGTATAGCGAAAGTTAAGAGAATTGCTATTAGGAGCTTTCTTTCTTGAACATTGTGTATTCGATGTAAAACGTAAAACATGTCAGCCTCATCAACAGAAACAAGCAAGAAATGGAAAGAAGATGGTCCACAGAGTTTAATGGCGATTGAACCAATTTGAACAAGAAACAAAGTTTTGCTATGATCTGATGTCAATTATTACAATCGAATCTTTGGATTCATTCACCTGCTAAAAGGGTCCAGGCACTGTAAGTTTGCCCATGGATTTTCCTACACTTTCTAAAATACAGGTCAGGCCTTTCTCCAATAGACTAGCTGAGAGCCGAGTCACCTTAAAGTTTGCCATTTTTTCATTGTGTACTCACTCACTGGTTGCTCATTAAACACCATAATCGGACCAATTACAGCAGGAGGAAAAATGGGCACGAGCCACCCACCCTGCAGATGAAAAACCTCTTAAAGTCAAAAATGTAACATGATCAGATCAGATGATAATAAACTACTAGGTTAAGCTACATTAGTTTAAGGCGGCCGGCAGTGAATTTGTAACATTATTCAAGAATTGTAGGCGGTTTTATTTTATTTTAATGCCTTCACTTTAGAGTTTGAAAAACCTTGAAAGTAGTCACAACAAAAGCCTTCATTGATGAATATAATAAGATCTAATTAATTAACTACTAGTATTGGTTAAGAATCTAGCAGTTGTAAACCTAGGGGTGTTAGTATAATCTGGATCCTATGCAGAAAAAATTTAATAGTATACTCAACTACTAAAATTAGGTACACGACGCGAATCGATCTGAATTAATCAAAACAAAATTTTAAAACCTAGATAGCAACGAAAAAAAATACCCACAAAATTTGACCATTTCATCTCTTTTATTTAAGATATGAACGTGTTTCAAATGTTCGCAGGAAGGGTTCGGGGCCCAAGGTTATGTTAGTTTGAGAGGATCGAGTTATGGAGTTGGGAACATGAGATTAGCTTCAAGTTTCCAAGTTTCTTTGTATTGTCGTATAAGGCATGAAAACGACAAACCAACCAACCACCAATGAGTTCATAAAAATATAATATATAGGCGACGGTGGGGGTTAAGGTTCCCTTCCAAGTGTATTCCAATCCATCTTAAACCCTAATATATCGCTATGAACATAGATTGACGCATAATTTTATATTAAGAAATTCCTAAGAGATGAAAATGAATTATCAATAAAAAATATAAAAATTTTAAAATATATGATAACTTAAAATTTTTAAGGAGTCAACGGCCATTAACCATCCTCCTTCTACTCGTCCCTGTGTATGAATGTATTAAGAGGACTTAGGGTTATCTTTCATTGTTATGATGTTAACTTCTATCTTGAAATGCCGACGGGTCTAGCTAACCACCATGTTTTGGAACCATTTAACGTAGTTTGTAAACTTGCATCGTTCCAACGACCCCAATCATTTCCTTGAAGTTAAAAGCACAAACTGAATGAGGTTTTAGGGTCGAGCAAATGGCCTAACCTAGCTGGTATCCATTTAACTTGTTAAAAGCTTTGATTTCAATATTGCAGGAAGAAATGATGAATGCAATAATTGCATTAATTTTCACTATCCATGCACGCTTTCAAATCTCGCAGGGTATGGACCATGTTTCTGTGGCCCAGTTTTGTTTTGTGTGGATTTTTCTGAAAATGAGCAGAGCAGGACAGGGCAACCATATTGCATTGTCGACGCAACGGGTGTCGATTAAAAGGGTTATTGAGTGTTCGTTGTCAATGATTACAAGGGTAAACTATATATTTAGTCACTCACTTATTTCTGTCATTCTGTTTTGATCACTTAACTATTTATTCTTGAACAAGTACGTGACTAAATACGTAATGATTGTTTCGGAAAGGGTTTGGTCACCTCAACGAACACACAGTGACTGCAACGGGGAAAGCAACAACGTTCGAATCGGCCGACTCCAAATGAGAGCAGCGGGTACAGTAATAGCCTTTGGACCACATTTTCTTATTTGTTAGGTGAATCCTTTGTACCAAACGATTTTGATTAGGTTTTAGGTCCCGGTTTTACAGATTTTCAACCTTCCATAATTGAAAACGTACATAATAATACAAGGCCTCCTCTGAATAACGTGGTCCATTTCTTCAGTCTGGCAAACCACTGTTTCAACCATACATTAAAAACTGCATGATAAACACATAAACCAAATGGTCGGCATAGATTGTTTTTTGGATTGATTTCATTTACCCGTTTTATACTCCCTTCTATGGCACTGCTATAAATAGTAAGTGGGTATTGAATGACCAGGAAAAAATGGGCCTTTGAACTTCGAGTTATGTCTCTTTTGGGCTCAAGAAGTTGAAACATTATTGGAGCCGTTTTTTTATTGGGATGATCGTATTTTTAAAAAAAAAACTAATATAATTTTTAGGATTAACCACCGACTTTTATCATTTATTTAAAAAAATATAAGATATGTTCGATTTAGTTTTTAATTAAGATATGGTCGTCCCGAGTTAACTGCCCTTAACAACAATTAAATATTTTTATATAATCACACATTTGGTCAATATTATTTACACATTATCTCAATTTAGTTATACTTTTACCGAATTAAAATAAATTTAATCCTCCAATCGAATGATGCCACGTGTCACTATTCGTTTGGAGGACTAATTTTATTTTAAATTAATATATTTATTTTTACCAATCAGAGAGTGACATGTGTCACCCTCTAGTTGAAAGAAAGCAACGGAAAACAAACCGGGGCAAAAAAGATTCAAACCTTGGCCACTTAAGAAACTAAACATGTATCCAACCATTATGTCAAGACCATTGATTAGTCTAAAGTAGACAACATGATGTATATATTTTGTATTTTGGTGTATAAATACTTAAATTCATAATATTTTTTATATATTAACTTATTAAATATATTTTATTATTAACCTAATAATATTTTGGTGTATAAATACTTAAATTCATAATATTTTCATTTAAAAATATATTTTATGTTAAAACTTAATTAAAAATATGACTAAATTAAGAGAATATAAATAATAGAAATCAAATATTCGAATATACAATCCGGTCGTCCAATTTTTTACCAAACCAGTTATACAATCCGGTTTTAAAATATCCGATCCGGTTTAAAAAAAACTGATTTTCCTAAATTCAATTTCGGATATTTTTTTACACAAAATCGAATATTCGAATTTTTTTTTATGCAGCTCTAAATCCAAGCATAACACCGAAGGATCAGCTGCATGGGCCTGTAAACAACAGGCGAAAATATATATAACATCTTTTATATATATATATATATATAACAAAATTGACCTGATATATATTTTATATTTCAAGCCATCTTCAGGACTCTGCATATTTTTTATTTGTTAAACAAATTTGACTTTTCGTAAAGGATATTTAAGGATTAGGTGGATTCATATTTTATATTTAAAGGGTATATTCCAGGAGTCATTCATTATTTTTTTTCTTCAAAATTTCGGCCTTGATTTATTTTATAAATATTTTATTAATAGTATTGGGTATATTCCAGGCGTCACATCACATGCCACCAGATCGAAAAACACGTCATGCCTAGCGCACTAAAAATAAATAACGGACCGCGTTGCAGAGGAGCGAAGCCCTACCTCGTACTACGAGATCTTTAAATTCCATATATACCCTTTGTCTGTTCGTTCACTTCGAGTCCCGCCCCTGCATTAAGGGTGTATTTGGTTGGAGGAATGTGAAATTCACATAGGAATAAAATCTACATTCTCCCATTTGGTTAGCCGAAAATGTCATTTTCGGTAATCTTATATTACCAATAGTAAATTTTTTGGGGTATATTACCAGGAATGTCATTACCTCTCTTTCTTTAGGTATTGTTGGATTACCGGAGTTTTGGACTAAAATACCCTTAAAAAATTTCTTTAAAAAATGTCATTATTTTGTTATTGAATAATAAAAATTCTATGAATGTTAAATTATAAAATTATCTTTAAACTATTTTAGATTTACAAAAAAAATCTATAATTAAAATTTTATATAAAGTTCAGGGGTTAAAATAAAATTTTACCATTTCATTAAACCTTTTTATATTTTTAATTTTGTAAAAAAAATTATATAAATTTTATGAATTTAAATTATTTTAAAGAAAATATATAAATATTTTTCAACTTGTTAAAAAACAAATGTATAATAAGGACAATTTGGTTAAATATACATTCTAATAATCTTTTATTTCTTTAACCAAACACGGTAATCTTACATTCCTACTAAATCAACCAAAGACAAAATACAACATTTTCAATAATTATATTCCCTGATAATCTTTTATTATCACTGGTAATCTTATATTACGTAAACCAAACGCACCCTAAAAGGTAATGGAGTTGGGACGTATCAGGACTTCATATATATTTATATATATATAAATGAAAGTTATTATCAAAAATATAAAGTTTTTAATATTTTGATAAAATATTATCTAAAATATTATTATTTCTATCGAATATATTAATGTTGAGCTTTATGTAAAAAATTCAACATTTTCTGTAAAATATTATTTAAAATATTATATTTTTACAAAAAAAAATAATATTAGACGTTTTATCGGAAATATTAAAAATATTAATAAATACGGTAAAAGATAATATTTTAAATAATTTTTTACCGAAAATATTAAAAACATATTCATATTTCTAATAACATATTTATTTAATCGTATATTAAGACTGTCGTACGATAAAACTACCCGATTTGAATATCACAAATACTGAAAATACAAAAAAAAACCAGAAACTATGAATAAAAAAAAAATTTCTTTCCCCTAAGCATCACTTAAAATAACAGATATTTTTTTGACTCCATTGTTGACTTCCAAAAATCTATGTTTTCCCTTTCCCTGCTCTCTGCAGGCGTTCATTTTTATCGGGGCACTTCTCATACATTTCTTCCTCCATTTCTGGGTTTGATAACGTGCAATTAACCAGTGCAAGTGCTTGTCTTTCACTTTCTGAACCAGATATCTCTACATCTTGGTATTCTTCTAGTTTATTTCTTCCGTTTCAACTTCTTTCCCGCTCATCTTTTCTATCTTTGTGCTTGTTAGAGGTGTGAACTCGAGCTTCTTCTTTTTACACTTTCTGGGTGTTCTTTGGACGTTGTTTTTGGGAAACCTTTGGTTTTGTTTTTTTTTTCAGGTAAAGGTAAAGTGTGCACCCAGCTCTTTTGATGCTGAAGTTGAATGATAATCGTCTTATTTTTTCGTCAAAGAAAGTTGATTCTTTGTTTACTATGGGTTGCCATTGATTTAATAAGGTTTTCGGCGCTGCTTTAACGGTTGTTAAGATGTCGTGAAAGAAAGTTCGTATTTTTATATGTAAAGTTTGCCCCTTTGTTTCCCCCTTTAACAATCTGTATTTGATCTGTTGACAGGGGATAGTGTGACCCCCTCTTTTGTTGCTAAACCTCATTCTTTTTCTGTAAGAGGAACCCTACTTCTTTGCTTAATGTTCTTTCATCTCTTACCAGAGTTTTGACGGAAAACTAATGCAATGGCCGGGGAGGGAAACAATGAAGGAAGACAAGTGGTGATCAATGTTACCGGTGAAGAAAATTCGAAAGGGCCAAAAGGGTCTTATCCAAGAGAAGCAGAGGCATTGGACCCTAAGCTTAATTCTCAAGGTTCACCCAATGAAGCATTAACCCAATCTAGTGGTGTTACTGCTGATCCTACTCCAAATAAGCCGAATATAGCCCTAGTTGCAGGTAATGGGCCTCCTCTAAGACGAAGGTCATTCGCCAAATCCAACTCAAGATTTGGAGAACAATATTATGTCCCTGAATCTGATCGAATGGATGACAATAATTTAGCTAAGCAAGAACAAGCTGGTGGTAATTCACCTCATAGACTCTCCTCTATCATTAAGGCCTCCCCTAATAACAAGTCGTCTAGAAGTATTAGGACAGATTCTGCTGTGTCGAAGACGTATTCAACGGCCTCTAGAGGCCCCACCGGGGAAGATGAGAATGAGGAGATAATCAAGAAGGTTAAACTGAAAAAGGAGAATCTTAATGGAGTGAAACCCAAGGTTGTGATTGAGTGGCTTGTATGTGTGTTGCTATTGGGGTGTTTGATAACTAGCTTAACTTTAGGTAAAGAAAAGAACATCCTTTTGTGGGGTTTGGAAATTTGGAAATGGTGTGTACTTGTGGTGGTTATAATCTGTGGCTTCTTAGTTACTTCTTGGTTTATGCTTCTGGTTGTTTTCTTGATTGAGATTAACTTTCTGCTTCGGAAGAAAGTTCTGTATTTCGTTCATGGTTTGAAGAAGAGTGTTCAGGTGTTTATTTGGCTTAGCACAGTTCTTGTTACTTGGGTTATTCTGTTTCATGATGTGGAGAGATCGAAGACTGGCGCAAAAGTTATGGTTTATGTAACCTGGACTACTGTAAGCATAGTCATTGGGGCATTTCTGTGGTTGTTGAAGACTTTGTTGTTAAAGATATTGGCTTCGAATTTCCATAGGAACAAATTCTTTGATAGAGTACAAGAATCGATCTTCCATCACTATGTGCTTAAGACCCTTTCAGGACCACCATTTATGGAGAATGATGGGATTCAAAAACCGCCTTCTCAGCTGATTGTTAGCAATTCAAAAAAGGGTAAAGAACCTAAAACGAAAAGGTTGGTTGACATGGGAAAGGTCCATAGGTTGAAGCGAGAAAAAGTTTCAGCTTGGCATATGAAGGTGTTGGTGGACGCTATCACGAATTCAGGGTTTTCCACGGTCTCCAATACATTAAAGGAAATTACTTGCGATGAAGGTGGCGAACAAGAGGATAATGAAATTACCAATGAGGAGGAGGCACAATATGTTGCTCATCAAATTTTTGCACATGTAGCCAAACATGACAGTAATCACAATCGCACGTGAGAAAATCAGCCTTCCATGATGTTTATAGTGATTTTCCTGCCGATTATTTTTATTTTTAAATTTCGTGCTCTAAATATATGCTCTTTATGATCAGTTACATTGATGAGGATGACCTCTTAAGATTCATGATTCAGGAGGAGGTGGATCTTGTGTTTCCTTTGTTTGAAGGTTCAAACACCAGTAAAATTGACAGAAAAAGTTTCACACACTGGGTGGTAAGAACTCTATATGAATCCAATATCCCGAGTAACATTTAAACTTTTTTTTATATACTTTGTGTGTGTGTGTGTGTTTTACCTTGCAAATATCAAGTAGTGGCAAATTTTACTAGTTAGATCCAGGAAGAGATTTTAATGTTTTGACTGTGATGACTCAAAACTAAATTTTCAGTACTCAACAAGATGGAGCAATGATAATCTAACTTCTCTAATGCTTTTTGTGCTTCTTTCTAATGAAGCGCATACTATCCATGAAGATAAGGCTTTGTTCTGATTAAGGAAAGCCATCCATGAAGAAAAGGCTTCTTGATTTACATGCCTGCATTTGTTATTTCATGCAGATAAAGGTTTACCAGGATCGGAAAACACTAGTACATGCTTTGAGTGACACCAAAACAGCTGTGAAGCAGTTGAATACACTCGTGACGGTGATCCTGATGGTTGTTACTTTTATCATATGGCTTCTTTTGGTAGAAATTGCAACCACAAAACTGCTTTTGCTGCTTTCATCACAGCTTGTTGTGGCAGCTTTTATGTTTGGAAATACCTGCAAGACCATATTTGAAGCTATCATATTCGTGTTTGTGATGCACCCATTCGATGTTGGCGACCGTTGTGTGGTTGATGGTGTTCAGGTAACTACTGAAAAAAAGATATACTCCATACTGTCTTGGAAAACTTTACTAATTATGCTCATCGCTCGGTTAACTCACAGTTGCTGGTTGAGGAGATGAATATATTAACGACCGTCTTCCTGAAGCTAGATAATGAAAAGGTGTACTACCCGAATTCAGTTTTGGCTTCAAAACCCATCAGCAACTATTACAGAAGCCCAGATATGGGTGATACGATAGAGTTCTCGATCGATTTTATGACCCCAGCAAAGACAATAGGCAAGCTGAAAGAAGAGATAAATAAGTAAGTTGACTGTAGCTTTATACGACCTTTAATCCATATTCTTCGGCACTCCAAGTTCATTTTGGTGTGTAAATTCATTTTGTTTCTGCTGTCATGTCTAATCAGGCATCTGGAATCCAATACCCTGTGGCATCCTAACCACCTTGTGGTGGTGAAGGAGATTGAGAATGTCAACAAGTTAAAGATGGCGCTCTTTTGCAATCACACGATGAATTTCCAGGACTTTAGAGAGAAGAACAGGCGACGAACTGAACTGGTGCTCGAGTTGAAGAGGATCTTTGAGGAGCTTGGTATACGATACAATCTCCTCCCGCAACATGTGAATTTCAACCAAGTCAATCAAGACAGGCCCAATGCAACATATGCGACCTCTTGATCATTATTGCTCATCTGCTCGAGTGTTTTATATCATAGGTAAGCATTCGATCTTTGTACCAACTAGTGATGAAATGGGCGTACACTGTAACCAGAGCTTGGGACAAGACACAAGCTCTGTAATGTAGTGTTCTGTTTTGGTTTCTGTTTAATTTAACTTATCAAGTCTAATGTAGGACGAATGCTGATCGGCATGATTTTACACGCTGGTGCTCTATCATCAAATGTCACGCATAACCTCAAGTCATCATCAATTTGAATTTTGATGATTTGAATTTTGATGACGGATGATAATGCATTTTAACATCTTGGATGATTGAGACCATCTATTTACGATTTAATCCACTAGATCGTCAGGCCGTAAACACAGTTGAGCTTCATACACAATGTAGAGGCATGCAAAATTAAACTCATTTGGCAAAACAGAGTTCATACAGGCAAAACTCTAGTTATTGTCCTTTGATTAAAGAGATGGAAACTTTTGAGTGAAATACTACATTTAAACTTGTGGAGGGTCTAATCTAACTCTAAACTGCCATGGGAACCACGATATTGGTCGGGGGAACAACCGTTACTGTTTCTCTAAACTCTTCCTCTTCCTTGGGTGGGTGGATGGTAACAAGATCAGGCAATGGGGTCACGGGGCCCTGCTTGCCTTTGGGATCCCAATCCAGCATTATTTTAACTTTGATACCCAGCACGCCCTGTGAGCATTTCAAACAGAACTAGGAGTCTCAAATATGCAACAAAATTATCGTGGTACAGAATGAAAGGTGTAGAAAAATATACACGACCAAAAATGGATAAATCCAAAGTCAAAGATCTTAAAACCAAAACTCATAGCTGGGGTAGTATTACTATTATTGTAATATCAGTAAAAGCAACTTCAACTGACCTGCCTAAGGAGGACATGTCTAACAGCAGAATCAATATATTCCTTGACAGGATGACCAGCGGATATCATGTAGCCATCATTGAACTTCATGGACTTTGCTCGCTGAGCATGGAGCTTTCCACTCACTATAACCTAAGTGCACATTCAAAAACATAAAGACGTGTATATTTACGGGTCGAAGCAATCAGCAATGAGGAGGATTAGTGGATTAACCTCACATCCTTTGGTCCCACTCTCCATTACAAATCTGAGAACAAAGCCCTAGAACATGAAAAAGTATGAAGTTAGCCCCACATCGAGGAAGAACCAAAAACCCTACTTATCCATCTGTTTTAAGGGGTAGAAATGAATGCTGACATTTGATCAAGGAAACAATGACTTAAAATACCAAGTACAACAACATTCTCATGAGTTTGGTCAGCAAAAAAACCTAAAATTACCTTCTCTACATCAAGGTGGGGAAAAAGAAAAGAAAAAGTAGCTACAAAAGAGTCATCATACATTATTCAACCAACTGGAACTTTAGTGCATGTGGGAGAATATTCCAAACTCCAAGCACCTTAAATTGAGCACAAGAAACCTGACAAACTCCATCAAAATCTTTTATTTGGGCATTTGATTACACCCCCGAAGGCTTTCATGCAACAAATGGGGGCAAAACAGTAATACATCAATGCCTGTGCAAAAAGAGAGTTGCTACACGCACACATTTAATAAGAAATATATTCGATGAAATCTACCATCCAGATTGTCACTGCAAGACGTATATGTGTATACTCCTCGACCTAAGAAAGCTAGATGGCATAAAAATATTGTCATCCTCAGACACGAGAGAGGCACTACTCATGGCAACCAACTCGCTGTAAAGATGACTTAGACCAAGAAAACTTACACACCAAAGTAAATTGGAAAAATGTATTTTCAAATCCAAGCAGCAAAAGCACAAACTCAAGAAAAGCAAGTACTTTATGTTATATATTGCATAATACAGTCAAATATGTAATACCCCAATGCAGCATAACATTTAATTCATTTACCTCTGAGCAGCAAGGCCTCCAAGGAGCTTGTAAAGCAGGGACTCGGCCTGTGCAATGGCACAAAGACCCCTGTGGTTAACTTTCTCACTTCTCAGCATAGAGTTCTACACTGTTCTCTGGAAACTTGAATCTTTTCTGAACAACAGAAGTCAGCTCTCCAATCCTCCTGCCCTTCTCACCTGACATTGAATTATCAAATGAATTACACGACTGTGATTAACATTACCTATCACAGTAGGGGGGGGGGAAAGAACTGCCAACACATTGAAAAACTTTGGAAAATCGCCAAGAACATTTTGGGTACGAGTAGCTCTAATGATGATCTCAGTACGCGTAGGAGTAACTCTAACTTCAACTCCAGAGTATCCATCCTCAGCAAGCTCCCTTGTTAACACCTCATTTAGTTCTGCATAAAAACACTCCATCCGCTACGAACTGTTCATCCAATCAAATCGTAAATAAAAACTTCATGTAATATAAGTACTCACCTCAACTGAATTAAATTCCCCACCTTCGCGCAATTTTTTGTTCAAAAGATCATATCGATTAGGTTACCTTATTATATTAAACAGATATAAAATAGATCTCAGTTTCAAACCAATACAACACTTCCAAATAAAAGAAAAACTAACAACAATTTGAGTAATTACAAATACTTTATTGTGTATTTAGGGGGGGGGAAACAAGCCATTTTAATATAACATTTGCTACTATACAACGAAAAACTTCAAATCTAAATAAATTATGGGAAATAAAAGAGAGAAAACTAGAGTGGACGAACATTGCGCTTCTTGCTAATCTGGGTAGCCATGATTTTTGAGAGATTACAATAGAGAGACCGGTAAGTTGAAACGAATACTTGTTTCTTCGCCGCTTTGTTATCTAACTAGGGTTTTTTATGGAGCGAAAATATACGACGGGCGGTTAGGGTTAAGTACATAAAATTACCTTTCAACCCAAAATTCAAATGATCGCATAGTATTTTTTAAAAGGAAAATTAAGCTGAAAAAATTTATCACGTGGTGAGAGTAATATTTCTTTAAAAATTAATTTGTAATAAGAATAAGATCACATTTTATTAAAAATAATTTTAAATTATTTATATTAAACATTTACACCCTTAATATTTTTAGTATTCAAATTTGAGACTTTAAAAATAACATTAATTCATTTTTCACCAAAATCACTCGGTTCAAATAACAGTGTTGGCCGTAGGTCGCCATGCCTTCCGGACGACCTACTAGGTCGCCATGTATTCCCGGCGAGCACGGCGAGCTACGAGAAATTGCATGTTCCATGCACGTCCCAACACGCTGGGCATCCGAGGCCATCCGACCGAGCTATGCGAGGGCATTCGAGGCCATCCGTGCGAGGGAATCCGAGGGCAGCCGAGCGAGCTATGCGAGGGACTCCGAGCGAGCGAGCAAGGGTAGGTCGCCCGGAGTGCATGGCGACCTACAAGGTCACCCGGAGGGCATGTCGACCTATGTGTTGGGACGTGCATGTGTCATGCAACACGTTCATTCTCTCTGTGAGTTCGCCGGGAAGCTGGCCACGTAGTAGGTCGCCCGGAGGGCATGGCGACCTACGGCCAACACTGTGAATTTCACCCTATTTGAGCAATTAATCTGGAGAGTGCATTATCTCGTGAATTAATTTCTTCTAGAACATTATCTCGAAAGTTTTGTCATTTTTAGTATATATTATTTTTCGTGTTTTAATTTTGGATAACTTTGTTATTTCTTTTGCTTTCTGTCCATGGTTGATTTTTTTAGTCAATTTTTTTAGGTTGACTAATTATTATTTAAAATTTAATATTGATAAAAATATGTAAAATATATATTTTAAAAACTTTAAATCAAATAGTTTTAATATATATTTTATAAAATTTAATTGTTTAAAATAATCATGGTCAAAAGTTTAAAATTTTTGATTTTTTAAAAGTTAATAATTGATATTTTTTGTGGGACGGAGGGAGTAAAGAAATGAAAATAAATCTAAAATGAGTAGAATTATATTTAAAATAACTTGCAAATAAATAATTTTATAACAGATAAAAAAGTTAACTTTTACTTTTGTTACTTTTGTTTGGTCGACAGTAACATCAGCTTCAGTGTTGGTGGTCGACGGTCGATGCTTCTTCTTCATCAGCCTCAGTGTTCTTGTTTAATGATTATTGAAAATATTATAATTATATATGTTTAGTTTACAATTATAATTATAAATATTCATTGTAATTTTAGGTGTTTTTCTTTTAATCAAATTAGCAAATTTTATTCAAAAGTAATTATACTTTTACTAAAATTACATTTCTTTAATTTAAATTATTAATAATAATCTCAATTACAAAGCGAGCGTTAAACTTAATTTGTTATGAACTTATAATAATTTAAAGCAGAGTAAAAGTAAAACATTTAAAATATATGTATGTTGTTTTTGTAAGTCAATAATTCATTTAGATTTTAAAAATAATTTAAAAATAGAAATATAATCTACCCTCTTATTTTTTTCCGATTAAGCCTAATAAGAATAGAAATTAAGAAATAGAGTACTCATCTCTTGGTGTGTTTTCCCCCTAATACAGAGTAGGTTTTGTGGGCTGGACTGTCTCTCACCATTTATTAGGCAAAATCGAGTCAGCGGTCCTAAGAACCAGCCTCTTCCCCTCCATCAACCATTCATGTCGATTCCGTTTATATCTCCCTTTTGTCCTCTCATAGACTGCCCTCTTTTCACTTTCTAAACTTTTTTTTGCCAACGGAAATGAATCCAAACGAGTACCCAGGGTTTTTCTTGGGCACATTCAGTATCAAGAGGAACCAAATGAAGGTCATGGATGGTGTTCACGAGCAGGAACTTGAAGACATTGAGCTTTTCCAAAGGCATGTTTCCGATCGTTTCTCCGAGCTCCTAACACCACCCCATGGCGATGCCGTTCTCTCCATTTCCTGACTACGCAAACTTCTCGATGTTTTCCTTTGCTGCGAAGCCGAATTCGAGGCCATTGTCCTAGTGGATCGTGACCCTTCCCAGCTCTCCAAGCCTCCCTTCGATCGCTTGATCCCCGAATTACTCGAACGCGCCGTTAAGACCCTGGACATCTGTAATGCCGTCACCAATGGGGTTGAGTCCGTTCGGCATTGCCAAAAACTTGCCGAGATCGCTGTTCGGCTTTGGAAAAAACCCATCGGGGACGGCCAAGTAAAGCTTGCTAAAAGGGCATTGATCACGCTCATGTCGGCAATGAACCTTGACGATAAAGAAGGCACTCATACTAAAGCGACGGAAAGGAGTTGGTCCTTTGGTCGCCGAGCTGGCAGCAAAGATCGAGTCGCCGGTCATTTCAAGTCACTTTCCTGGCAGGTGGCGAAGAATTGGTTATTGGTCATCCGCGAAACAGATTCAGTCCATGATTTACAACCTCGTCGTGCCACTCGGAGCGGATGCTTCCGGTCTGCCATCTCCCATTTACACAATGAACGTGATCTTGATCTTCTTGATGTGGGCATTGGTAGCCGACATACCTTGTCAAGAGAGGAACGGTCTGCCCACGAATTTCCGAGTTCCCAAGCAATTCAACTGGGCGCACAGCTTGATCGGGTTGCATGAGAAGATCGCGGATGAGTGGAAGAAGAACGAGAAGAAAGGGATGGCCGGATTGCTCGACGAGATGCAGAAGATGGAGAGATCGGCTCATAGTCTGATAGACTTCACGGAATCATTCCATTTCCCCGTAGAGGCCGACAAATTAAAGGAAGCGGCAGAATAGAACAAGGATTGACGCCATTACAGATGCATATCAGGGAAGTGTTTCATAGGATTGTACGAAGCAGAACCGAGTTCCTCGATGTGTTGGAGAAAGGTTCTGCACCAGTCATATAACCGTGTTTAATGTTACTACAAAATTTACGAGGCCACTTTCATCTTCCCCCGGCGGCTTGTCTTTGGCCCATCAACACCCACACTATGAACCTGCAACATAACATGTATATTTACTTCTACTTTGTTAATTATATCACACATTTTTGAATTACTTCTAAATTGATTCACAGATTGTAATCACAGATTGTAATCACAGATTGTAAAGTACACAAATAAAATTGACGAGAGAATATTTAATATTTTATTTATGCAATCGTATAGAAATATATTTATATATGTTGGAACCGTCTTTCGGTTAGGCATCGAAATTGGGCTTTAACTTGGATAATTGGGTTAGAGTCGCCACCGACCACTTTAAAACGAATTTAGGTGGGTCGGACACCATCTTACCTGATCTGCGTTGTACCAGAAATATGTCGGGTTCGGGAGTCGATTACGGTTAAGGAAGGATTAGCACCCTTAAACCGCCCTTTCGGTGCCAATTAATTTGTCAGTTGTCTTTAATTGCGAAAATTAAAATTAAAATTTAACATATTCGATTTAAATTACTTATCTTTGATCGATTGAGATCTCTACTAAAAAAGGTCAGAAAACAATGTTAGATAGAAAAATAAATAAATAAAAATAAAAGGAAAACGATAAAGAAAAATTAAAACAAAATCTAAGGAAAAAAAATTAAAGGTAATAATATGGAAACAATATGAAGTAAAATAAATAATACTTAATATAATTAAAACATAATAATAATAATAATAAAATAAGAATTTAGGTGGTCAAATTGTAGAAAAATGTAAAATATGAAAAGGGATCGGGTTGAATAAATTGAAAATCCAGGGGCCAAATTGCATACAGTGACTGAAATGGATTGCGATTCAAACGTTGGGGGACCACGGAGAGAATTAAACTTTCTCCTAATTACCAAGAGACCCCTGGTATATAAATACCCAAAAACCCTCTTTTCCTCTTCATTCTCACCATTTCTCCAAGCCTTCATCTCTCTCAAACGAGAGAATACTCTCGACCAAGCTAACCGGCTGAACTCCGGCCACCGATTACCGCCGCCGAGCGGCGCCCGATAAACCAAAATTCACCTTGAAACACTCGTCTCAACGCCCCCAAGCCAAAACCGAAACCTAAACACTCAATAAATCCCCCCATCGGCGTAGATCTACGCTCAAAGCTTCGTCTTGTACCTTTTTCGATGAGTCTTCTCGGCTTCCCGACGTGCTCCTCTCTCGACGATATCCTCGTCTTTGTTTAGATTTTTACTTGCTTGGATTTACTGTTGTGGGGCTTTTGACCTTTGGTTTATATGTTTCTTGGCTTACTGATCTCTCTTTGTTTGTTGGTTTCGATGATATTTGGTGTAGATGGTTGTATACTGTTGATGGTTTGATCTCTCTGTTCATCTCCTATGATGTGTGTACTGTTGTGCCTCGATGTACTATGGTTTTGTGATGATGGTTGATGGTATGAGTTTGTGATCGTTTTGTCTAGATTTGGTTGTGTTTAGCTGTGTTGCCTGGTTTCGCTCGGTTTACTGTTGATCCTCCTCCCTTTTGCATAGCCTAACCGGGGGCTTTTTATAGCCCCGGTGTTGGCCGTTCAGGTTCCGAGATGAGCGGGATCGTGGTGGGTTGTTGTCGAGTGCCCCAGGATGGTTCAGTCCCGGGGATCTCGGCCGGACACTTCTGGCCGTTTGGCATGACTGGCCGTGTTGGTTTCCCATACGGCGCAGTGCTATGAGACATGTGGGAAACCCTAAGGGTCTTGGGCTGGTTCAGGCCCAACTACTTGACCTGTGCACTGGACTGGATTCTTGGACCTGTACAAACACCAAAAAAAAGGATAAAATAAATAATAAAAACAAAAACAAATAAAAAATAAAAAAGAATAAAATACTATATGATAAAAAATGTTTTAAAACTTTATATAATATGTATTTCAAAACCATATATTATATAATTTTAAAAAACGTTTTCAAACTATATGTTATAGTTTTCAAAAACGTTTTAAAACTATATTATATGTTTCAAAAATGTTTTTTTAAACTATATATTATATAAATTTCAAAATGATTTTAAAACTATATATTATATAAGTTTTCAAAAATGGTTTTAAAAACTATATAATATATATGGTTTCAAAAAAAATTTCAAAAATTATATAATATATATGTTTTCAAAAAATGTTTTCAAAAACCATATATTATATATTTTCAAAATGTTTTATTTTTAGAAACCCATATATTATATAGTTTTCAAAATGATTTCAAACTATAATATATATATATATATATATATATATATATAAATAATAAAAAAGATGGACGAAAATGAGTGTCTACAATATAATTACATGTTTATTATATTATCACAGTGTTATTCTATAATAAGTATTTATGAAATAGATTAGAGAGAAAATATATATATTGATTTATACATCTATATAATGTATAAAATATGTCAGGATAAATGTTCAATCAAGTCGAGGAAAAAAATTCAAGTTAATTAAGTGAAAAGTTCTCATTTAAAATAAAATATAAATTTAAGAAATCATGCAAAGTTAAGAAATTAAATTAAAATTTAAAAAATTATTTTCAAAATGAATAATTGAATATATACATGTACTGTACACTGATTTAAGAGCATATCATTCAAATTTAATTAAAATATACTTAAAATAAAAAAAAGAATTGAAAGAATAAGGAAATCATGACCAAATCATAAAATTGTCAAATTACTTTTTCAAATTTTTAGTTTTTTGCTTGATTAGAAATTTTCAAATTCAAACATGAACCGAGCTTGAAATTCTAACTCAAAATTCAAATTGAATCGAATAACTAAAAATTAAAGAAAATATTTTTTTCGAATCAAATTGAATTTTGTTGTCTCTAATTATTTGCACAATTGAAAAATAAAACAAAGCCTCTTTTAGCCTTAATTTTGAAAAAAAAATGATCTTTTAAAAGGATTTTAGTTCGTTAGCTTTATATTTTATTCAATTTAACATTTTAATTTTGAATTTTATTCGATTTATTCCTCCAGCGTCAACTCTTCGTAAATTTTCTCTTCCATCATGTTTTTGACTCTGCATTTCCATCAATATTTCATCTTCAAAACACATTCTCTTAAAAAATAATATTATAAATATATTATATAATTTCATAATGTACACATTTAGAAATATAAATAATATATTTGAGTCATTTAAATTGAAATAAATCAATCATTATAAATAATTACGTTTAAATTTAACAAAATTTCAAATAAATATATTTAATTTGATTTAAAAAATTAAAATAAAAATAAATGTAATAAATAATTGATTAACTTAATCTTGTTCACTCCTGTCCAACTACATTTTGATATCGTAGTTTAAAATTTTAAATTCTTTTATATTTTAGATATATTTTTATAATTTATATAAATTATATAACTTCACCTAATCTGAAATTTTATAATCTTATACCTCTTGAAATTCTGATAATATTTTATGTTCGTATTCTATGACATAAATTCTTACGTCGGTTCATACACCAACTGAGATTTTATAAGTAATATTATTAAAACGAAGCAATCATGTAGAGGGGGAAAGGTGCATGAAATCTGCTGTCCTTTCTATGGAACATTAAAAGAAGAAAAAATTGTAAATAACAGCTAAAACACGTCTCTGAACCAAATGCCATTGGATATGTAAAAGCGGAAAATGAGGACATTTAATCATTTGGATTCGGTCAATGCAGGCATCACCATGAATCATAAGAGCAGAGCTTCATCACCATATATTCTCTACTGCACAGTGAAATAAATAAACATAGCGACACTTAATCCTTCACAGCGACAAAAAAAGGAGATCTACCCAAGATCATGTGTTGGCTTATTGCTTTTGTTCTGTTATGCTCATCAACAAGACGAATAACAAACGAGAAAAGAATGGCAATGGGATGGTATCTTTTCAACCTTAAACTACGACGCGTGTTGTCTTATTATCTTACTTGGAAAATATGATATCCCGCACGAAACCCATCACCAAATTTTGGTCAAGATATTCAAAAGATTCAGCTAATCGCCAATTTGCATGCTTGCATGAGATGAGTAAAACTCCACAACTTGACTTTCTTTTCTTTTTTGTATGCCTGATTTTCAAAATGGATTATTTGGCCAAATCTTTGCACCACAATATCAGATCATGATCTTTGAAAATTGAAACGTATGAATCTTCAGAATACATATACCTAAACAATCTTTGTTTGCGTCATGAAATCAATATTAACCCAAGAAAGATGGAACAAAAAAGCATAGTTTATTGTAATAATGTGATGATACGAACAAAGTCCCAGCCAGAATGAAGTCTGATAAGCTGATTTAGATTAAAAAAAAAAGGCTGCCCAGAGCTGGTCTTAATCGGATTTGAATAAGTGTGGTGTTGGAATGCAAGTAACGATCGCTGTCAATCGAAACCATATCAAAGATGTCATTGGTAGGCGTTCAAAGCAAATATAAGAGTTTAGATTCCCACCTTTGAATTAAATTGTGGTTGTTTCAAGCATCCTTATCTACCTGTCAGGACGGATAAAATATTGAGAAGGACAAAATTTTTAATTTCAAAATAATAAGAATTTATTACATATTTAATCTAAAAACGGGGAAGGAAGACCAATTTTACTTAAATTTAAATTAATAAGGACCTAAAATGTTATCAAACCAAAAATTTTCGGAGGGCTACGAGCGTCCCGTCTTTAGGATGTTCATCCATTGTCAGTTATCAAAACAAAAATGTGATAGTGTTGCATTCCAGTTTTTCAAATATAGTTTCTGTACGATACGACTTTGGTGGTAAATAAATTGTTGTTATTCTTTGAGATTTTAGGTTTGAACATCATAAATGTTAGGATATGAGGTTCGATATCAAATGATTGATAATCATTTTATCAATAGATACTGTCTTATACTTATCCGAGATTAATAAAGAAAAAGCACAATTTCCAAAATGAAGCTGAAACCCTATTTTAAAAAACAAAAAAACAAGTGACCCTTGAGTTTAAATTTTAGCTAAATGGTTGGTTTTTTTATGCCTCAATCCTTGCACTTAATAAAAATTCAAGAACTACATTGATATCGTTAAAAAAAATACTCTCATTAGGAACGAAATTATGTATTCGGAATATAGTTTATAATGATTAATTCTTATTCTAATATATTTAAACATGTATTATTTATAAACATGATTTATAAAAAATCATCAAGCTATCTTAATGGTAAAAAGGAATGTTGTTCTCCATAATGATTTTATGGTACGAGCAGCTGCATTTGTATGCTGTGTTTACGTTATTAATTAATTAAGAATATTCTAAATATATACTGCTTTGTAATTACCTTGAATTGTTAAAATATATATATGTAAACAATACTTCTTTCAAAAGATGTGTTCATCAAATGAATAATAATTCATAATAATATTTGATTTTAGAAAATTTAGAATATATATTTTTTTTTGTGGGGGAAGATAGCGAAATGGGTTGGATTCTCTAATGACATTTTATTGTTTATCTTATAAGTTGATAATAGCCATACAAGTATTTCAAGTTGATGAACTTAGCCGCATGAGCTTCTATCACCATAAAATGAAAATGTGTGAGGTGAATTAAATTACAATATTTTTTTGGTTGTCTCCATTTGCAAAGTTTTGCATTGACTAATTTGAACCGACTCAGGTCGTATACCTAGTTTTGGTGGGTGAGTCTCTCAACAAGAATTTTCCGCATACACAGGGACTCGAATCTGAGACCTTACTTAAACGATATCAAACTGATTACCACTTGAACCAAACATTAGTTAAATGACAAGATTTTGCTTATTCCAATCCGTAATAATATCATGCGTGAGAGAGATAGCTAGCTACTTGGATTGACTCACCAGTCACCACAATAACAGGTTCCATTAACGTCTACTGGTAATTAACTGGTAATATTATTTCGATTTTTTTAATAAATTAAAAGTGTATTATTATAAAAAAAATTATATAAAAGTAAACTTAAAAGGCGTAAATATCATAGAGTTTCACCTTATTTGTTACGTCTTTGTATTAATTAGCAAGTTTTTATAGCAAGTAAACTTAATTAATGTAAATTTAAATTATTTAAAAAACATGTCTTTTTTTCACTCATATTACTTCTTGATCCTTGAAATTTGATATTTATTCTACTTTAATAAAATAATATCGTTGATATTTTTATTTTTATTTAAATTTCAAGAAAAATTCAATTTATCGTTTATTAATTTTTTTTCCATTTTAGGCTTTTAGCATTATTTAAACTCCTCTAATCAACTTCCAAATACGGCTCAGTTCTCTAGTGCTCCAAATCATCGAAACTGCCATTTCTTTACTTGTCTTTCTTTTTGCATACAAAGATGATAGCTTGCTTGGAACGAATCGTACACGAAAACGACGCCGAGTGCAAACTCGACGACGATGTTTCCACCGTATCTAAATCCCTAGAACTCCAAGGTAGCATCGAAAGCGGCGATGTTAGCTGCTCAGCCAGTAAGGATTTTGGTGGTCTTTATTCGATTAAGCCCTTGTTTTCAATTAAACCGTCCGGGGCGGAGGATATAAGTCGGGTCGTTAAGTTCGCGTCGAGGACCTCCAATCTGACTGTGGCCGCAAGGGGTAACGGCCACTCAATCAACGGTCAGGCCATGGCCGGCGGAGGTCTCGTGATTGACATGCGTTCGACGGAGGAAAACCATTTCGAATTCTTGACAATCAACGGCTCTCCTTATATCGATGTCTCCGGCGGGGCATTATGGGAAGACGTATTGACACACTGCGTGTCGAGGTTCGGTTTGGCTCCGAGGTCGTGGACCGATTACCTTGGTTTAACGGTGGGTGGGACTCTATCTAACGCCGGCGTTAGTGGACAAGCCTTCCGATACGGTCCGCAGACGTCTAACGTCACGGAATTGGAAGTTGTAACGGGAAAAGGAGAAATAACGGTTTGCTCCGAAACGTTAAACCCCGAACTCTTTTTCGGAGTCCTTGGTGGGCTTGGTCAGTTTGGTATCATTACCCGAGCAAGGGTTAAGCTTCAGCCAGCTCCCGACATGGTGGGCGTTCTATTTTAAGAAAAAAAATAATTAAATTTATCTTTGCTTTAAGTAATGCTATTAATTTATTTAATTGTGTGAATAGGTAAGATGGATAAGGGTAGTGTATTCCGAGTTTGAGGAGTTCACTCGGGATGCTGAGTTTCTGGTAAGTCAGAAAGAAGGCGAGTCGTTTGATTACGTGGAAGGGTTTGTATTCCCCAACGGGGATGATCCGTTCAATGGCTTGCCATCAGTGCCATTGGACCCAGCCCATGAGTTCAACCCGAGTCACATCCCTCAAACCGCCGGCCTAGTCCTCTACTGCCTCGAGCTGGCTTTCCATTACAGCGACAGTGACCACCTGTCAACCGTAGATACGGTAACAATTCCTCACCGATGACTGAGTTTTGAGTTTGGCTCTTAACCGATTCCTTGTGCAGGTCGTGAGCAGGCTTCTTGGACGGCTAGGATTCGTGGAAGGGTTGAAATCTGAGGTGGATGTCAGCTACACGGAGTTTTTATTGCGTGTAAAACGGGCGGAGGAACAAGCCAAAGCCAATGGGTGTTGGGATAGCAGCCCTCACCCTTGGTTAAACCTCTTCGTCTCCAAATCGGACATTGTCAATTTTGATCGAACGGTGTTTAAAACGATGTTGAACGACGGTGTCAACGGACCCATGCTGATCTACCCTCTTCTGCGAAGCAAGTGAGTAAAATTCCTCCGTTTGTTTTATCAAAACTGCATAAACATATTAAAGATCGATTGAACCTTGAGGTTGTTAAGATTTTTATTTTATTTTCCTTAATCTACCCGAAAGAGGGTCAAATGACCAAAAGAGTCAACCACGTGGGACCTCGCAATATCAATCACCAGCCAATCCGAGCTCCCTCTTAACATAGTGATGGCTGTAGGACCATCTTACTCTGGGCTTAACCGTAATGGATAACATCCCTGGATCTGTTTTAGGTCGTGTAACGTTCATTACCGCCTCAAAGTTGCCCACAAAAGGAAAAATAATTCCAGATAATGATACAAAGCATCACTGAGATTCCTTTGTCCCAATTTCCTCAATTATAGAGTAGGATAAGATGGGGACCTATGGCATGCACACCTACATGTGTCTTTTGCTACATTTGGTTTTATACCTTATAAAATTTGTGATATATCTTTTCCAAATAAATAAAATCAAATATTAAAAAAAAAAGCTAAAATTTCGAGTAAATACTTGATTTCTAGTTGGCGTGAAAATGATGGGACATAAAAATGGTTGGTGAATAAGATGGATAGGTACATGAGTATGTTTGAACATGTATGGTTGCTGTCAAATGTATGTGTTTTCCAGATGGGACGATCGATCGTCTGTGGTGGTACCTGAAGGCGAAATCTTCTACATCGTGGCGTTGCTACGGTTCGTTCCGAAGGGGCAATCGGTCGAGAAATTGGTTGCTCAAAACCAGGAGATCATCAAGTGGTGCATCGAAGAGGGTCTGGATTTCAAGCTATACCTCCCTCACTACCAATCAATAGAGGATTGGAAACGGCATTTTGGGAACCGATGGTCAAGATTTGTTGATAGGAAGGCTAGCTTTGATCCTATGGCCATCCTTGCCCCTGGTCAAAATATTTTCACGAGGGAGCCGTCGAATGCCATAATTAGTAGGGACTTGTGATTGTTTTGCAAATCATCACGTTTATCATCTTCAATGTCCCCCCCCCCAATTGATTTGTGGGTTAGATCAGTTCCATTTGCAATTGCTCGACAATAAATCTCTACCCTTAAAGTTTCATCTTCAAAATAATAAAACTCAACTTGGGGTTTGGCTAGTTTTTAATTACAAATTCATCCCTTCTTTCAGGAAATAATTTAAAAACATATGAACTTAATGTTACATTTTTTTACTGATATGCGCAAATTATTATATTATTATTACTCGTTCCTTTTAAAAAATTATTATATCACTATTTTTTATATCAACAATTTATCTGAAAAAATTAATAATATTATCCAATTAGATTAACTTCTTTAATAAAATATAGTTTAGATGTTTAAAACTATTTTCTTCTCATCTCAAAATAGGGCATGGTTGATGTAGACTCTATTTTGATTCATGTCTGTGTCGTTCATATAAACCAATCAATATGGACATTTTAATTCGAGTGAAATCGAAGGTAGTAATTAATAATATTACAAATTAGGAATTAGGGAAGATAATGATAGTTAATTAAGCGTTAATACAAAATTTACGAGAAACTTGGAAATTATAGAAGATAATAATCAGCATTTTTATAAATTTATATGAAGAATCCTCATCAAGAAAACTTTTTTTTATTAATCTGAGATAAGTATAAAACAATATTTGATCAAATATAACTTTCAAACATTTAATTTTTTTTTTATCGGTTCATGCACGAACCAAGCAACCTCAGTGGTAAAGAAATTATTGTCATTCCTTGAAGTCTCGGATTAGAGCACTAGGAATGCCAGGAGTGTGAGTATTCAATGTCAAATGGTTGAGAGTTATCTTTAAACATATATTGTCTGTACTTACCCAAGATTAATAAAAACATTAAACATTCACATCCATGACATTTTTAGTACTCGAACTTGGGACCTCAAGGAATGACAATACTGAAATCACTCGGTTCATCTCCTTGAAAGGAAATACTTAGGAGAAAATGAGAAATTGTTGAGAATTATCAATGTCAAATAATTGAGATTTATCTTTGAACATACATTGTATGTACTTACCTCATATTAATAAAAATACTAACACTCACATTCTGACATTTGTAGTGCTCGAACTTACAACTTAAAAAAAAGACAACACTAAAACCATTCGGTTCGTACCTCTTTGACGAGAAAAACGCAGGAGAAAAAAAGAGATGAAATTATGTTTTCAACTATTTGTTCCTTAACCATGAGGTTTTCTTTAGATTGTTTGAATGTCGAAGCAATGCAAGTCGAATCTACTCGGTGCCTTTCATGTCACCTTTATCTTCTTTTCCAAGTTCCACTCATTAAAAAAAATAAAGGAAAAGTTAAGATGGGAAGGGATCCAGAAGATCATGATTTTGCACCAACCAATCATTGATTACTTCCTCTCGTTTAGTCCCATCTCATGCCAAGTATCTTCTGCATTTGTAAGGATACATGTGTTTTTTTTTTGTTAGGTACACACATAAATATATGTTAGCTACGGATGCATAAATTTATATTAAGAAGATAAATTTTTATTTTATTTTTAAAACATATCAATTTATAAATTCTAAAAGTGAACGAAAGTAAATTTTCAATAAAAATATATAAAAAATTAAAATATACTATACTTTTAAATTTTTAAATGGTTTGATTGTCCTCGCCCGCTATCTCGGTCTATCTCTATGTCAACTGATTATGTACAGCTCGATCCAATTTCCATACCCAAAAGATGATAAAGACTTGTGGCAATGATCCACTCTCTACAATATGCCAAAACATACCAAAACTTCGACAAATAAAGGTGTTAAATTAAAGGAATCGAAAAGCTATATATGAAAATGGTCCTGGCCCTTGGCTGAGGCTGACGAGAATGGTATAGAGGCGGTCCATCTAAGAGAAATTAAAGCTACGTCACCTTTATTAAATATCAATGATAAGCTGGTAATGATTTCGAAATAGGAAGGCCAAATGAGCTGATTGTCGCACTCTCTAATCCTTGATTTCAAAGAAAACATTGCATTTGATGTTGATAGTATTGACAATGCTATAAAATGTGTTAATTTTATTTTTAATATTTTTATACTAAAATTTTAAAAGATTTTTTTTCTAATTTCTTTTTGTGGTGCCACGTACTCACGTGACATCCCTCGCCAAAGGCTGGCTATACCCATATATATTAAACTTTATAGCATTTCATTAAAATATAATGTGACACCTGACTAACAAACCTAGGATCACCCTTTTGAAACTACATTATTGAGAGTGGCGCTCAAAATACTTGAAAAAAAAACTTATCTGTCACATCCCTTAAATTGGGACTGAATTGTAAGGCATTTAAACAATCTGATCTTTCGTGAGCTTTCAAAAGTGCGAGGACTAATGTGATAGTTTACGGAAAAGTTTCGGTAAGCACCATCACGTTTCAACTTTCTTTTCTGTTTTCTGGCTTTTTCATTTTGAAACATTCCCGCTCACTCACTCACTCACTCACTCTCTCTCTCTCTCTCAACTTTATCTCTCAACTATCCATCATTTTAGTTTTTCTTTGATTCATCACCAACCGTGAGGTGGTGGACGTCACGTCCAACACTATTGTGTTCGTCTCGTCAACCCCGTTTGTTTGGTGTGTGTTTGGTGTGCTTGGATCATCATTCTCCGTCGTCGTTTGCAACCAATAGAGGTTTAAATATTCAAGTTTCACTAAAACCCCATCTCCGTCAATCTTTTCGATAAACCTATGTTTGTATGTGATTCTTCATGCTTTAAAATATTTTTATATGTTTTTTTGGGAATTTTTCGATGATTGGATGAGGGTTCACGTGCCCTCGTGCACGAGTGAGCTTCATCCTGGCTGTTCAAACAGTGAACCAATTAACCTGACTCGTTGACTTTTTTCGAAAACCTCTATCTTGATGGTTTTCGACGTCCTGAGTTTGTTTTCGCTTTTTTTTTTTGCCAAATTTGACTCAAAAGCCCTGTTTTGAGTCATTTATCTATTTAAGTCATAATTGTGCTAAGTAACTTGTGTGGTTTTGGACTCTCTTTCTACTTTTGTGTTTTTGGATTGCCCTCTAGTATGCCCTGAATACTCTCGTTCAGTTCAATTCAATTCTATCAGTTCATCTCGAGATACACATAAATCTGTTTATTGATTTTATAGTTTATTTCTGGTTAGTTGATAGAATTCATATTCATTTAGGTGTATCATTTTTAGGTCTCCACCTTGCAGGACCTAGTACGACTGATCGTAGAAAGCATAAGGTTTAGACGGTATCAATTAGCTACTATAGGTGTGTCCCCTTGACTTGTTTAACATATTTAGCATGTTATGTTATATGTTGTTATCCGTAAATATGTTCATGAATTAAGTATATATATTTATATATACGAGTGACATATTTGACTCTTGAATAATGTGACATCACTATTTATTTGCAAGTTGAGGCTTTTCTAATATATGCATGAGATTCTCTAAAGAAAGCAAAATCCACGTCCTGATGCTTTATGGGATTTGTTCCCCGATCTGTTGTGTACGAGATTATATTCTCGTTTTGTTTTTATTTGGGATCCTCTATAGAGGGTAATATCCCCATTTTGTTTTTGATTTTTGATGAATTCCTCCTTAGAGGTTAACTCGGGTTCCTCTTCGGAGGGTAACACTCCATCTTCGGAGGGTAACACTCCATTCTGATTTCTGTTTTCCGCTCTATATCCACTTTGGAGATCTCAGGTTTCCTTCAACAAGTAATATTTTTCGTTCTGTTCGTCTATAGAGATATGGTTGAGATGAATTCTATATGATTTTATGATAATAAATATTTGTTTTACTATTACTTTATCATTTATTATTCTTATATCATGCCTGAATTATTTTTGCATTTAGATGATACACTGAGCTTTGTAGCTAACTCTGTTGTTGTTTCTATTTTCATATTTTCTAGATGTACAACCAATTTAGCTATCGGATGAGTAGTCTCGATTTATACCGTGTGAGGTTAAAATTTTGCTTTCAACCTCCTTAAATTGTGGCATGTGTTTATTCTGATCTCGCATTTGGTAAATATTTTTTTCTAAATGGTTTGTTAAACGAATTTTCGTCTGTAAATATTTTCTGAGGTCAACGTAACCACTTTGATTTAGTTGTAACTCCTAGGTTGGGCCTATGGGGTTATTTGATCCATAGATTGTAAAATACAAAATAATTTATAAATAAATTTTAATAAATTGTTTTTGTAGTTTAATTTGTAATAATAAGGAATTAGGAGGATGTTTTTATTTTCGTATAAAAAATTAAAAGAAAGATTAATTATTAATAAAGTAGATATAAAAATACTTATTTAAAAAAGGTTTTAGAATAGACGAACAAAATTGACTCGTAATTGATAGTTTTAGCCTCACAATTTTAAAAGTGAGATACTAATAAATAGAATAAAGTATACAAATGATATCAATTATATGATAATATTTTGTTGAGTCAATTCACTATTAAAAATTATAAAATGGTCCCTCGACTGTAGGAGTTGTTTTGTTAAGTCTCTCGACTATTTTAAGTTACAAAATATTCACTTGGCTATTCTTTATGTTCCAAACTTGTCATTTTATGTTAAAAATTAAGATCATCTAAGTTAGACGTTCACATACTAACTGAGATATGATATTATTTTAAGATTATGAGATAAGATTTTATCATATCTCAGTAAGCAGGTTAACGTACAACTCAGACTACCACCAAACTCTTAACAGAAAATGACGATTTTGGAACATAATGAATAGGTTAGTGACATTTTGTAAATTTTAATAGTCAATGGACTTAACAAAGTAACTTCCTAAAGTCGGATGATCATTTTGTAACTTTTAATAGTCAGATGACTTAATAAAACAACATCCTATAGCCAGTGGACTATTTATATACTTTACCCAAAATTAATTTAAGTTTGCCAGTAAATTTATTTCTCCATCTTAAAAATAAAATTGTATATTTTTTTAATGGCGTTCTCACTTAATTTAAAAGATAATTTTTTAACAATATTTTATTATATTTATGATAAATAAGTAATATAAATGATTTACTTTTATATTATATTATTTAAATAAACATTTCCATTTACTTAAATTATTATTATTTAAATCCCCGGCGAAGCAGGGCAAAGATTCTAGTACAAATTAAGAAGAGCTGAGCTGAGAACGTTTGGAGGCCTGACGTCCCGCAACTGGCTATGTAAGGGCCAAGCCTAATTAAAAAGGCCCAATAATCCTCTCATAAACTGGTCCTTTTCACTTGAATAAAACAAGAAGAGATGGCTTTAGTATTCTATTTTGGCCCTTTTACCCTTTTTTTTATCAGCATGATTCTTTGACTTTTAATTTTTGAGATAAACCATGTATTTAGTCAACAGTCTATTTTTATGTGTGGATAAATCGATTTCAATATAAAGTGTAACTTGATGCATTTTTTTTCTTTGAAGTATATAAAATTTTTAATATCAATAGTTGTTTAATTTGGACCAACGGGGTTGATTCAAATGGTAAGTAGCTTGATATCGTTTAAGCAATGTCGCAGGTTTGAGTCATTGTGTATGCAGAAAATCCTCGCACCTCGTTGGGAGACTCACCCACCAAAACCAAATGTGCAATCTGGGTCGATTCAGATTAGTCAGGGTAAAACCTTGGAACTGTAGGACAAAAAAAAACAGTTCTTTAACTTGGTATATAACTTCAGTATCGATGACTGCAATATCTTGTAGGTTAGATGTTCCATTGACATTTATTCAGATTCACGTATATGGAAATTGATCATATTCTATTAATTTTATTCTCGTAAGATGGTGATACGTGGGTCAAATACAACATTTGAAAACTAGATATAATTTTAGAAAAATAATTATATTGTCAAAATAGAAAATTAAAGACATACGGGTGACTAAATATATAATTTATCCAAACATTTAAAACTAAAATAGGTAGATGCGGGGGCAATGTCGGAAAATAATGACCAAAAGAACAGATTAGCCGTAGTTGTAAAGCAACCGAAACGAAGTCTACATTTTACCGACTCTTCCCTCTATTTAAATCTCTCTTCTGTTTCTTTCTTTCTTCCATTCTCCTGTATCAGATCTACTTAGTTACTCTTCGCATCAACAATGGCGATGGCTTTGTGGCTTCTTTTTTCTCCTTTTCTTTTCCTCTCTGTTTGTGCCAACACTCAAAGTAAGTCTCCCTCATCCTTTCTCTTATCCAACCTTCATTAGCTACTGTCCAAAAAAATTGAAGTTTTTTTTTTAAAGCTTATTTTGTTTGATAATGAATGACTACGTTTGACCGGTCTTAGTAAGCGAACTAATCTGCTTCATGGCTATAGAAACTATATATTTTGTTTTCATGTTTTCCGAATGCAGCCGTTATTTCTAAGCTGGATAGACATGGTATTTATCTGAATCTCAGGCATTGAAGCTCTAAAGCTTTGTTTTCTAGTTGGTTGATTTATTTATTTAGTTGAAAAGGAAAGAAACTTTACTTTTGGATCTGAGATTTCCTTCTATTTTGGATCTTAGAAACTAATGGCTGCATTTAAAAAGTAGAGATTGATATATGGAAGCTTGAGATCGAATTAGAATTGATCCAATCCTTGCATTTTGCGGTGTCTATTGTGTTCACATCGGAGAATTTGTGTTTTCAGATTATGATCTAATTATATAGTTATTCTTGAGTCCTAATGATTGAACTGTTGGATTGTAGCCAAAGTAACCGATAACCCTGCGGATGAGTTGGTGGCTGTGCTTAATGCCAATAGGACAGCACACAAGTCGTCTTCTCTTGCTGACAACCAAGGCCTGGCCTGCGTTGCTTTGCAATATATAAAGGCATACCAAGGTGATTGTAAAGCTGTTGGAGAATCCAAGAAGCCTTCTGATTCTGAATTTGCCGAAACTTTTGCCCCCAACTGTGGTGTTGATGCCTCAACCCTCACTCCAATCACTGGCCGTTTACTTGGATGCCGATCCAAATATGTTGAGCCTTCCAAAGCGTTCTCGATGTTGATGGAAAGCCAGAAGAGTTTGGACATTCTTTACAATAAGAACCACACTGAAGTTGGGGCTGCTACAACGGGCACAGATGGTGGGGGTCCCTATTTCTGGTGTGTGCTGTTCAGCAGCGGTAAGCATAACAGTAGCTTTGTTCCACAGGGAGGTGTGGCTAAAATCTCGAGACCTGGATGCTTTAGTGGTGCCAACGATGAATGCAGCGGTGCTGATGATTTATCTCGACCAGGTCGTATGTGGTTGTATGCCGTCACAGCTTTAATCGTTGCGGAGTATGCTTTCAGATTATGATCATATCCCGTAGCATCTGTGCCATTCGCCACTTGATTTTTCATTCCGGGGCCTGCTTCGATCCATTGCCTTATATCGTTCAGCATCTCTCTTAGGTTTCCCGGGGCAGGGCTGGTTTTATAATTTTATTGATTTGTTTTTCCCACATTGAGCAAGTTCACACTTTATGCCATTGATTTCTCCGGTTGTATGTGTCGAATTTCAGATTGATTGAACATACTTGACATGACAATTACATCGTTTTCTCTTGAAATGGTATATGATGTTTTGGGACTGGATATTGGTAAGTTGCTGTTGTACTATTCCATTACAGTTGAAATTGAACGTTTTGCTCCGTGGTATCAGATGACTGAAAATGCTTATGGCACCGTTACATATTACTCGGATTCGAGGGTAAGTGTCGAATACGGGTTCGATACAGTTATAGTTAAACTTTTTTTTTCTAACTGAACAAGAGTTTGAATCTAACAAGGATTATGGAAAGCATACACAGCCGGGAAAACACCAGTTTAACTGTATGTTCCTCCTTCAAGGACATGGTATAATTACCTGAAATTATGAAACAGAGGATCTCAATCTCCAGGACATGACTGAAAACAGAAGTTTCATGATTTATGTTCTTTACTACAGCTCTTTCAATTGTTAGAAATTCAACTTTAACCCGCCTTGTCAGCTCATGCCAGAAGTCTTGCACTTCAAAACAACAGCAAGAACCAAAAGCAGCAGTAAGACCCCAGCAGAAGAACCACCAACTCTATGGATCCAATTAGGATCGATGCTCGTAAAGCTTCCATCACAGCAGAGCGAGAAAGCGATGGCCATGATTAATATCAATAGCAGAAGAGGCAACCAAGAACCGAAGTTGATGGACTGCTCATCAGGTTCGAGTTCACTCACGGTTCCCTTGTTCATATAAAGGGGTGAAAGAACACCCAAGACAATCAAGCCTATTGCCGCCAGTCTCTCATGTGAAGAATATCTGCTCGGCCTAGTCCAACGACGGTCGAAACTCGTAAAACTCCGGTCCAAGTAAAACCAGAAAGCAAGGGCCAACGCTAGTAGCAGGAGCAGTAGAAACAACCACGAGGTGAAGTCCATGGATTGATCTTCGAGCTCCGGTTCATAACTCGGCTTCTGGTTGACGTAAAGAGGCGAAACCACAGCAAGAACAGTCAACACAATGGCCACCCATTTCTCAAAAGGCCTTCTTGATCTGTATGTAGCTATGGAGTTCATTCATGAAAAAACAGAGAAACCCTTTTGTTCCCAGTTCGTGTAGTCTCTATATTTTACCTTGTTTAAAAAAGGGATGTGAACTTTCTATCTGGATCGTCCAATTGGAATATAGTTTCCGGTGAAGAAAAATTCTGATCCAAAGGCCAAGGAAAATGGTAGAAGTAAAAGAGCAACCTCTTTAAACCCATGTCCCCCATTGGAATCAGATTCTAGGGGAAGAATACATCTGCAAGATTCCAGTTATACTAAAGTTGATTACACAAAAGTCCAAATAGATGCCGTTTGAGATCAACACTGTTAAAAAGCCAGTAAAGTAGAAGGCAAACAGTGGAGAACTTTTGTTAGAAGTCTCAGATTTGAATTAATCCCAAAAGATAGTATTTTGTATGTTTAATTTACAGTTTCATAGCTAAAAAACTTCCGATTAAACATCTTGATTGTGATGGTTCACAAGGGAAAATTCCAGAAAACTTGAAGCTCAGCCAATTTGGAGCACCATCCAACGTGCACAATAAACGATTCCATGTCGTGCTGCTACAGGGGAAGATCATGGTGGTGAGATCGAGACACAATTGACTTGTCAATTGTCATTCATCTCAAAAATAAGGGTAAATTACGTAGTTAATCACTCAATTATCACTTTAGTTCTATTTTAGACATTCAACTATTTATTCTTAAAGTCGAAGGTAAGCAGGTTTTCGTTGGAACATGTTAAGCCAAAGTTTTCAGACAAGAATAATTATTACGAACATTATTTATAAACGACGTGTTGTATTACTAGAAAATAAAGAATATATTCTCATGTTCATTGTTCCTTCATGTCTGATCCAATATCCCCCCACCCAGAAGGAAAACCAAAAAAAAACAAACAAGGAAAAGAAATCCCTCTGGGGAATGTTTCACTGTGAACAAATCAGCCCCTAGAATTGTTGGAGATTTTAAAGAGGAAAAAATGATCAACGTTATGTGGGAATCAAAACTTTAGCCTGTGATGATAATATGATATTATATGCCACTGTTTTCTCCAACTTTAAAAGCATCCAAAATGGCGATCACGTTCTTCATTTTATGAACAGTCTCTGCAAATGAGTTTTGCTTTAGTTTGCTCATCATTCACAACAACCCAGCCTCGAACAGATTTCTCCGTCTCAAAGACTCGTCAACGAGCTTGAAAGTTTTCTTCACAAGCTTCTGGTCAAGGGCATTGGTTCTGTAGATCTTAAAGACTCTATCTACTCGATCAGGGGTGGTGCTTTGAAAATACAACTCCTCGAATATCTTCTTTACGAACCTGAAAGGAAAGAATCATAAACAGTCTTAGATGAAAATTCCTTTTCATAAGGATGGAAGATAATAAAAAGAAAATGCTTACTCATATGCATGCTCAATCTCTTGTTTTCCCGTTGAAACGGGCTGGTAATCTTTGAACCACTCGCATACGTTTAGTGGAACCTACATGTCGGTCGTCAAAGACCACACCGATGCTAAAACATAAGCATCTTAAAATTTCTACCATTCTAGTGGCTTTTACCTTTAGAACCTTCGTTTCAAATATGTCGAATTTGTTGAGAAACAGCATAAAGGATGTTTTCTGCAGAAAGGTTTTAGATTAAGCAAAATTCCAGCCGTGAGCAATCCTTAATTATTAGACACACAAAGAGCATATATAGCCTAATAAGAACCTCAAAGCACGGCTGCTTTAAGACCCAATCAAAGAGTTCTTTTGTCTCCACCATCTGGTTCTTTTGTTCATCCTCGAAAAGAGTTTGATCGTACCTACAACCACCACAATTTCCAGGTTAACGTTTCTGCATTTTAATAACAGGCTCTGATATCGTTCCGCATACAGACAACAGAATTTAGAGATGGCCAAAGTAAAAAGGATCTTACTCGCTAATAGCAGCGCAAAAGATCACAGCTGTAACATCTTCAAATAGATGGATCCATTTCCTTCTTTCATTTCTCTGGCCTCCCACGTCAAACAGCCTGTACACTTCACTTTTCTTATTCTCCCCCACAGGGCTGCAAAGCAGACGTCATAGACGACACGGATTATTAATCAATATATCCTGCCAAATGCAGACAGGAACCTATGTAGTATCTATGATGTAACCATTGATTTTAGTCACCTTACCAAACCTATAATCTGCAGAGATCATGACACCTAATTGAGTACCTATTTTATTTTATCTATATCAGCATATAAATCTGATCTCAATCAGATTTCGAGAAGGCAAAAACATGGGTGCATTTGTTAGGCTAAGCCTAATTCTCGCATCAATGAATTTGCATGTGGAGGAGAGACTAAATATAATTCACCTGAACTGGATTTCAACAACACCAGTTGTACGAACTCTTGCATATAGAACATCCTCCTGCAATATTAACCAGATTAGGAAGCTGATTTAGATAGAAAATAATTCAAATAGAAAAGGGATAGATCCAGATAGGACATAAAACTTTCATTTTCAAGGTCTTCTTTATCATGCATGCTCAACTTGAGGAGGGGATTAAATTATTAATCATACATGCATTGATTGTTTTCATGAGCAGGACGTATGCATGGCACTAAAACTCCTTTAAGAATTAAATATTGCAAATTCTAGATACCTTTGTTGGAATATAATTTGCATCAGACAATCTCTGCAAATTTTCCATGAAATAATGAGTACAATCCGGTACTTAGAGTTCATTACCACGAGCATAGGTTTCCTACAAGTACACAGGGTGATTAAGTACTAAAATGTACCATCGAAAGGACCTAATTTGGACAAAATCAATAAATTCTATACACACAGGGAAAAGAGCACTAAACACAAAACTAAGCGATGGAGTTACATAATCCGCTTATATCGTTTATGGATAAAGCATAGTTACCTGAAATGCAGAACCTTTCCAGAGTGTTTCTATCTCCTGTGCAAGTTCTCTATTTAGACATGGACAGTCCAACCTGCTTCCGATTTCCGATAGTTTCTCTCCAATAACCTGGTATAGAACAGAAAGTTTATGTGATACCTTGGCCACAGATACGATAACTGATTATTTCAATAAGATAGACAAAGAGAAACTAATTGGAATGCAACTACTAAACTTTAAAAATACAGAATGGCAGATAAAAATGACTTCAAACCTTGTTTTCAACGGATAGAACATATTTGGAAGAATCTAATTCATTTTGGGCAAATTCCTTTGATCCATCATACAGTATCTATACGCCATGTAAAGAACAATTTAAAACATAGATAAAGATCGTCTCGTAAGAGAAATAAAATTTGCATCATAGATAACTGACACCTGAAGGGAAATAAACCAACACACCCTTTTCAGGTTTTGCATACTTTATAGTCTGATAGATGTTTGCATGGATGACTGAGATGCAGCTCTTTAGCTCTTCCTCATCAAAACCAGTTTGAAACAGAAGTTTTATCTGCAGACAAGCCATGTGGAATAAAAATATGGTACACATATCAACATTGTCAACAAATACGAAATTAAGTTCAACAAAGGGTTGATCAATCGGTAGAACCTGCTTAAAAATTGTTGACTTCCCAGATTCACCAGTGCCTTAAAAACAATGAACATTTCGATTATCAATGAAAGAACATGAAATTAGGAAAAAAAAACTATTGCAGCAAATCAACATGATAAGGGATAGTGAGTATATTAAGAAGCTAATGGCCATCAACTTGCCAAAGTCTTGGATGAAACGAATGAAAATAGTGGAACGCAGCCATCAAAAGATTATGTGATAAGAGTACATATCAAATCCACACAGTCAAAATACGAGAGTACATAACTCGTTATTTGCAAACAAATAAGGCATCAAAGAACATAATCTAAGTTGTACGCACCAAGTAATAGAAGCTTTTGGATATGCTTTTCAGCCTTTCTCTCTTGTTCAATTCTTCTCTCAATTTCCGCAGCCTGAAAATGAACAAACTCGAAATTAAACTGAAACCTATATATCATGTAAATAAAACCATACCCAGAGAATTTGGCCAGTTGTAACCCGTAAAAGGATGATAAACCATGATTGCAAACTGTGTTTACCTGTGCATTCTCCTCGGTATCAGCTTCGGCGTAACGACTATTTCTGCTGCACAATAAACCCATGTTCTCTAGAACAGTGGTCAGAATAGAAGGTTGGCGTAAATTAAGCACCAGAAGGCATCTTATGTTTCCTTGCCTCCCAAGTATTTTCTGATTTGGTATTTTAATCCGGCAAGGATTACAGTTGCCTCCCCTGCAAGAGATTCTTAACTAAGAAACCATGAAAATGCTTAAATGAACTTCATAAGCTTTCTAGCAATGCAAAATTTTCTAGTCCTGGAAACATGTATTCAATGGCCTTAAATCAGGTTATGAACAAACTCATACGAAACATTCCAGAAAACGTAGAAACATAGCTTGATTAAATTCCCCCACTGAGATTTATTACTGCAAATTACTAACCATGTTCCATGTCATTTCACGTGAATCTACAAACATAATGAGACCATGGCACTGAAGCACATGGCCACGTGTTAGACAAAAATCAATACACTACACATGAACGTCCGTTTCTGTTTTCATCATAACCATAATCAATATACCCTCCATTAGACGTTTACTACCTTCCTACACAGCATAATTTTCATGCCTCCTCTACTTTTCCATAAAAGATTATATTAAGAGCTCAATTTTGTCAAACAAACTGAAATCATATTCTCACAGCATTTCACCAACCCACCGGATTAACAAGACTCGCAAATCATAGCTGTTCGCGGATCACTCACCACTCACCAGAAAGCTTTTAATTCAATGGAGTGGTAAGAAAACAGCACAATGAAGCCACAAACTAGTTCGACGAAAAGAGAATCAAAACACAAATGAGAATAGCTAGAATCCTCTTGATCTAATCACCACAAAACCAACAAAGAGATCTCCAAAATCAGGCCAAAAGAACCAAAAGATCTAAAGAAAAGAAAACACTGCAACTTCAAGAATATGCAATAAAAAAAGTAACTTACCCAATAACAAGGAGATGGGTCAAGTAAAAGTTAATGGAGTAAAAGGGTTGGCTCTGGATTTGGACAATTGGGGCAGACAAATAAAGAGTGATAAAGTTAAAAATAAGAACTTGTGTGTTCTTTTGGCTATGGATATGCTATTTTATTAGTAGAAATAAAAAAAATTGATTTTTTTTTGGTGTGGAAACTTTGAATATAATATATATATATATATATATATTGTAAAGATCAAAACAAGGAAGAAGAAAGATGTAGACGCGAGCAAGGCAAAGGAAGAAAGAGAGAGAGCTGTTGGCTTTGGCCTCTGTTTGGCCCTTATCTTTCTCTCGATCTTCAGTCAAAGTTAGAAAGATCTGTACTTCGATAGAATAGAAAGTTTTAAACCCCAACCCGAAGGAAAAAAGTACAAATTTAGAGGAATATGGTATTTTTATATTCCGAGAGAAATGGGTGTCTTGGAAAAATACATAGCCACCCGCTTAGACTGGAACTCTGTTCTGCTCTGTTGCTTCAGCTTCAGCGGCTGCTGCCATTGCCCATCTTTTTCCTTTACTTTTTCCCTCTGGCCCTCCCTGTTCACAATCTCTCGATTATCTTCATCATTTTCACCATATAAATTTTATGCAATTTTTTGCTTATTTTTCAAAATAAAAATCAGCACTTTATTTGAATTAAAGTAAAAAGCAGAATGCTTTCCTTAACAATTTTTTAATTTAACAGAACAATAAAACTTACCATTACTATCATTTTTGTAAATTGAAAATTAAAATACTTTTGACATAAGAAACTATAATAAAAGAAATCATTATAATAAACAAATCACCAGCTCCACTCCTCATTAGGGTGTTTAAATAACCGAATTAATTCGGTTAATCGATCGAATTGAATTAGTTTAATTAATTCGGTTCGGTTATCGAATTAGTTCGGTTGGTTAATGGTTAAGAAAATTTTTAGAATTTGATTAACGATTAATTCGGTTCGAATTCGGTTAATTAACCGAAATTAAATTTTAAATATATTATATATAACATATGAGTTCAACCCAAATCATTTGAAATCCAATTAATAATTTAAGATCTAATAACTTTTAAACCTAAATCAATATTAATTAATTAAAAAATTATATAAAATTTTTATTTTATAATATATATTATTTAAATTAATTGTAAACTGTTTTTTTAATTAAAAAATATTATAATATATATAACATATGGGCTAAGTCCAAACCATTTAAAACCCAATTAATAATTTAAGATCCAATAACTTTTAAACCTAAATCAATATTAATTAATTAAAAAAAATTATCTGAAATTTTTATTTTATAATTATATATTATTTAAATTAATTATAAACTTTTTTTAATTAAAAAACATTTAATTTTTATATAAATTAGAAAAAATTTTAAAAAAAGCGGTTAATTCGAGAATTAACCAAAATTTATTCGGTTCGGTTAATATGTTTGAAAAAAAGTTTGGTTCGATTAACGGTTAAAGAAAAAAAATTTGATTAATTCGATTATGGTTAATTCAGTTCGATTCAGTTCGATTTTAACCGAATGAACAGCCTTACTCCTCACTGTTTAATTAGCTTTGTTCCAAAATTAATAATACATTAGATATTTAAAATTGAGTAATAATTAGATGTGTTAAAATATATTTTAAATTGCCAATTGAAATTTAACTTGATTTATGTTATTACTATTCTAATATCTTAACATTTTTATAATTTACATTAAAAAAATGTTTTCCTCATGGTGAGTGTTAGTTGGTTGATTTTTTTTAATAAAAATTAGTTGACTAAATTAATTCAACCAACTTCATTAGATTAATTCAGTGGATTTAAATATTTATTAATGGAGTATGTTGAATAATTTTAATGACTTGAAATAATATTTAATTATTTATTCTGTCTACTGACTACTTATTATTTAATTGGGTAAATTACGCATTTAATACCTAAGTTATCCACTTTTGATCCATTTTAGTACCTAAATTTTTATTTTTTTTCAAAACCATCTCTAACGTTTAGTTTTCATTTCGTTTTAATACCTCATCGTTAAGAACTTGACGTTTTTAGTACCTAAAATATCAGTTTTGATACGTTCTAGTACCTAAACTTTCAATTTTTTTCAAAACTAAAATTTAAATTTTGAATGGTGGTACTAAAATGAAACAAAAACTAAAGTTTTTAATGATGGGATGTTAAAATGAAACAAAAACTAAACTTTATATATTGTTTTTTAAAAAATTAAAAGTTTAGCTACTAAAATTGATAGTATAAGTCCTAAATGTGTAATTTTCCCTATATAATTTTAGATTAAACTAATCAAATTTATCGAGTGTTCACTTATTATTAATATATTTAACATAAGGCAGGTGAAGAATACTGATTTATTTGTTTCGATGACATAATTAATTGGCAATCGCGCACAATTTTTTTCCCATTTTTTAATAATAATAATAATAATAATAATAAAGAGTTATAACATAAAGTGATAAGCATGGTCCGACCATGTAGGGCTTGGCAGGCGTTCATGGTCGTGTGTCTGGAAATTCAATGGCTTTGCAGGTACTATAGCAACCGGAGTTTTTGAACAGACACTTGATGCCGCATCCAAACGCTGGATTCGTTAAACAACTTGCAAGGCAACTGAAAATGTCGCATTTTAAGTAGCAGGTTACGTTCCCGTCGTCTTCGGGGAGGCAACGGCGGTTCGGTTCCGAGGCCAACACATTCTCGGAGGTCGCCGCCGCCACCACTCCGATCCCAATCCCTATGCAGATGTTCAACAAGAGCAGTAGTGCCAGTGCCGTACTCGCCGACTCGGATCTCGGTCGAACACCCATATTTGTTGCGAATTATCAAGGAGCGTGATTGTGAATAAGATGGTATTTATAAGGTACGTAAGAGCTTGTGTTTATATGGGAATGCAAAGAGCCGATTACGTGAATTTAAACACGCTTCTTGGTATGTATCACACAATAGCGATGATGATATTATATGGTGGGCTTATTGGCTTTAGCTGCACTACAATGCTATAACTGGAGTTGATGTATGTTACATGCATGCAGTGATGTATTCAAAAATTTAATAATATGAGTATAAAATTTTAATATTATTTTATTAAAAATAACGGATATGCAAAACTTTATATTTTTTTTATTTTTTCTTAACATATTAAATTAAATTTCATATTTTGTTTTCTAAATAATAAGAATACACTTGATCTCTTAGGGGGTGTTTGGTTCAAAGATTGTGAGATTCCTATGGGATGGGAATCCCACATTCCCATGTTTGGTTGACCGAGAATCTCATTCTCGGTAATATTTTATTACCAATAGTAGATTTTTTTGGTATATTACCGGGAATGTCATTACCTCCATTCCCTTATGTATTGTAACATTACCGGCGTTTTAGACTAAAATGCCCTTAAATTTTTATTTTTTTTCAAAAATATCATTCTTCTATCATTGAATAATAAAAATTCTACGAAGGTTAAATTACAAATTTATCCTTAAATTATTTTAGATTTACAAAAAAAATCTATAATTAAAATTTTATATGAAGTTCAGGGATTAAATTTTTTTTTACCCTTTCATTAAACATTTTTTATATTTTTAATTTTGTAAAAAAAAATTATATAAATATTATGAATTTAATTTTTTAAAGAAAATATATAAATATTTTACAATTTGTAATATTATACAAATATATAATAAGGATAATTTGGTCAAATATACATTTCAATAATCTTTTATTTCTTTAACCAAATACGCTGATCTTACATTCCTGCTAAACCAACTAAACACAAAATATAACATTCTCAGTAATCCTATTCTCTGATAATCTTTTATTCCTACTAATAATCTTACATTCCGTGAATCAAACGCACCATGAGATTAACACTTGATGTATATAGTAGCTCTGAATTACTTTTGTCGGGATTATTGGAATTATGATTTAATGGACCGGGTTGATGTTATATCATTTCGCTTATTTCTGTGTATATTTTTTTTCCAATTTGATATTTAAAGTATGTATTAACTATACAGATGATCATTTATGTTAATATTTTATCCACTTTTGATTATTGATTTTAAAATATATAAGATATAATCATATTCGTTTTTATTTAGCCAATATATAATCACTTTTGTTTTTATTTATTTAAGAATTGGTCACCACGAGTTATCTACCGTTAACAATTAACAGATTAAGTGACATGATATTTTGATATAATCACACATTTGATCTCTATTATGTACATATTATCTCAATTTAGTCATTATTTTAATAAATTAAAATAAATTTAATCCTCCAATCGAATGATGTCATGGGTCACTGGTGTCGTGCGTTGTGCCACATGTCACCATTCGGTTCGATGACTAATATTATTTTAATTTATTTTAATTTAATATATTTATTTTTCATCAATTTGCTTTGCTTTGTAAAAATAAAATAAAATAAAGTTAATCTTCCGATCAAATGGTGACACATGACACGACACATGGTATTAATGACAGTAGCATCATTCTATTTCTATTGGAGGACTAAATTTATTTTAATTTATTAAAAGTATGACTACATCGAGAGGATTTATAAATAATATGGACCAAATGAGGGATTATTCCAAAATATTTAACGACAATTAACTCGTTGTGATCACATCTTACTTAAATAAGAACGAAGTTACGAAGGTGGTAATATCTTATGTATTCCGAAATCAATGACTAAAAGTAGACAAAACACAAACATAAATAATAATCCCTCTAATTAGCCATTAAAATATTTTTGTTAGTCATTTTAATCAATAGGATAACACTCTATATTCAAATGATGAAAAATTTGACGATGGACTAACGTATGGTGAGAATGAGTATATATTTAATGTTAGAAATATAATATTCTAACAAATTTGAAATGCCATAGTAATCAGATAAAATTTCATGAGATATTTATTTTTCTATCTATTTTTATTAGTAATTTTGTATTGAATACTTAGTTAAATATTTATATATTTTTAAAGATTTTTTTGTTATTTTTTATAATAATTAATATTATTTTTAGAATTTAAAGTTATATGAATGTCTATTTATAATTTCACGTTATTTTGTTGAGTCTCTTGACTATTAAAAGTTACAAAATGATCTAACGAGTCTCTCGACTATTAACAAATATAAAATGGTCCATTACTATAGGGTATTGTTTTTTAAGTCCATTGGCTATTAAAAGTTGCAAAATAGTCACTCGACTATTTATATATTTCAAGCTCGTCATTTTCCGTTAAAATATTGACGATAATTTGAGTTGGACGTTAATATGTTGATTGGGATATAATACAATTTGATCTTGGAATCTCTAATGATTATCATATCACGGTTAGCATGTTAACATTCAGCTTAGATAATAGTTAAATTTTTAACGAAAAAATAACGAATTTGAAACATATAAATAATTGGATAATCATTTTATAATTTTTAATAGTTGAGGGACTCAACAGAGTAGCGTCCTCGAGGTTTATAATTTTATAATTTTACTAGATGGATTAAATCAATTCCTTTCGTTTAATTCAGATTGATTAGATAAATTTTAAGTATTAATTGTAACATCATCTTTTGTTTTGTAATAATAAACAAACAGCGTCCATATATATAAAAAATTAGTTGATTTTATTTCTATATATAATAGGATAAGAGGGAGGTACGATAGTAGGCTGCTCCTAATGCTAGGTTGAGAGCAGCTTTTGTGGGAGACCTCCGGCAGTCAGAATTATGAATTGTCCACCGTAAAACTCGATCTCACGACCACAAAATTAAGAACTTTGTGCTCTACCAACTGAGCTGGACGGGCAGGTGATGATGGACGTCAAATGCTATAAGGGGTGCAGCCAACCTGGCAGCTAACGTTGTCGAAATAGCATTTAGCGGAGCATGTGATCGAGGGATTTGTCAAACAGCTCACAAGGCAACCCAGAAGACCGCATTTAAAGGAGCAGGACATGGTCTTGTCGTTCTTCTCGCCGCAACGGGGCGCCAGTCTCGACGACGGCAATTCGTTTTGAGGATTCACTTGGGCAGATGCCACATCTACCAGCATCCCCATGCTCATGCTCACCAACAGCAGCCATGCCAGCGCCACGGACAGAGAGCTGCATTCCAGACCACGACCCATATTTAGTGTACCTCTACCGATCACTAAGAAATAGAGAGCTTGCAACGAGAATATGAGAACAAATATGTATATTGCTAGCTGCTTGTTTTTAAATGGGAAGGCGGAGTGGTGACCAGCGACACCAAACATGCACGTTTCTTAGTACTGCCATGCAATGGGGGTGATGATATTGGTGGGTTAACTTGCATTTTATTACAAAACACGCACTTATTTTCATCACCAGGACGAGAATTTAACCCAAAATCGACCGATTTCAATCCGATGCTATCCATAGAATCGGATTATTTTTAGAAAAAAATTAGATTCGAGTCGGATCGGGTTGAATTTGTTAAGGAAGTGAGGTCGGGTCAGGGTGAAAGGTGAAAGAATTCTGACCCGATACGGTGATAATAATGTAATTTCTTTAGAAAATTTATTATTATTTTTAATTAAATCTTTATTTTATATCGGATCGGATTTATATTCTAAAATTTGAGTCAGATTAGAGCCAGGTGGATGATATATATATTTTTTAGTTAGGATCGAGTCGGATGGATGATATATAATTTTTGGTTCGAGTTAGGTTCGAGTGAAGGATACATGTTTTTTGAATCCAATAGGATTGACAAAAAATGCGACCCAACTCGACTCGTTGCCATCCCTATTCATCACGTACAATATAATAATTTATCGTAATTATAATGTAATGAAGATGTAGTTAGTGCAGTGACAAATCCATTTATTAGTCAGATAATTGTATACTTTATTGATTATGTCTATCTTAAAATTTTATTTATACTCACATCATATAAAAATTTATATTATTTATTAACATATATATATTTACACAAAAAAATATTTTTAAATCCACAATTGCTTACAATGATATCCTAGTTTGACTTTTAAGTGTCAAAGGATTTTCTTAATAATTTGATACAACATTTATATTAAGTGTCAAAGGATTTATAATTTAAATTTAACAGCCATTTCCTTAATAATTTGATACAACATTCATATTATTCAAAATCCCATGAAGTATAATATATCAACCGTTTAAACATGTTCGATCTCATGTTAGTATATTAGAATTCTAGAATTCATTAAATATTCTCAATAATTGAAGGAAATGTTATTCTTTCAAGAGTTTCTGAGTCAAGTAGTTGTATTTACGAGGTATATATGCGTTTATTTTTAATTTATTGAGAGAATATTTAATATATATATATTCTTACAATCAACCTATTATTAGTAAAAATATTGTATAATATATTAACAAAAATATCAATCAAATTTATCGACGAGTATCGGTACAAGTGGTTGGGATTCAAGAATTTGTGTTTGTAAGGCCAAGTTTGAATCCTACCACTGTCACTTTTGATGAGCAATCTATAAATTTTTATAAAAATTCCAATTGAATTTTAAGTATACCCTGACCCTTAATTGGAGAGTTACTTTGACTTAAACTTTTATTTGTAAAAAAAAAGTATCAATCAAATTTAATTCAATTAATATTTTTTAATATTTAATCTTTCAACACCTCATTTTTAAATTTATCAAATAATATATTACTTTTAATATTTTCTATTTATATATATGTAAGATGCTATGAATTTCAACAATTTAAACGATAAGCATCTGGAAGTTAATCGAATTATAAATAGGGATGAGCTTGGAGTTATTTTTTTTCCGTCCGACACCGATATGAAAATATATATCTAAAACCCGATCTCATCCCGTCCCGATAATTTCAAGATTTTTCCCGTTCCGAATATGCCCTAATTTGTAGATTAAAATTTTGACCTGACTCGATCTAAATATATTAATATTTTAAAATAATATAATTATATTTTTTATTATATTTAAACAGTTAAATTAATATATTTTATAATACTTTTTATATTTTTAATAATTAGATAATATTATTTAATATATATATATATATATATTAATCGTGATTTTTCACCTTATACTCAATATCATCTCGCCCCGAAATTTAAAAAAAAAAATTGTTCTTATAAAGTCGGGTCAGATTGAGACCCATCGAATTTAAGTATTTTGACAGTCCTTAATTATAATAAATATTTTTATAATATGTATAAATAATTATTAGATTGTCCTTTTGTGCCTGAACTTATCAATCATGGCTTCAAAAACGACAAATGTTCAACCTCCGTTAAATCTGAATAAAAAAGTTGGTGATTTAATATGGAAGTAGGTCATTAAGACGATTTATTCCAGAAAGAAAAGAGAGGAAGAAAAATTAAAAATAAAACGTGAATATTGTTTAACTTCTATTAGGCACGAATCAACTAATTTCAGTAATTAAATAAATTATTAATATTTTTAAAGATTAGAGATTTGAGCACCAACAACTGTAGCAGGGTGATTGAGCGTCATTGTCAAATGGATGAGAGAATTAAAATAAATACTACTTTGTAATCACCGACTATAGTATGATAAAATATTTTATTTGTTACAAAAGAAATAGATTAATAATTTGATAATTGTTAGAAATTATATTTTATGAGCTAGTATTCAAAAGAGTTGGATCTCTATACCAATTTTAGAATGGATCAAGTGGTCATTTTTATAGACTATGATGCTATTTTTAAAATTTAATAGTTGAGTGACCAAAATAGAATAAAAATTATGGTTGGGATATTAAAGGTGTAATTTACCCTTTACCTATTATTTCTTAAGATTGATTGTGCATAAATATTTATGTTTTTGATTTCTTGAGGGCTAACTTGGAAGGTCAACTTAGAAAGAGGAGTTCTATAAAAAAAATAGAAGGCTACAGTTTAATTTTAAATTTCATCATTCTACTTTATAAAATTTGAAGAATTGATCTTTACAGTTTAATATGTTAGAATTTGATTCCCATAATTTGCGTAAACTGAGAACAAAATCCAATTATTGATAACACACCAGGTTGATCTATTAATAAAAAGGTTTGAGAATCAAGACAGATTAATATAGATGGACTAAATTTTCAATTTTAACAAACTAGAGGAGTAAAGTTCGGAATTAGACCAAAACATAAACAAGAATGAAAAAGGAAGGTCAAATCAAGTGGCGATCGGGTTTGGATTGGAATCAGCTGTGTTTGTTTTAATTTTTATATATTTTTGTGGTGGTGGGCTGCTAAAGCCATTTCCAAAAAAAAAAAAAAAAACCCTTGAAGAGAAGAGATAGAAACTAAACAAACTGAGAAGCCTGTGCCGTGAAACAAAAAGTCTGCAGCCGAAGAAAAACAATAGCCAAAGCTCAAATCCAATCATTCTGATTAAACAAGAATTATCCGGAAAGATCTACCTTGTTCATCCATTCCCTTCTCTTCCATCTCCTTTTTCGATTTCTCCCCCGTTTCATCTGACATCTTTAGACATGGAGCCTTTCTATTTGTTTCGCAAAGGTATAATTTCTTAGATCTCTTGGATTTTTAGTGTTTAATTACACTTTTTTCCTTGTTTTATATATGTTTTTTTTTGTGTTGGATTGAATTGAGATCTCTAAAACTTTGTTCCTAAGATAATGGAAGATTATAGATTCGACTTATACTGCCTTTTTTGTTTGAATTATTCCTTTGGCCAGGTACCTAGAAAGCTTGATTTTTTGTTAATTAGTTTTTTTTTAAATTAAATGTGCTTACTGATTATTTTTTACTTGAGGGTTTCGTGCTTTCCTCGAATCTTCTGGTTAAAGTGTTGTTGACTCGTGAATTTCGAGGTTTTGAACCGGATATTGGCATAATTTTGGTTTATTAAGTGAAAATCTTGCTTTTAACTTATAGCCTATAGGCTTAATATTTGAAGTCACTTTTATAGGAAATGGTTGACTGTGAGTTCCATTCAGTTGTTAATCAATTGTAGCTTATTTAAAGCTATGGATTTTGCACGCATAAGAGTCAAATATGGTTAATATTTCTTTTATTTTAGTCTGTCATGTTTCTTCATCATCATTATTTTCATGAAGTTTCTATAGCGAGTGACGTTTTTTTTTCGGTGTTGATTTCATTCTATATTTGGTTTTTGAGTTGCTTTCTGTGCAGGATTGATTTTATGCACGTGCATGTCTTCAATTTAAGATTCTCTTGTAGGGTTGAAATATTAATATTGAATTGATGGATGGTTTTGCAGGTTTTGGTTAGAGTTTAGCATAACCCAGGCATATAACTTCTGCATCAGTTTCCTTTATATACATAGAATTTGCTTTTTATTCATTTACGCGAAGAATGAGTTTGTCCAAGAAAGGGACCCAGAGTAGTGACACCAAACCAAATACTCCTAGCAAGGTAACAACTCTGAATCCCAATGCAGCCGAGTTTGTTCCCTTTGCTCTTAGGTCACCGTCTTCATCAGGAAGCACCCAAGCAGCTGCTGCAATAGCAACGTTCGCTACTTCTGGTACCGTAGGAAAAGCGGTGCTTGATCGGTCAGGGTCTTCTGTTTCAAATAATTCTGATGACGACGCTCATCAGTTCTGGCAACACCAACTTCCCGATGACATTACCCCAGACTTTAAGGTTATTAATGAAGATGAATCTCAAGGAATAGAATCTGGGGGCCTCTCCTTAGATGGTTTGTCCTTGCATGATGGTACCAAAGCCTCAAGGTTTCCTGCTGGCAGTGGATATGTATTTGATGATCATCAGGAATTACTGCATCACTACGGTAATGGTAGTAATTTATCTGAAAATTTGAGATATCCTGCTTCATCTTACGGAGGGGATCCTATTTCAGCTAGTTTTTTGAACCCATCACCCAAACCTTGGGACAAGAAACTTGTTAACAATGATCAGCCAATTGGTAACGGGAGGGAAGGAATACCGTATAATGGAAATTCTAGACATGCATTCGTCAGTGATATTTTGGGTGAGCAAGCAAACATGGATGATACTGAAATGAGTCATGTGGATTTTTTGGCTTCTCAGTTCCCGGATTTGCTGCTGAAAGCCTTGCTGAAGTTTATTTTGCCAATGGTTGTGACCTAAATCTGACTATAGAGATGCTCACACAACTTGAGGTGTGTGGTCCTCAACTTTGTTTTTTGGTCAAAGTGCTTGCATCCGCCATTTGTTCAAGTGGTGATGAAGCAGTTATTTACATCTTCAACTTATATATAGATATATTATTAAATGATTATCTTATTTTTTGATAATTGTATTATTTTCCCATTATCAATTGCTCGAAAGTTATAGAACCACTAAAGGGTTTATGGTCAAAATTTGAATGTGGAATTGTTTTAAAAAGTTTTTTGTATTCCTTTGTTTCATTGCAATTTCTTATAAAAAAAATTGCAATTTCTTATCACCTTTTTCTTATGTTGTACTTATGGGATCTTGCGGATCTGCTGTGGATGGTAATGGTTTGGATGCTAGCTGTAGTTTGACAGAGAAAAGTTGGTTCCTCAAAGTTTTTTAGGTGGCTTAAATCATCCCCAGCTTTGTGCGTTGCCTCTGGTTTATATATCCTGGTGGCATGGTACAGGGGGACATTTTTATTTAGAATTTTCTTCTTTTTTTGGCAATTAAATCTTCAACGATTTTTTTTTTGCGTACAATTTTCTAGCATCCTCATTTTTTTGGAGTTTTTGTTGTTTGTTTTGTCCCTTTTAATTGTATTAAATCTTTTAGCATTCCATTAGTTTTTACAAATCTTATTGCAGCTTCAAGTTGATGGTGGTTTCAACCAGAACCTCAATTCAAAGACATTGTCAGCTCCCAATCCAAGTACAACGGATTTTCCTGCACTAACCGTGTCAGATGGTCAGAGTGGTCCTTCAAAATACGCAGGAGACGATCTTCAATATAATGCCAGTCCCTATCGATCTTCTGACAAGGACAATCTGCTTATGTTCAAATCCAGTTCTTCCCTTCCATCTAGAGGTGCCATAGATTTTGCATCAGCTGTCAGGAAAATGGCATCTCAAGATTCTGGAATATGGAAGTATGAGAGAAATGGTTCTGATTCAACTGTTGGGTCAAGCAGAAGTCCTAATGGTTCTGCTAATTCCTACAGTGCATCTGGAAGGGGGGTGTATGCTAATAGGTTGCAAAGTCGTGGTTCAGCTCGTACGGCTCCTGTTTGGCTTGAAACTGGAGATGCAGTGGGTAATATTCTGCACTTATGAAATTCTTGCATTTATTGAGTTTTTTTTGTAGGAACAATATATCCTCGCTGCACATCTATTTGCTTTAACATTATTGAGCTGGCAGCAAATTTGTACTCTGAACTACGGGAGGAAGCTCGAGACCATGCACGTTTACGTAATGCTTATTTTGAACAGGTATTTCACTGGAAACTATTTTCACATATTGATACTGTCTTGTTTATAGGTTCTACAGTTTTGTTAGCAAGCAATGAAATTTTTTTGCATCTTTCAGCCTAATTGCTCAACCTCCCTTTCCTTCCCCCCCCTCCCCAATTTTATTTGTGGCCCATTTTTGCAACCAGAGAAATGAGTTTACTTCTTTAGTCCTTGTACAAATTTACACCAGTAGTATCCCCCCGCTCCCAACCCCGCCCCAACAGAAAAAGAAGCTGATTCAAAACAACCAACGGGCATGTGTTTGATGAGCAGTTCTCGCTTTCCAAAGTTGATGCAACTATACAAGTTCAGGGTGCATCAATTATTAGACTGATAGAAAACAAATTTCTAACGTTTGGCATGTGCCAGATGATCAGATCTTGTACATGAAATCTGCTCTTCATTGATGATCTCTCTCTCATTCTTTCTTTCTGCCCCACTGAACCAAGTCCACACACCTCGCTCATATTGTTAAGTGATAATACTTTCTTGTATATTTAACATAGGCACGTCAAGCATTTCTCATTGGCAACAAGGCTCTAGCAAAGGAGCTTAGTGTGAAAGGACAAATGCACAATATGCATATGAAGTCAGCACATGGAAAAGCTCAGGAATCTATATATCAACAGAGGTTTGTCATTTTTTGCATGTCGCAGTTGGTCCCTTGACAGTATGGTTTAACGGCTTCAAGCTGTTCTTCTCTTGCTGCTGCTGTTGCTACTACTACTACTATTACTATTGCTTTTAACATCTGTTGATCAGTTGTTTTTCTTGTGGAGAATAAAAACATTAGTTTTTGATATTTGTGAGGGGTGGTATTATTTATCCCGGGCCCTTCAACATTTAAGTGTAATTGGTTTGTTTGCCCCACTTCAACTACTCCTACCCTTTCTCCTTTCACTATCCATCAATCCTGGTTGTTGGTTCTTTCAGTAATTGCAATTCATGTTATACTATTTTGGTTGGCTTAATACTAATATGTTTTTGTTTGACTGTTTACAAACTATAATAATATAGGAACCCAGTTCCTCTAGAAAATTTCAGAGGACAGGAGCGGATGATAGACCTTCATGGATTGCATGTTACTGAAGCCATACATACACTGAAGCATGAACTATCAGTGCTGAGGATTACAGCACGGGCAGCAGATCAGCGCCTGCAGGTATACATATGTGTTGGAACTGGCCACCATACTAGGGGTTCTCGCACTCCAGCAAGACTTCCAGTTGCTGTACAACGGTATCTACTTGAAGAGGGCCTTGACTATACAGAACCGCAGCCTGGGCTGCTTCGAGTTGTGATATATTGAAGCCATGGACTTGACTGAGTTGAGGTATAAGAGTTTTTGACACTATATAAAAGAAAACCATCATCTCGTAGTCACCATAGTCGATTCTTGTATCTTTACATGGGAAGAAAATGGAAGAGAGAAGTTGAAGCTGAAAAATAAAATACAAAGAAAGGGTTCAAAAAACAGAAGTTAGGGGAAGAAAAAGGTTAAAGAAAACAGAAGTGTATCATTATTGTTTAGCCAGATGACCGCCACAATCACATTTGGTAGCATCAGAGGCAGGGGGTTGTGCTGGGGAGGACACTGCCAGCAACCATCTTTTCTCTGGTTTGTTAATTTTGTATACTTAGTTAAATTGTGGGTTCAATTCTCTGATGTAACTGATAGATTTGAATTACACGATAGTACGATTCATGAAGTAACTCATGTTGAAAATTCGATCTTTGTACTCTATACTTGTCTGGTCTGGGCACTTAATTAGGGAGATTTTTATTAGGGGGTGGATTCAGGATGGTTATAGATTTAATTTAGTTTGACCATGCTGCCACATAATTTCGGGTGCCAATTTCGATATAATTATTTCATTTTTAGGTTAGGCATTTTTGTAAAGAGATGGCGTTGACATCCCCTTGGGCATCTTATTGAGTGTGTTTGCATGCTAGAATAGTTTGTCATTAAATTCGAGGGAAACATCACTTGAGAAGCACACAAAACCAAGCTAATGGAACCCAATAATACAGGGAAGGCAATTTCTTAGCCAATGAAACATATCAATCTCAAACAAGAGGATGACAAGGATACGGATTCTAACCATTTTATATCATCCATTGTTAAAAGACACTGGTGCGGGTTTATTTATTTTGGCTCGATTCCTTCCCTTGTTTGCGGGCTTTTGAAGTTTAGCATCATGCTTCTGCCCCGACATGATTATCGTCTCTGTTCTCCGAGTTTTACAAAGCTGTCACAGGGGCTTTTGTTGTCGGTATGACCAATTTTGGATTTTGGTGTGCGTATTTTGTGTCACGGCCTGGGCTCATTGTGCCTTGACTACCACATTGTGGAGCACTGGGATAGTCTACCCCTGGTGGCGTGTCCAGTCTGGTGGGCTTATGTTCGAATGAATCGAGCGGGATGGTGGAGCCACCAGACCACGTGTGGCAATCCATTGAACTTTGTGACGCGCATGGCCTCATAAGGCCGAGCCATGATAGAGAACGGAGGTAGCCGACGGATAAATGGACGTGAGAGACGTTGACCGTGCCTAAGAGTAGTCATGGTGCTTCATGCATGGTTTGCCTTGTTTTGGGCTAAGAAAAAAGTGGTCCGGGACACTATGTCGGGCGTGTGTGCACGGGTTATTTCTCTCCCGTCTCTCTTGATGCGGCATTTTGTCCATCTTCATTCCCAGACCAATCTCTTTATTTAAATGAAGTTTCTCTTTGAAAAAAAAAGGAGTTTGCTAGCTAAAAAAGATCATTGTTAATTTTCTTATCAATGTTTCTGTTAACTTGAGGCTTCCGTTACTGAACTGCCATGACCTTTCAGTGTTTCTGCCCTCATTAACTTTTTAACACTGGTCCTGGTGAAACTGGCCAACATGCTGAGAGACATCAGGATCCCCTTCAGTTCTGTACGGTGATTCGGCATGCAGAGGAGAGCATGCAATGGCTGACAAAAAGCAAGTACGCATTAAGCTTTATGAGCCTGAACTGCAGGGGAATCTCATCATTGAGACCTACCATCTTTCTATTTCGAGATATAGAGAATGTTGTATTATCCAGCAGTTTACCATCTTCATTCTTTTACAGTGTTCATGAAGGAAGGAAGGTGATCTGCAATTTAGAAACCGCCGCCCTGATTCATTCACCACATGAAATATACAAGTCCATCTTCAGCATTGGTATATATGATGAAAGCAATGACATGTTTAAGCTCTGATGAAGAGCTCGTATGTATTACTGTTATTATCTCCACTAACACGCTTCAACATTTCAAAGCTTTTACGACTTCCTAAGAAATTGATTCGTTTGAACACCGTCTCACTGCTAGAGTATGCTGATCGAAGCCGGTCGGCATACTTCGAGTTTGTGTGAATGGCAGCCTCTATTTCATGAACCGACATGTCCTCCTACAAAAGAAACAGAAACGAAACAACATTGTAGCTGCATTTACATAGCCTAATTAACACAAATAATCTGTGGACAATAAACATATCCAAGTCATACCTGATAGAAGGCATATATATAATCCAAAATCTGCAGACATGTAAAGCCCTTATCGCTGAAATATGTCCGTGATGAAGGCCCCATCTCAGAAAATCGATCGACTGGAAACAGTATGGTGAGAAATTGGTTTTTGAATATCAACTTATTCTTCTCACTGCATGAGTCATTAAGTCAAAACCTGAGTAGGAAGGAACCCACAAACTCTGGGACAAATCACTAGTATATCAATAGTGTGATCCATCACCTTTCCGTAAGTGACCTGGTTAAGTTCGTAAAGGAGGCCTCGGAATCCTTTCCATCACCATTTGCATCAAAAAACACAGATTGATGCTCACTAACGTCTTCACCGCACAAAGAGTCAGTGAAAAGAGAAGCAGTTGAAGTTGGCTCAGATATCGACCAGCAAACCGGTTCCAGAAGATTGGTTCGGCTAATATGATTGTTTGGTCCTTGACAAGTCTGAAAGAAAACAGATGTTATAAGAAATACAAGACTACACATTAGCAAGAAACGATAGGACATACCAAACATGATCAAAACCACTTGCCTGCTTACGGCGACTGCGGGGATTTCTAACTCCGGTTTCAGCTAAATGCACAATCTGTTTCCTCTCTTCATGAGTCGCATTCCTTCTAATGCTCCGAGTAGATTGCATTGAATTGGCCACATTACTTTCCTATTAGAAGAGAGGTGAAACTTGACATCAACATATTGCAACACAATCAAAACTGTCTAAGTATTGGTGGAAGGAAAACAATGTGAAATATATTTCTCAATGAATTCAAGTACCCTTGTGGTAAGAATAAGATAGTACCTCTCCTACAATGGCGTTCCGAGCATTTTCGAGCACTGTCCCGATCTGCCTGGCTAAACCAGCAGACATGTGGACAAGTCTCTGCAAATTCCTATCCTTGGCTGTTTTCAGGACCCACAGTGGCTGAAACATTAAACATCAAAACAGTTGAATCATAACGAAGATTGGTTGTTTTTACAAGTGCTATGCATACTGCTCAACCAAGAACAGTATGATCATGCATAAAGAAACCCTGTTTCCATAATGCAACGCAGAAGTGCTCACCGTAACAATGTTGTTCGAGTGGCCGATATATCGATGGATAGAATGTCCTTCACACACTACATAAGTTGCACCACAACCAACAAACCATAGATCTATCACTGTGGCCCCTTTTTTTGAAGCTTCCTCAAGGACCTATCAACATGCTAAATGTCTCAACGAATTGATCGAGCGTAACTAAAACTGTGAGTTGTGTACATATCTTGCAGTGATATAGCGACCGACACACTAATCTAATGACCTAGGTTCATGACTTATACCATCCTGACGATGCAACGATTCTAAACACTGATTTCAGGCAGCAAACTGAATGTTACCTTATTCCGAAGTTCAACTGAAATATCAGAGTCGATGTACATGGTATGACCAGAAAACGCTGAGTTCATACTTCTATTAGGGACTCTTCTGGAAAATTGTGCATGTTGTTTTTCTCTCATGCTTGTTTTATTGGCTTCATCAAGACATGAACTTTCGGGAGTAGTAGACTCAGCAAGCAGATTCAACTCGTCTGCAGTTGTAACATGTTCTCCGATACCCTTCATGCTGTAGAACGATTCACTTAACCTTACTGCATGAGTGTAGGAAAATACAAATTTTATTAACAAACAGGAAACAGATTAGCCCGCGAAATGCCTCTACTTATTTCTGATCCCACTAACAAGGCAAGAAACAACAGGTAATATGAGGTATTCTTGTTTCGGATCGGATCCAAAAGAGGAGGGAGCAATGGCAGCAATAAGATAATTGAGTTCGAATTTTCATACTAAACAAACTCTCAAGTTCTAACAAAATGAAAAGAGCAAATCCTTCATCACACTGCAACAAAACTAACCATTCCTCTTGACACTATCCACGAACCATCCAAGTTTAACAAGTAATAGACCGTTTCTTGATCCATGTTTTAGAGCGTGCTCAAACTTGCGTCCACTAACGCTGTAACTAATATTAAGGCTCGCCATAACAGTTGCACTTGCAGCAGCAGAGACAATACAAAGACAAGACAATAGGAAACCTTATTATCATCACAGTACACATAATATCCATCTGTTTTCACTTTATCCCAAGCCAGCCAAGTCTCACATTAAGCTAAAATCTAAGTGATATAAAAGCAAACAATACGAGAAAGGATATCTGGACCACCAAATGGGTGCATTGAGGATGTAAACAAGTACTGTATTGACCACCTAATCTCTCCGTTGCCTCCATGACTTGTCTCCTTGCTTCTGCATGCAAAAGAGAAAAATCGACATGTAATGGCAAAACATGATGAGTTCATTCAAAATTCAAAGTACCCAGACTCGAAATCATACGAGTTTTTATCGAACTCAGACAGCAGTACACTGTAAGAAGTAGCCCAAAACAATCAAACCAGAAATAACCAACCTTTAGATAAGCCAGTGACGCAAATAACCAGACCAGAAAACGGACCGGGGGATCGAACCGTTAAAGGTTCAGAACCAAGAGATGTAGGGGCAGGGGACATAGGTTCAAAAGGTTGGAAACGTGTGTATGATGGCACTGAAGATGAGAAACCAACAAACAAACTTGAACAACCTTTGCTGTCTATCACCTCCACCTTGTTAAGACCACCCATGTTTTAAGCATGGAAAGAAAGCTAGAAATAAGCGAGTCAAAAGAATATAGAGAGGTAAAGAAGGAATCCTGAATGAGAATGAAGAGATTGAACACGAAACGAGGACTTTTCGTGTAGGTTAACTTGTATATGAAAGGCTATGGTGCTAAGTGCTAACCATTCAAAGTTTGATCCTTTTTTTCCATTTTCCACAAAATGGGCTTATGATTTCACTGAATTCACGAGCAAGCTAAGACTGCAGGGCTCCACCATTGTTGAGGGCCCCCTACCTTAAGTGCAAATGGCGGCAATGGTTTGAGTTTTTGAGATACATTATTATGTATGTAATCATTAAATCGAATGCTGGTGGTGACTTCGATGAAAGGGAGCTGTTTTCTTCAAAGGCATTTTGCCTGGTTTTTCCATTATTAATCATGGTGTTCCTCTCTGTCATTTGAACAAACAAAGCATATAGGGACTGAAACGGAAACAAGTTAAAAAAAATGCTGCTTTCTGGCTACTCTATAAAGGTCAAATTCTAGTTTTGGTCCCTTGGCTTATTTAGATCAGGGACTTGTCTTTACACTTCAATTTTAATATAGTTTGACCCCTCTACTCTCGTAATGTGTTAGTTAATCAAAATAAGTAATATAGGCTTTTGTTGAATGATCTTAATGGTCAACAAAAATGTTATTTTTCTTAAAAGACCTAAGTTCGAACAATTTCGTGTATGTGTACATTATCAATGACCAATAAATATTACATTTAAGATTTAAATTAACTAATGGAATTATTAAATTAAAAATTACTTTTTTTAAAATTAAAATGGCATAAACCTTTAATAATTGATTCTTTATTTGTGGAGGAGAAGTTGGATGAGATAAAACATGCAAAATTTTCCCTACAAATATTAATGAAAGTGACCCAATTTTCATTACGTAATTAAATTGTTTAGAAGATTAGAATTAAATTGTTTACTTTTTTTTTATAGGATTACAGTATAATTTTAGCATTACCCTAAATTATAATTTTATAACTGTTGAAGGGTCTGAAAAGAAATTGTACCTTTTTGGGGGTCAAGGCACCAGATCCCCTGAATGCGCTGCTGGCTTTTTCCGTATATTTGTTTTGGCTTTGCCTCCTAACCTTTGCTTTTGGGATTCAATTTTTGTCGTGTAATTTGAAAGGAATTTTATACATATCTATATTTAAAACCTGTAAATAATTTGAATGAAGAAACATGTTTCACCCAGTAAAAAAGAAAAATAATTACCATGTACTGTAGGTGAAATAAAGAGATGCAGTAAGGGGAGGAGATGCAAATCTAGTGAAATAATCATATAGGGAAAACTACGTATTAGTGCACAAACTATAAGTTTTGTTTAATATTTTTAAGATCATAGATAATTTGTAGTTTTCATATTTTTATTATCTCACATTTAGTACTTAAACTATTAAATTTAATACATTGTTTTGGAAAACAAGTATGTTGTCAGAGATGGTGCTCTGACATGTAGGTCCTCGCGTGATGTTCTGCTTGTGGGACATAAGGAGGTTGTCGGGTGTATGTAGTCCTATTTCGAGCTTCAATTTGTCCGGTCTTGCTCCCAGGTTTGCTTGGGGTTGGTTTTTAATGTTTGCCTTGTTTCTATACTGGTTTCGCTGGGGTTTGTCCCACGCTGTGCTGCTCATTTCTGTTTGTGTGTAATGGTCTATTCTTTGCTCTTTAAGGTATACTCTTTTTCCTCCAAGTAAGATTAGAGCGGTTTTTTTAATGAGGGTCTTGGGTTGTTTACTTTGTTAATCCCATAATACAAAGTAACCTTTTACAAAAAAAAACTTTAAGCATTTTTTAAAATTTAACGTTAAATTTTGAATGGAGTATTAAACTGAAATAAAAACTAAACTTTAAGTATATTTTTTTAAAAAAATTAAAAATTTAGATAGTAAGATGGATCAAAACCAATAGTTTAAGCACTAAATGTGTAGTTTACCCTATTAGATATTGTGTCAACTCTGAGCGAACAAATCCTCTTGGTTAGGTTGGATTGTGAGCGGTTACAGTTTGTGTACGAAAAGGCAGTGATTACTGTTTTTTTTTCAAATATAAAAAACGGATAATATATTTGAAAAAAGTAAAATAAATAGAAGTTTATTTACAGATATATAATATATTTTACAGTATTTATAGAATTCTTCACGTTGAGATAACGTGTTTTAATAAAATATATTTTTTATTAAAATTTATTATCAAGATAAAAAATTAAATAAAATATATTTTTTATAAAAATACCGTATATCTCAAAATAAAATTGTTTGTCCTATTTTATAATTTTTTTTGGCTGCCCCGTTGGAACAAAAAAAACCGTCATTACTGCTAATATGGAGCTATCCAATTAATGAAGAATCAGAAGCAAAGTCTGAAAATCGGGCCACAGTGATTAAACCATTTAATTATTTCATATATATGGCCATGCATGTCATGTACCATGACCCATCTCAACCATCTAGTGCCTACAAGATCCTTTATAGCTGCCCACTGTCTTCCTCGTGTCTTAAACTCAAAACAGTATGTAGCCACCAACATCCATTGATTGCAGAATCTACAAAAATGAAATCGAAATATAATATAAAATATGATTTTAAAATAAAAGAATAATCGGGTGACTAAAACCAAAAACAATAATAATTGGGTAATAAACATGTAGTTTTACGTTAGTTTAAATACTAGTAGATTGGATCAATAGTTATAGGACACCTAGCTCTCAAGGTTCAGAAGCCCATACTTGAAAATTGGGCCTGAAATGATCAAATTGATTGAGCCCTTGTTTTTGGATAAATTACATATTTACTCACTGAACTTTACTTCTCTCCTGTTTCACTCAACGTACTTTTAATTTTTTCAATTTTCTCACTGAATTTTAGTTATTGAACTTTTTTGGTCACTCGACAATTAAATTTCTAACGGCGTTTTGACGTTTCTATATTAATTGAAAAAAAATAAAAGTATAGTGAGTAAGATAGGAGAGAGTAAAGTTCAGTGAGTAAACGTGTAATTTATCTTTTTAATTATAAATCATATGTGACATGTTTTATTATTAAAATAAGCCACATGAGAACTCCGTTGCTGAGTAAACGGTCTAGTGAAAAAAAAGTTTAATGTCTAAAGTTTAGTGAGCAAATTGAAAAAATTAGAAGTACGGTGAGTGAAATAGAAGAGAGAGAAAAGTTCAGTAAGCGTATAATTTACCCCTTTTTTTCTTTTATGAAATTATAATGTTTCAGTTTTTCTTTCTCTCAAATAAGTCCTTTTGAAGGGTCAACTAACAATAAACTAATGGTCAATATTTTTGTCGACATGTCATAATAATATTGAAAGCATAACTCAATAATATAGAACTATTTAGTACTATAAATCTTGTTAATCAACATATTAACCGTAATAATTGATCGATTGAGCCTTAATTTGATTGATATAATTATTATTACAATATTTAAAGAAAAATAAATTGAAATGTATTTAATTGTATGTTATCTTTTAATTTTAGGGATATTAAGGGTATTAATAATACTGTATCAGCTACCTTTTTTCTCTCGGCCCTCAAATTTTTAGCCGATTGCTCCCTTTTCTTCTTTGACTTTGGCCTTAATGTTGGTCGCCACCCCTAGTATTCTTTTTATTATCTATTTTCCTATATTATATATTTTTCTTTTCTTTTGTTTATTTTTTAGTAATTATCTTTATGACATATTTTAGTATGCTTTTATAGCAGATTTTCCTCAACCGTTTTGGCATGTTTTCGATCGTTGTTTTCATTGATTTTTTTCTAATTTCATTGATTTTTTCTTAAGATTAGATTTGACACCGTCACGACTGATCAAGATAACGTCTGTTTGTTATCATGTTGATCTTCTCTGCTTTGGACCATCGGATTGATTTAGATACACGATTTGAGTTCGTGGATAGTTTTCTCACATCGCTCGACTTTGATATGCAGTTTGTCGGCAAAATATATATACGAACAAATCTAATTGAATCAACAAGCAAACCCTAAAATATTATTACAGTTTGTCGATTTGTTTGCCGATTCAGTCAGATTTGTTCGTATCTATATTTTGTTTGAGCTTTTTGGTTAGGCTTTAAACTTTTTTTATCTTTATGTAATCTAGATGGTTAATTTTTTGTGTCAACGATTATAAAAAAATATCTTAATTATGTTTTATGCTGAACTAAACAGTATACTAATAACGGGTTATGGTCACTCTATCCTGGTTCTAACTTTTTTGCCGTCGATCTTCAACGCAATCCACTGCAATAATATTTATTTGAATCTGCAATCAATGACTTAGATTTTATTCGGTTCACCATAACAGGTAAGAAAGTAGAATAATACATGGGATTAGGGAAACAGACAGAGAGATGGTCTTGGGAGTAATCATGCAGAAACGTGAAGACAATGCGAGGAACATCGTGATCATACCCAGTCTTTGCAAACAAGCGCTGGACCTTCAGACATGCCCATGCTTTTCAGCATGCTTCCTGGCCCACTAGCATAAAAAAAAAGAACACCAATGCCTATCTCTAGCTCCCAATGCGAACATAATTTAGATGTTTATACGCTGCCAACACGAGATTCGGGTTCGTTTTAATCAAACGTTGATATAAACAGCGACGAAAACGTGGTCTGAACGTCGGTAGAAACCAGAGGAACTTATGGTGGTGACGTTGCAGCACAAAAGGGTCAATATCGTGTCATCAAGAAACCAATAAAATTGGGAAGAAGAGAATTCTGTATATGGAAACCAAAAGGCTAATAACATTATCTCATTAATTAATACGTTCAGCAAAGGGGCTGATTTGCTTAAACAATTCAAATAAGAGGGGAGAAAAAAATCAATGCTCTAAACGAATACAATTACAAATAAATTAAGCAAAGCAAAAGGAACTACAGACTGCATTATCAAATCCTTGAAAACATTGCAGATTCCACAACAAGTGTTCATACAGAAGCTTCAATCCTTGGCTCGAATGAGAAAGCAGACATGAAGTCCATGGCTTCACCATTCATACAACACTTGGGAAGTTCAACCCATTCGTTAGCCACGATATCACAAAGAACGTAACTGCACAGCTCAGCAGAGCTTAAGCAGATAAATATCTGGTCACCAGCCCCGACACAGTTTACGTCGACTTTTTTGCCATAGAACTCGTGTGACATTGCAGGAGGCATGCTTGCAATCTGATTCCAAGTCTTTGTTTTCTCATCGAATCTCCACACCCTAAGGCTTGCACTTTCAAAGAATTCCGATAACATAACAACCAACATCTCTCCTTTACACTCCACCACATCGATGGAGTACTCGAAAGAGACAGGCAACAGTCTGGGATATTCAGAGAAATGCTTCTGGGTCAGATTGCAAGCTACAACTGTTCCAGTGGAGCTGAGGAAATAAACAATCTCCTCACCGTCTTTAAAAGTAATGACTGATGAATATTGCTTGGATGGGTTTCTCTGCATGTTAGTTGCCACCACGTTTCCAGCTTTGCTAAGGAAGTACACAGCATCGTTGTTGTCATCTGTTGAATTAAATTCCTTACAATCATCGGTTTTTCTCCTTAACAAAATCTCTTCTTCCCAGCAATCAGCACTAGAGTTATAAACTCTGAACGACAGCTTTGAAAGATCACCAGAGACTAAGACCAACTTGTAGTAGCCATGGTAATTGGAATATGAAGTCATTGCTATACCATGAAGGGGGCGATCATGAGAGTCCAGATTCACTGGAGGGAGTTCCCGACACAATCCTGTAACAGGATTGCATACAAAGTAATCACCGGACATATTGCGGAAACAAACAAGCCCACCAGCTGCTGCAACCGGGATGGAATCACAGTTACAGTTATTCGAGGGGAGGGGCCTATGATTTAGTTTTTTCCAACTTCTTTCAGCAGAGTCGAAGACAACAGATCGATCAAGATTGGGATCCACCATGAAAAACAAAGGTTCCCTTGAAGGAATCCTAGAGCAAGCCAGCTTAAAACTTTCAGAAGCAGCAACCGATTTCCATCTCTTGCACACTGAACCAAGGTGAAAGTACTTCGAGGTTGGTAACCACGAAAGGACCCTTTCGAGTAGGTCATCAGTGAGCTCATCCAAGGAGAAGTTCAACATATCATTGCCTTCTTGAGGCAACTTTCTCTTCCTAGATGTCCCTGAAATGCAGCCAACAGCCTTCTCCATTGGCCGACTATTTCAGAAAATAACCTGCAATGGTAAACAGAGGACAACAACATATTAATAAGAGACCACTATCAATGATCATTTATACCATTAAACAGATGAATCAAAACACAGATTCTTTTTTCAAAATTTATCCGCATCGTAGAGAATATAAGAAGCAAGGCAAATAAGGCTTGAATATCACTTCAATAAAAGATTAGGGGAAAAATGACAGCCTAACTAACAATAAGCATTAAAGGTCCACACATGACTAGAAAGCACTAAGAGGCTCTCCTTTTCTTAACCTCTCCATCATATTAACACCAAATAGTTTCTCGGGGAAAAAAGTAGGGTAAAGAAGTGCAAAGAATAGTACTACTATTAAAGAAGTGACAGCATCATAACATCTTGGTTAGAAGTTAGGACAAAAGAGGGTCCAACAAGAACACGAATCAGCTCCACCCAATTTTCACTTCAATGAATGCAGATAGTAAATTCTCAAAGGAGAGTTACAAAAAGAGCCACAATCACGGGATGGCATAGAGTAATATACTATTGAAAGGTGTAAAATTTGAGTTCAATACCATCGATTTGCATTCTGCAAAGAGACTAATTCTATTTTTTACCTTAGAGCTTGATAAAAAAAAACCAAACGAGGTTGAAATGGGAAGACGACGAGGACAGAAAGGTAAAAATATAAAAAGGAAAATCAAACGTACCTGATGATATGAAGCTGAAGGAGAAGCTTAGTGGGGGCTTTGGGGGATTATGCAAAGGGACAAAGTTGAAAACTGAAACAGTCCCAAGAACAAAACAAAACAAAAGATAGGAAAGTAAACGGGCTTTAGAGAAGGAAGAAGGGGAGGCAATAAACTTCACGGGTCTCCTCTTTTCGTAAGCGTTGACAATGGAGTTAATAGAGTAAAATAAATTATTAGAATTTGAATTATTAAAAAATTAATTAGTGAAATTTGAATTTAAAAAAATGAATTATTGAAATTTGAATTCTGGAAATAAATTATATTTTTTAAAAAATATTTTTTAGAAAATGTTTTCCGTAAAATGAATTATATTTTTCTGAAAAACATCTGAAAAATGTTTTATGATATTTGGAAGATATTATTTATTAAACTTTTTTTCAATAATTGATGAGTTTTTTTAAAATTATTTATTACAAATATTAAATACAATAAACAATATTTTTTTTATCATAAAACTTAATATTATTATTTTAAAAATATTAAAAATATTTATTTATTATTAAATATTATTTTTATAATTTTATTAATAAAAAATATTAATATTGGTATATTTTAGTGAAATAAAAATATTATAAATTATATTAATTATTTATTAAAGTAAAAGTGTTATATTATATTTTAAAAATATTAATTAGTATATTTTAAATATCTTTATTAAAATATTAATAGATTATTAGATTAATATTAAATATATAAATAATATATTCATTATTAAATATATAAAAAATTATTATATATTTATTAAAATATAATATCTTATATTATATATAATTGATTATTTATTATATATTATTATAATTATATATATATTAATATTAATATATTTTAAATATTTTAATAATTAATATTTTGATGAAAATGATATTAAAATATTTTATTAATATTAAATTCATAAAATAAAATTATTTTGAACATTTATTCTTTGAAGTGAAAAGTTCAGAAAATGACTTACAGAAAATCAGACCATAAGTCATTTTCCAGAAAACACAAAGGAAATTCTGTTAACCAGGAAAATGAATTACGTTGACCAACCAATTTTCCTCCAACCAAACACTGGAAAACATTCTCCGGAAAACGAATTACTTGAAACAAACACGGGAAAACATTTTCCGAAAAACGAATTACATGAAACAACACGGGATTTCAGGGAAAATCAATTCCGTAATTCATTTTACGACAAACAAAAATACCCTAAATGATTGAATATTTGATAGGGGTGTTCAAAATTTTGGTTAACCGATTAAATCGATCGAATAAAAAAATCGGTTAATGATTTTTTTCAAAAATTTGTTATCGGTTAATCGAAATCGATTAATTAACCAAAATTTTAAATATTTAATATATTATTTATATATTAATAGTTTTAGGAGTGTTTAAATTTCAGTTTTAACCCAATTAGCTGAAATATTAATTATTTAATATATATTATTTAAAATTTAGGTTAACCGATCGATTAATCAAATTTTATTTGGTTAAGTTAATTATTAAAAAAAATTAACTCGGTTAACTGTTAAAACGAGAAAAAAATCGATTACTGAAATTTTGAAAGTTCGATTCAGTCGATTACCTTAATCGACCGATGAACACCCTTATGTTATTTAAATCAAATGGTAGGATGGTGTATACGAATAAGTGATAAATCTTAACTTTAAAGCAACAATGTAAGTTTAAATTTATATAAAAAATACATATTCGTTTCTTCGTGAGAAATAAATTTACTTATTCGGATATGAAATATATAATTTAAATTATTTAAATAAAATTAATGATTTAAATAAATTACGAGTTATTTAAACTTTATAATTCAACTTTAAAATCTTATAATTTTTAATCAAACGACTTTAATGGTTAATACTTAAGAAATATATTGTTATCTTTTGAGGTCACGGGTTCAAGTACCGTATATGTTAAGAGTACAAATATTCAATATCAAGTAACTGAGAGTCTTTAAATAAATATATATTATCTCGAATTCATGTAATATTTATATATAAAAAACTGTCATTTTGTCAAAATAATTTTTTCGCTTAAAACTATGCATTTTGTGTTACACGTGATTTTATTTTTAGTCGACTTAATAAAATCAATTAAGATCTATGCTGATGTAACTAATAGTATACAATAGTTTTCTCTGAAAAAAACTTAGTTTTCTTTTATTTTAGTCGCAATAATTTTAATGTTAGTTATCGATCATAGCTATTTGTTATTGTTTTTTTCTTTTTTATATCTTATCTTATCTTTATTTTCTTTTATTTTTTTTATTTTCAATAAGTTTGCATGTACGTTTTCATTTGTCTTTATAGCATGTTTTTTAATTTTTTTTTTTGCTGTATTTTCATTTCTTTTTTATAGGATTGATTTGACATCGTCACGATTAATCAATAAAGCACTTATTTGATATCTTGTGATCTTCTCTTCTTTGGGTCTATAGATTAGGTTTGGATATCTGATTTGCGTTTGTGGATAACTTTTCACATCGTTGGAGTATGATTTGCGGTTTGGCGATGATCTCTCAATAGTTTGGTATATTTTTGTGGTTTGTTTGTCGATTCTATTAGATTTGTTTATATCAATCTTTGTTTGAGTTTTTTTTGTTAGATTTAATTTTTTCTTGTATGTTCCATATGTAATCTTAAGTTGCTAGTTTTGTTTCAATAATTATAGTAAATTTTCTTAATTATGTGCTTAATTTACGATTGTGATTTTAAATATTTATTGTAATTTAAAATATTTTTTTATTTTGAATAAATTAATTGCTTCTTTTTTAAAAAAATATATGCTGATGTATAGATTCAGTTATAATTAAAGGTTGATCAATTAAATTATATATATATATATATATGGAAATATTTAACATTATTTATTTTATTTTATTATGAATTTATGTATTTAAACTCGAATATTAAATTTAATTCATGAACTAATTTCGTTTTGATTTTAATTCAAGTACGAATTACGGAATTAGTATTTGAATTCCTTAATGAACTCAAGTTACTCATAAACAACATAGAATTCATATGTTGAAGATGAATACCCATTTATATATTTAAATTTGATCATTTTAAAAAATAATTTAATAAATTATAATAATTTTAAAAAATATATTTTATTATTAATTGTAATTATAGAAAATGAAATTAAAAATTCCATCTCTTTTTCCTCAATTATTTTTGCATGAATTCTCATAAACGAAAGAAAAAGGTATCTGAAGACAAATTTTAGTTCAACTGGTGGTTTATTTCGAGATCAAAATGACAGTTTTCTCTCTACTTATAATTTATGCGTTAGATAAAAAGGTATTTTAAAATACCTCTTTTGTTTATGTACTTATGAGGTTCAGTTTAGTTCACAGCTACCAAGTCTCGAACCTTGTCAAGGCTAAAACGACAACCACCTAACCATTGAGGACAAGACGAGATGGTAAGATGTTTCACATATTTTACTTCTTATCTACTTTTAACGCATTTAGTTTCATAATATATATATATATATAAAGCTTAAATGAATGATTGCTCTTTAAATTATACAATTTGTACCGATTTACCTCTTAAAGTATTTTTTGAGATATTTTATCCCTTTAACTTTAAATTGTTATTCTATTTGTCTCAAATCGTTAACACCATTAAAAAATTTTATGGGCCGATAAGAATATATCACGTCACCTCTTAAATTTTATTTTCTTTTATCTAAATAAATAAAAATCAATTAATAAAATAAAATAAATAAAATACCAAAATTGTCCTTTTTTCCATCAACACCACACCCTCCTCCAACCCAACTCCCCTGTAAATCGATAATAACAACTTTCTCAATTAATCAAAAGCAAATGAAGTCCTAATATTTCTACTAGTTTGAAGCGAAATGCAAACATGAATTAACCAATATTCTTAAGAAAAACATTGAAGATAGGAAGCCTGATTTGGCAGAAGATATGATTATTCCAAGTCCCAACAAGTTTTTTTATAAACTAATCAGAAGTAGAATTCTTCTAAGTTTCTTCAAATTTTCTCATCAAACAAACAATCATCTGGGAAAATTTGCCACCATCGTTATTGAAATTTTATTTTGCTTCAATCCATTTTGCTTTGAAAATCCATTAATTAGCCCACAAGAAAAAAGGGAGAGAAACTTACAAGCTTTGATGGCTCAAGAACGGAAGCCATTCTTATGGGCTCTTCAAGAAGTAGGTGATTTGAATTTTATTAATTATGATAGTCTTCTCTATGCTTATAACAATAAAATAAGCGTACAAAACTTTGAGGTGTATGTGAAGGACTCAAGCTTATTTGATCTTTTAGTTTTGAATGGGTTATAGTTAGGGATGGGCATAGGTCGGATTTGGGTCGGGTTTCGGCCAACCCGTTCCGACCTGAAAAATATATACTATCTACCTGATCTGAACCGATCTGCTTTTTTGAGATAAAATCCAAATTTGATATGACCCGACACAAAATAATAATAAATATTATTTTTATTCAATAATAAAAATAATGATTTAATTAATATATATATATATATAAGGGTATTATTATAATTATTCATAAATATAAGATAAAATTATATTTTGTTAAAAACATTTTGATGTTTTGATATAACAAATTAATTTAAATGAATTTTAAGATTTTACAAAAGATTTTCTAAGTATATTCGATGTAATTATTCGAATATCAAAATATTACTCCAAGTCTTTCAAAGTTCATTTTAATCCTTACTAAAGTGTAAAATTGTGTTTTATACTTAAACTATTTTTAAAACAATTTTACAAAGTATTTCGAACCATTTTAAAGCCAAGAAAAAATCAGATTGTCCAGCGGGTACAGATTCCCCCCAGGGGGTACCGATTCCCCCTGTCTAACAGTCACAAACATATTGCACTTAGGGAACCGATTCCCCCCACGCTCCAAGCTGTTTTATTAATTGTTTCTCATCTCCAAACGGCTCCAAAACATCCCCAACGACTATATACGACTTCAAACACATTCCAACCTATAAATACAACCTAAGGACACTTGAAGAAGCAAGAGAACAACTATCCAAGCAATCAAATACAAGAGAAGAGTTTTTTATTATTATTTCATCTTTCTCTTGTAAATATTTTGTTCTTGTGAGCTTAATTCTTGTAAACACCTACCTTAGAGAGGTTTTCTTGTTTACATTTCTTATCATTTTGTAAAGGGGAAAGGTTCTAGCTTAGCCCATGTAAAAGCTAGGGAAAAGTTCTAGTTTAGCCCAGAAAAAACTAGGGAGTTTGTAAGGTTACTCTTTATCCTCAAAAGAAAGAACAAATTAGTGAATTTGTTGGAAAATCCTTGGTGATGAGCTAAGGTAGTGGACGTAGACTTTGGTTGAGAAAGTCGAACCACTATAAATCGCTGTGCAATTCTCTATCTTTCAATCTCCTTACTCCTTAAACACAAAACCGTTCTGACCCCTCTTTGCAAACCATTCCGATTGTCAATTCGAGCTTCCGAAAATTCTAACAATTGGCATCAGAGCCTAACTCGTTAAGAAGGTTTAACCACCTTGAGACGATCCTCGAAGAAGATCTACCAATTCCCGACACAACCGAGAATATGGCTTCCACCTCCGGCTCGTTCCACATGGAAGACTCCCTACCAACCGACAAACCTCCATACTTCAATGGAGACAACCATCATTATTGGAAGAAATTAATGAAGGTATTCATCCAATCCAATGATCTTGATGCATGGGAGATAATCGAGAACGGCTACTCTTCTCCAAAGAAGAAGGAGAAGAAGAGGAGTGACAAAGAACGGAAGAAAACTCAACTTAATGTTAAGGCCATGCACATGCTATTTTGTGCATTTGGTCATGAAATCTATAAAGGGGTTTCTTCATGTTCAAGTGCCAAGGAGCTTTTGAATAAGCTCGAGGAAATCCATGGAAACAAGAAAGAAGAACCAACAAAGGTGGTGTCTCTAATGGCTTGTGAAGAACTCGAGGTATCTTCTAACTCAAATGAATTTAATTCATATACGTTTGATGAGTTACAAGATGCCTTTAATAGGTTATATTCGGAGTTTGAGGCTATGAACTCCAAATATAAGAAAATGATTTCAAAATTTAAAATCGAAAATGATTTTCTTTTGAAAACAAAAATAGATTTTGAAAGCCAAAATGAAATTTTGAAAAAGGATTTAGAGCTTTCAAAAATAAAAATTGAAAGTTTTGAAAAAGAAAATTTTGATTTAAAAGTTAAGCTTGAATGCTTAACAAAAGAAAAAGAAATCATTTTAAATAATTCATTTAGTTCAATAATGACAATATGTTCACATTGTCATTATCATGGTCGTAAGGAACATACTTGTCCTTTGAAGAAAGGAAAACGTTTTAAAATTAGACAAGTGTGGATTCCTAAAGGAACAAGGGGCATTGAAACTAACGTCCAAGGATCCAAAGCAATTTGTATACCAAAATCGAAATGAATGTCTCTTGTAGGTGTGTGGAAGCAATTGTGATGAAAATGATGATATTCAAGATGCTCTAGCCACACATGAAAAGGAATGAGTAACCTCTAAGTTTAATGTTTTTAATTTTAGTTATTTGGTTGCTCATTTGATTTTAAGCATGCAAGAGTTTTGTTTTTAAATAATTATACATTATTGTTTTAATCTCATGTATGTTAAAAAGGTTTTATGATGAACATTTTAAAGTTTTAATGATTTTTTTAGAATTTTTAGTTCATAATAAGGAATTTTGGTCAAAATTGGTTTTAAAGCAATTGATATCAATTTTTCAAATGTTTTGATTTTATAAATTTTTAAAATTTTTGACCTAAATTTAAATGTTTATGCATGTGGTTTAAATGAAAATGATATATCTCTAACAATTGATATCAAAATTTTCAAATGCTTAATATTTTTGGAAAACTTTATGCATATGCACTTAGTTTCAATAATTGATATTGCATAAAGTATTTTAGACTTGGAAGTATTGAATTTCATGTGCTACTAATATGTTTGTTATTCTTTGTTGAAATTCAATTTTGTTTAAGTGTCAAAATCCTAAAAGCATAATTTTATTTGGAATGCATTTATTGAGGGGAACTTTGATTTTTTCAAATGATTTTTAAAATGTCAAATTTACTATTTACTCTCAAAAGTTATTTTGAACTTCAAAGATTAGAGTCTTTTTGATTTAACAAAAAGGGGGAGAAGTGTTAAGGTGTTAAAGGGGAGAAGTGTTAAAGTAAGGGGGAGTAATTTCAAACTTGATTTCAAAATCTTAAAATTACTCAAATGTTTTGTTATATTAAAAAGGGGGAGATTGTTGAAAACATTTTGATGTTTCGATATAACAAACTAAGTTAAATGAATTTTTAGATTTTACAAAAGATTTTCTAAGTATACTCGATGTAATTATTCGAATATCAAAATATTACTCCAAGTCTTTCGAAGTTCATTTTAATCCTTACTAAAGTGTAAAATTGTGTTTTATACTTAAACTAATTTTAAAACAATTTTACAAAGTATTTTGAACCATTTCAAAGCCAAGAAAAATTCAGATTGTCCACGGGGTACAGATTCCCCCCAGGGGGTACCGATTCCCCCTGTCTAACGGTCAAAAACATATTGCACTTAGGGAACCGATTCCCCATTAGGGGGTACCGATTCCCCCAACGCTCCAAGCTATTTTATTAATTGTTTCTCATCTCCAAACGGCTCCAAAACATCCCCAACGGCTATATACGACTTCAAACACATTCCAAGCTATAAATACAACCTAAGGACACTTGAAAAAGCAAGAGAACAACTATCAAAGCAATCAAATACAAGAGAATAGTTTTTCATTTTTATTTAATCTTTCTCTTGTAAATATTTTGTTCTTGTGAGCTTAATTCTTGTAAATACCTACCTTAGAGAGGTTTTCTTGTTTACATTTATTATCCTTTTGTAAAGGGGAAAGGTTATAGCTTAGTCCGTGTAAAAGCTAGGGAAAGGTTATAATTTAACCCGAAAAAACTAGAGAGTTTGTAAGGTTACTCTTTATCCTCAAAAGAAAGAACAAATTAGTGAATTTGTTAGAAAATCCTTAGTGAGGAGCTAAGGTAGTGGACGTAGACTTTGGTTGAGAAAATCGAACCACTATAAATCATTGTGCAATTCTCTATCTTCCAATCTCCTTACTCCCTAAACACAAAACCGTTTTGATCCCTCTTTGCAAACCGTTTCGGTTGTCGATTCGAGCTTCCGAAAATCCTAACATATTTGTTCGGATCGAATTAGATATTTTTACCCTAAACCCGAATTCGACATAATCCAAACATCACCTTTAAAAATCCGACCCGACCTGAACCCGATTTAAAAAAAACTCTGATCCGATCGGGTCGGAACCCTTCGGATTCGGAACCAATACCCATCACTAGTTCAGTGTAGACTAATAATCCGATGACGTTAACTTGATTTTCCTTGTTTATTCAATAATTGATTTCTCAATTAAATCTTCGTCGATGTTAAATAATTCGTTCCAACTGTTTCAGTTTCAGTTTCCGTTAATTAATCTCTTACGATTTTTATCGAGATGTCTATAATCCACTTTATGACCGTGTAAAAGCTTAAATTTCCGACTTTGACCTCATTATGTTTTAAAAAAAGGTATTTTAAAATACCTCATTTGTTTATATGATATTGAGGTTCAATATAATTCAGATCTATCAAGACTCGAACCTCGTCAAGGATACATTGACGACCACGTAACCATGTAGGACAGAACAAGACATGGTACGATGTCTCACATATCCAATCTTTTTATCAAATTTTTATATTTCAATTATTTTTATTCAACTAATATGGGGTTTTATAAATATTTAATAATATAAGTCACAGGCTCGCATTACACACGAGCGGAGGGAGAATAAAAAGAAAAAGCCAAAGCAAAACAAAGAGAGAGAAGAAGGCGCGCTCGGTGAAAATATCTTTAGAAGAGAGAATATAATTATTAGATTTCTCTTTGAAGACGAATACCGGAAAGCTGTACCCGGTTTTATATTCTTGAAAGGTGTACTCTTGAAACGCACTTTTCCCCTTTTTATTTTTTTATTAATTAATTTTTTTATTCAATAATTTTTTATTATTTTTGTTTAATTAATTTTTGTATTCAATAATTTTTATTTTATTATTTAATTATAAATTTATTTAGTTTATATTATTATTTGCAATTAAAAATACAATAAAAATATGAATATATATATATATATTTTTTGATTTTTAAATATTAAGAAATCGTTCATATAAGTTGATGTACATGTACATACGTTTTTAATTATCTATATATAATTAAATAAAAATAATAAAAATCAATTAATAAAAAAAAATGGGTAATACACATTCTAGGGGATGCGTTTTCCAAGAAATCCAAAACCGGGTAAAGCTATTTCCAGGGATGCACTTTTACGGATAAATCTTCTATCTTTTAAAGGGTTGTTAGATCTAAAAATATTTTTTTAAAAAATTGAATGGTCGGGAAATATTTATCTCCTACAGGGAAGAGTAGTCTACAAGACGAGAGAGAGAGAGAGAAGGGTTAGGGTGCCTTGGATTCTGGGTCGGGCCGTCCGTGAACTAAAACAAAAGTTCAAAGCTCAAGGATTTTGTTTGTTGTTTGATGCACTTTAACCAAAAAAGAAAGTGAAATCACACGCAGCCCCTCCTGGTCGCGGAAAAGAAAAGAAGAGAAAAGAAGGGCACCCCGACGTCAAAGGAGGCTCTGTTGGGTTGCTGACCTGTTTAGTACAATAAAGCAAAAGCAACCGAAAGAAAGAAAGAGATAAACAGAGTTTCTTTTTTTCTTTCTGGTTGGGTATAATTCTCTTTCCTTTGTTTTCTTCCTCGTTGAGGAATATTTTCACCTCTTTTTTCTATCCTTTTGGCATTGGTCTCAGTCAGATTAATGTCTGATGTTTATTGAAAGTCAAAATGTCCGATAAGCAATAGCCCGATTCCTATTAAACCCCAAAAACCAAAAACGAAAAAAATTTAAAAACAAAATGGTACACGAAGTCCTATATATATATTTTTTAAAAAATTAATAATATTTTCTGCATTCAAACTAAAAAAAACCTAATATCATTTGACTAACTTTTTTGTCATTGATGAACGACTACGTTAATTCCAACTAACGTAGATGCTTCCTTAAATTCATTACGAAGTAAACACTACTTGTAACTGTTGGTAAATACATAAATAATCAATTTCAAGTTATATGAACAATTGTTGAAAGAGAAGAAAAATAATCCTAAAAGTGCTTTTTGAATACACTTATAATTAATTTAAAACATCATAATGACGAATGGCAAAAGACTTAATAGTTAGCCAATGACATAAAAACATTAATCAAAGAATCACATTATTATTTTTAATTAAAAGATTACAGTAAAAAAATTACGAAATTTACATTGAATTTTTCTAAAATACAAGAATTTCCCGTGCCTTTTGTCAAAAATTAAAAAATAATAAAACCATCATTCCAAACTGTAAGGACAAGAATGCCGTTTATTACGATTTCCTTTTTCCCTGACGGAGAGGCCCTGATCTCTACCGGACCCGCACTTCTCAACCATTACCGTGGGTTTTTCAATGTAGTCCATTTTTCATACCATAAACGAGAATGTTCAGGCCTGGTTGATGCGTATAAACGGAAATATTCTAAGCTCTGTAGACTTACATGATGCTAATTGCAAAACAATGCAACGTCAACAGTTCCATCAAGATCACACAAATGATGAGTCTTCACATTATCACATACGAAGAGAACAACCAAGTCAACTTTACATGCATACCATACCCTAGATAGCTTAGTTTGTCAATTGTGAGACATATTAGAGACAGGGTAACCGGGTTTTATGGACATCACAATTGTCCCCTAGAGGCAATAGAAAATAATAGCAAGACCTAGCACGAGACCTATTTTGAGTCGTACACTCGCAATACACATCAATTCCAAAGGCTTATCAAGGTCATTATTCTAGTGCACTTTGCATTTCAATAAGATAACACAGCTACAACATGACATATGTTTTGCTTAGACAGCATGGGCTGGAGCTTTTGGTTGGAATTCTTCTTGAGGAACAGGTGATTTACCAAAGCAACCTGATTCCGGTGAAGCTGCAACACCGGGGTTAGCTTTGGTGTCGTCAAATGATTTTGGTGTTGATGGATTAGGATATGGGTTCCTGTTCACCAGCCTGCAAAAAGAAACAAGCAAAATGAAACAGTTGCCACCTCAACTATATTCCCCAATCCCCAAGCTTGGCTGGCACAAATTCGAGATAGTTAATAGTTGGTTTTTATCCAAAGTATATCACATCAATAAGTAACAACGCTCATATAACATCATTTTACTACATTTATAAAGCGTGTCATGAATGCTTAGGATCATAACTCTAAACATGAAAATGGTTTCAGGATGAAAGGGGTACCTGTCCCGCCGCTTCTCCAAAAATCGCTGAAGGGAGTGTCTCCTTGCAATTGGTAATTCTGATCCAATAGATATTTACAAAAACATCAGGCTATTTTAGCTAACATGCACTGAAACGATTAATCATAGAATATTTGCATTTGAAATTCATCCATCTTCTATATAAGTTAGTCGAGTTACCAGCTTGCAGTTTGTAGAAGGTGGGCCTGTTAATAGAATACACTTGTGCCTGTGGTGAAGCCAAAGCAGTTGCTGTTGCAGTACTCTGAAGTGAAGGAGACCTCGTAAGAACAGGTGAAGTGGTGGCACAATCAATTGCGACATTCTTCACGTCAGCAGATTTAGCAGCACCAGCAGCAGCTGTTGCAGCAATAAGCATAATCTCCCGCACCTGATGGACATGAATCAATGGTGAATTTTGGAATGATACCTCCAGTTAAAACTTAGTAGCATCTTCAAGTAAAAAAAAATCAACCTTTTCCGATGGAATTGCATCAAACACACAAATAATTCCATCATAGAAGATGGTGAGTTGGGATGTAGCTGGGCTTGCGGTATTTAGTCCAGATGCCGGCATTGCTACAGAACTTATTCACCAAAAAAAATTGATAAGTGATAACACAATGGAAGCTTGTCATAGGAACACAATATACAAGTACAAGCACTTCAAAAACATTTAATTTTCACCAATCTATGACTTTGTGCAAACCAGTTCTGTGCCCTGGTGTAAATTGTACAGTTAGAGACATTGTCATGCGATCTTTATAACAACGACAATTGATCGATTGCTCCATTTTCTTTTGTTTAAGTTTGTTGCTATAAATATCTGTTGAATAAATAAAGAATCGAACATCTTCATGTGCACTGGAAAATGCTAACTCAAAGAACATAACGAGAATTAGAAGCCCTAAAAAAAACTCAACAAAAACTAACAGTACTAATACTATGTTCTATATGCAGCACTCATAAAATAGCCCAACAGGAAAAAGGCAGATCACTGTCGAATAATTATCCTCAACAAAACAGACTAGGGTACTTAATTAAGCATTAAATTGCACATGATTAAGAAAAACCCTAACCAGGTTGGGAATTTTTTCTCGGAAAGAAAATCAGGGGTTTCAACGGATCCCAGATTCCCAACATCATTATCACCTACAACATCGCCATTACTTTGTTTAACGACGACGTTCGGCTTCATTTCCCCGTACGAACCAGCTTCCCCTTCCATGGAAACCTTAATTTGCCTTTACCTTTCGTTGCTATTTCTTTGATCTGTTTTGCTTTGTTTATCGTTTGTTATCACACGTGTGTATTATACAAGAAACCAAGCGGCTGAGGAAATGATATTTAATTGTTTAGGAGAATTGCGTGGTTTCCAAAGGCTGCTTGGGGGACCACTCTACGAGTCGAGAGCAAACATGAAGCAGCAAATTGTCGTCTGATTCTCGTTAGATCATCCAATAAAAAATCTTGAAAATTAAAGGGTAAAATACACAATGGTTCTCCGGTTATATGATAATGCTTTATCGGGCTTCTTGACTAATAAAAGTTACAAAGCGATTCTTTGACAGTAGGGAGTTACTTTGTTGAGTTTCTCGACTATTAAAAGTTACAATATGGTCACTGGACTATTTTTTTTTTGGATATATCCAAAGGTATCCCCAAGCTTTGCCTGAGACTAATCCCTTGAGGTACTGTCGGGCACGAAGTTGGGGACCTCTCCCAAGAAAGTTTGCTACATCTACAAGGGTTCGAACCAGGGACCACTTGCTTAAGCGACCAAAGCCCCTTCCACTCAGGCCAACCTTCGTTGATGGTCACTTGACTATTTATTATATTTCAAACTTATCATTTTCCGTTAAAAATTTAACAGTCGTCTGAGTTGGACATTAATATGTCGACTGAGATATGATAATCATTTGAGATTGTTAGACCATATTTTATCATATATCAGTCAGTAAGTTAACGTACAACTTAGATTGCCGTCAAAATTTTAACGGAAAATGACGAGTTTAGAACATAATTAATAGTCGGGTGATCATTTTGTAACTTTTAATAATTGAGGGACTCAACAAAGTAATTTTCTATAGTTAGGGGACCAATTTGTAACTTTTAATAATTAAGAGACTCAATAAAATGTTATCCTATAAAATAAAGGGACTATTTATATACTTTGTCCAAAATTGAATTATTAATTTAATTTTAATTAATTAAAATTATTTCAAAGATTAAAATAAAAAATCAATAATAGTTTAATAACTGAACAAGGGTTAATAACATGTCAGATACCGGGCCCATTTTTAGGGGCATTTATAGGGATGGATATGGCTAATTTAAAGGCCTGGGCCACTCTGACCTGACCACCGCTTCTACTAAATAATCCCGTCCACTTGCTTGAATGGGATTTTTTTTTACTTGAATAAATAAATGTTTATAATTTTTGTATATTTTTAAATGGAATAAACACAAATAATTTTTTTTATTTAAATATAATTTTTAGGGTGAGCATCCATACGTTAATAACACAATTTTTTTTAATGGGATAGACAAATAATATTTCAGAGCAGTCACCATTAGTAAAATAAACAAATAATCATAGAAGATTCGGTAAACACATGTTTATCCTTAATACTATATGGTTCCACCACTAGACGAAGATGATATCGACTTATCATTTCTCATATGAAGATATTACGACTGGGGTAGTGAATGAGTTGTCTGTTATTTAATTTCTACCCTTATGGATCTAAAAATACTTTTAAAAGTAGATGTATATATTAATAATATAAATTTTTTATATGAGATTGATATAAGGATTGATACTTATCTACCCTCACGTCATCTGTCACTGGGCCTGAAAGGGCTTACAAATTTTACAATTTAATGGAAACTAGTACGACTAAAACCACAGGGTTGAAACTCTTGGTGCATCGAATTGGCTTGGATGCGTCTTCACAGTCTTATCCCGCCTCCGTTGTTGTATGGATCCGTCTTTCTGATTTACCAGAATTTGCAGCTCAACTACTTACCCTGATGCCGCCTTTAGTCACGCGAGACACATGATTGTTGGTAACAACAAAGAGGCTATCATCGTAGGAGAACTAGATATGGCAAATGGGCGGGGTTAGGGGCGTCAACGATAGCTCGACTCGAAAACTCTGAAATAGAGCTCGACTCAACTCGAAAACTCGCGAGCTTAAAATTTTCAAACTCGACTCGAACTCGAAATCCTGAACTGAAGCTCGTGAGCAGTTCGAAAAGGCTCGAAATGAAAAAAATCTTAAACTTAACTCGATTGAAGCCTCAAACTCAAACTCGAACTTGAACATTAAATACATTAAATCTCAAACGACTATCATATCTCAGTCAACATGTTAACATTCAACTTATATAATGGTTAATTTTTAATGAAAAATGATGGTTTGAAACATAATAAATAGTCGAGTGGTTATTTTGTAATTTTTAATAATCGAAAAACTCAACAAAATAATTCTTAATAATTAGAAGACCGTTATAAAATTTTAATAATCAATAAATTTAATAAAACAATAACATATAATCAATGGACCATTTGTATATTTTACACTAAATTTTAAATACTCCTCTTTCCCTCTAAGTAAAATTTTCCAATAAAGAGACAAGTTATTTAATGCAAACACTAACCTATTATTACAAATTTATCACTGGATTTTAATAAAATCCAACCTATTAAGTTTAGTGAAGAAATTAAAAAGATTTAAAGTAAAGTGAGTAAAATAAGAGAGAGTAAAATTTAGTTACCAAATTTGTAATTTACCCCATATATATATATATATATATATACACATCGCAGTCTCATTATCTCTGCCACTGTTTTTACTGTGACATCACCATAAAAGTTGTCGCCAATTTTAATTGTACTACAGCCACTAGGTGATTAATTATTCAACCAACCCCCTCTCCTAGTTTTTAAGAGCACCGAATATTATCTATCATTTCTCTTCATTTCCCTTAAGACTTAGCCTTCCGACTCTAGTCATTGGCTGCCATCGGAAATGTCTATCTCCGGTGGTGCAGGATTTGTCACATTCCGGCCTAAGAAAAAGCTTTTCTTGGCTCTCTTTGTTTCGATCCTTGTCGTTACTGCTATAGTCACCATTGCCACAGCCGTTTCCAAAAAGAAATCCAGCAATGATAATGCAGCTCACTCCATCGTCAAATCCTCATGCAGCGCCACATTGTACCCAGACTTATGCTTCGCAACGATCTCCTCGGCTCCGGATGCTAAGACCAAGATCAAGAACCCCAAGGACGTGATAGAATTGGTGTTGAATTTGACGATAAGTGCTGTGCAGAGCAACTATTTATCCATCAAGAAGCTCATCAGTACCCGCGGGAAGAGCCTCACGAAGCGTGAAGTGACCGCGCTTTACGACTGTCTCGAACTGGAGGATGAAACTTTGGACGAGCTATTCGAAACTGAACGAGATCTCGTAGATTATCCAAGCTTTAAAAAGTCGATTTCCCAACACGCTGATGATCTCAAGAGCCTTATCAGTGCTGCAATGACCAACCAAGAAACTTGCCTCGATGGCTTTTCTCACGACCGTGCTGATAAAAAGGCGAGACAAGCGATTATCGACGGGCAGATGCATGTTTTCCACATGTGTAGCAATGCCCTGGCAATGATCAAGAACTTAACCGACACGGACATGGCGAGCCAGGGTCACCCATCATCAGGGAGACGACTTAAGGAGCAAGAGGAAACAGAATGGCCTGAATGGTTGTCGGCGGGAGATAGGAGACTTCTACAGGGGACGACAGTGACCCCTAATGTAACCGTGGCGGCTGATGGCAGTGGCGACTTCCTCACGGTGTCGGAGGCGGTGGCAGCTGCGCCGGAGAGAAGCAGTACAAGGTACATCATAAAGATTAAAGCCGGAGTGTATAGGGAAAACGTGGATGTTCCGAGGAGGAAACCCAATCTCATGTTTGTGGGAGATGGGAGGGTCAACACCATCATCACTGCTAGCAGAAACGTCGTTGATGGCAGCACCACTTTCAACTCTGCCACTGTCGGTGAGTAACTAAAAACATCTAATTTCCCCTTTAGATCTTGAAACATTTAACAGTTTCTAATCTATTATCTTAAAACATTACTGCAGCTGCTGTAGGGGACGGGTTCTTGGCCAGGGACATAACATTTCAGAACACGGCGGGGCCATCGAAGCACCAAGCAGTGGCACTGCGTGTGGGATCAGATTTATCAGCATTCTACAGGTGTGACATGTTGGCATACCAGGACACACTATATGTCCACAGCCTTCGCCAGTTCTATTCAGGATGCCTTATAGCAGGCACCGTCGACTTCATATTCGGAAATGCGGCAGCAGTGTTCCAAGACTGTGACATCCACGCTCGTCGTCCCGATCCGAACCAAAGGAACATGGTCACCGCACAAGGCCGCGACGACCCGAACCAGAACACCGGGATCGTGATCCAGAAATGCAGGATCGGTGCAACACGGGATTTAGAAGCCGTGAAGGCCAATTTTCCAACTTACTTAGGGAGACCATGGAAGCAATATTCGAGAACCGTTATCTTGCAATCCGTCATAAGCGACGTCATTAATCCCGCCGGTTGGTTCCCGTGGAATGGTGAATTCGCACTAAACACTTTGACGTATCGAGAGTATCAAAACACCGGTCCCGGTGCTAACACTTCAAGCAGGGTTACATGGAGAGGATATAGTTTGATCCCCATTGCATCGGAGGCGCAAAGCTATACTGCTCGGAATTTCATCTCCGGTGCTAACTGGTTAAACGCCACCGGTTTTCCTTTCTCTCTTGATCTTTGAGTAATTGCTGAAGTTCAGACAAATTCTTGTAGTTCAGAATAAGGGTATTGTCCCCAAGGCAATGTAATGTAATCATGATCCTAAAAGCCAGAGCCAACAGTCAACAGGCATCAAGTTAGTTTATAAGCTTTAATGATCGACCAGAACCACAAAGAAAAGCAATGTGTGTTTTTTTCCATGTTTAGCAAGGTAATTGATTAACCTTCCAAAACTGGACCAAATTTAACACGGCAGCCATTTTTAGCATGCGGTTGAAAGCAATTCAAGTCCAATGTCGATGGTAGAAATGGAGGAAAATGCGGTCTGCAAGTAATAACAAACGTTTAAATATAATGGCCCTGAAACCTCTCCATTTGTATCATTCACGGTATTATGGTTGAACCTCAAAATCCGAACAAGTACAAGGCCAGCGTTGGAAGGTACATAGGGATATTTGTACATTCTCTGTGTTTGTTGATTCCCCTCTCTGCCTTTGCTTCAACCTAAGGCAGAGATCTCTCTCCCTCTCTCTCACTGACTCAACCAAAGATTGATAAAAATGGTGTTTCAAGATTTTGATTTTATACAAGAACGCCGGAGACAGGAGATACAACGGGCACTCAAGAAGAAGATAATCATTGCCGTAGCTATCTTGGTCATTGGTGGTTTTGCGGCGGCGGCGGCCGTTGCTTTTGTTTCTATGAAAAACAGCACCAACCATAGAAAATAAAAAACCAAAACAAAGGCGATAATAATAACAGCGGCGATAGTAAACCGAAAGAACAACCTCGTCCATCGACGCCGTCAACTCCGCAAACCCCGCCGGAAAACTCAGAACCGACTGCAAAACCATCTGGCAAAGGCAAAGGTGGAGCTCGAAAACCATCACATGCCCCGGCTCCATCTCCGAAACCATTATCTGTACCACTTCCAGCTCTGCCTGTGGCTCCATTAGCAGCACCCCAGGGATTAGAGACATCTTTTTGCGAGGGTTCAACTTACAAAACCTTATGCGCGGAAACCCTTACGAAGACATTAGCAAAGAATCCAAAGTCGGCGACCGAGCCCAGAGAACTTGTCAAATCTTTCATCACATCAACGACCGTTGAGCTTAACAAAGCCTTAGCCAAAGCCAGCACGATCAAGTTGAATACCGAGGCGGAGAGAAAAGCGTTCGATGTTTGCAAAGAAGTGATGGACAATGCCAAGGAAGAATTGCAGAGTTCTGTTGATAATGTAGAAACTATTGTCCCAGGGAAGCCAGAAACCGATGGTGACTTGAACAGTTGGCTAAGCGCTGTGATGGCGTACCAGGAAACGTGCATTGATGGCTTCCCTGAGGGACCATTGAAGAACCAGTTCAGGACTACCCTCAACTCTAGCGAGGTTTCTACTAGCAATTCCCTCGCCATGGTTGGTGCAGGGTTGACGAATGTCACGAATCCACAACAGCAGAAACCAGCCCCCTCGAATCCACAACAGCAGAAGCCAGCCCCTAAACGCCACCTCTTACAAACCAGATTTTTGTTTTTGGCCGAGAATGGGCTTCCCAACCGGATGAACCATGAAGAACGCGGGCTGTTGAAGGACGAGGAAGATAACTTGCCACCACCAACCATAACCGTGGCACAAGACGGTACTGGAAAGTTCATAACAATTAACGAAGCACTCGCTGCCATGACACCAAAATACCCTGGAAGGTGTGGTATATATAATAAATATGACCCATCATTGAATTCACCAGATCATTTCCATTATGTTTATCTACTTTCAACATGCATGCAGGTATGTGATATTCGTCAAGAAAGGAACTTACGCCGAGACTGTAACCGTTGCAAAACGCATGGTGAACCTTACCGTTTATGGTGAAGGATCACAAAGACCATTATCACAGGGGCAAAAAATTTTGTCGATGGAATCCCCACTTACCATACAGCAACTTTTGGTATGTTGACGATGACTTTAACCTTTGGAATTATACAAAGCTTCCTTGATTTCCCGAAGTTGTTCATTTTCATTCCGAGTTTGAAATTTTAAACAAATGACATATTGTTGTTCAGTGGCTTCTGCTCCTGGATTTATGGCAAGAAGCATAGGGTTCAGAAACACCGCCGGGCCAGTCGAACATCAGGCAGTGGAAGCGAGAATCTCCGCCGATAAGGCGATCTTCCTGAACTGTCACTTCGAGGGGTTCCAAGACACCTTATACGCACACAGTCACCGCCAATTCTATAGAAGTTGTGTGATTACCGGCACCGTAGATTTCACCTTCGGCGACGCGGCTGCCGTGTTCCAGAACTGCATGATTTACGTAAGGAAACCCAACGCCAACCAAAAGAACATCATCACCGCCCAAGGGAGGAAAGACAAGCTCGAAACCGCGGGAATTGTGCTACAAAACTGTAAGATATTACCAGACGAACCATTTAAACCCTTCACGAAACAGATCAAGAGCTACGTCTGGGCAGGCCATGGAAGCAATACTCGAGGACCATCATAATGGAATCACAAATCGAGGATTTCATCGACCCCGCTGGATGGCTCGAATGGGAAGGTGACTTTGCACTCGACACCCTTTTCTGTGGAGAGTTCAAGAACACGGGGCCTGGCGCAATAACAAAGGGTAGAATGAAATGGACAGGAAGAAGAGATATTAACAAGGAAGAAGCCATGAAATACACAGTAGAAGCATTCTTGCAAGGGGCATGGGTAAAGGAAGTAGACGCCAATGCTCGTATGGGTCTGGGGATTTAAAAAGGTTCATTTTCTTCGTATTTAATTATCTCAAGCAATGAGAATAGTAGTAAGCAGAGATCATTTCATGCCATGAATGTAGAGCTTCCCTCTCATCTCTAACCCCCAAGTGTTTCCTCGAGTTGGAAAAGATTTGAGTGTACACTTTATTTAATTTATGTTTGAAATAAATAAATAATCTAACATTATGATATTGTCTATCAGAGGGCTTAGTATCAGAAAGGAAGAAGAAAAGCTATACAATGAATTCTAGAGACTTCAACGAAGAAAAATTTCCGATCAACAATGTATGTTGGAGGACTTTTGGCTAGTGAATGTATTATTAAAAGTTTATGAGATTTGTTTGCTTTATATGATTTGGACGTAATATTATTATGTTTGGTTGATTAGATATAAATAATATTTTAAAAATATAACATAAGAATTATAATAAAACTAATATTATTTAATTTTTATTTTTTTAATAATATAAATTGATTATAAGAAAATATTAAAAAAAAAGTTCTTAATAATTGACATTCCACGTTCCACATGCTCTCCCTCTCTCTCTCTATATATAATTATTTGAATTAAAAACGAAAATTATATTTTTTCAACTACAGTCGCTCCATGAATTCAAATTCCACTAATATTCTTAAACAGTAATTACAACATTAATTTCTCATCATTTCATCTTCTAATCCGGAACTCGTCCTTCTTGAAAACGACGTTGAAGAATTGAATCGAACATCGCAGTATAAAGGGCACGCAAGCAGCCGCCGTGACGTACCGAAACCTGACGGATTCATCGGGAGTGACGGCGAAAATCGCAAACATTCCATAAGTGACGATCATGGAAATCGTGGAGATTACGATTTCCAGATGGAAAGGGAATCTGTGCGTGCGTGAGAGAGATGATTACGAGTATAGTGACGGATTTGAATATACTTAAAATTAAAAAGAAAAAGTTAATTGAAAAAAAATATAGATAGATATATTCTTTCCATTGCCCCTAAATATTTAAAAGTCAATTATTTTGTTATTTCATTGTAGAACCAAACATATTTTACCCTAAATCAAGCTCGATCTTATACTTTAAAAAATTTAACTTAATCCGATTCACTTAAAAAAATTAAATCAAATCAGATCAAATTCGAATAAAATACTCATCTCTAACTTCTCAAATCACTAGACGATTTTTAATTACAATTACCATTAATATCAATACTATGATAATCATTATAATATACACATAACAAATAAATAACTGAAATATAAACATTTAGTAAGACACTCAAATTCCAAAACCTCATTCTACCACACAACGATGACTTCATCGACAAGAATCTATTGCACTTTAATATTTAATTTGAATTCATCGTATTCGTATCTAGGAGTGTTTATCGTAAGCTGATTACTGCCCAATTTATGTTCGGTAAAAGATTTTGGTGCTCGACTCAACTCGATTCATTGCTCGTTAAACTTTTTAAAATTTTATTCAACTCATGCTCAATAAGAAAATTTGTTGCTCGACTCGTTACTCGTTAAAGTTTTATTCGACTTGTGCTCGATAAGGAAATTTATTGCTCGAATCGTTGCTCATTAAGGTCGTTAAAATTTTACTCGACTGATGCTCGTTGAGAAAATTTATTACTCGACTCGTTGCTTTTTTAGCTCAACGAAAATTTTATTTTATTTTATATAAATAAAATCTACTAATACTATATAAAATTTAATATAAACATAAATTAATAAATTTAATCAAAAAATTATCAAATGAGTGTATAGAGCAAATTCCAAGTTATGAAAAATTAACAAGTTACTTGCGAACTTATCAAGTCAAGTTAAACTCTACTCAACTCAGCTTGTTAAGATCTCAAGTCTAACTCGAGTCGAGTCAACCAAAATTGAGCTTTTTCCGAATTTAACCGAGTCGAATTCGAACTGCTCAACTCATTAAGCACCCCTAATCGTATCTAACTCTTATAAACTCTTAATTATTTCAACATGCAAGGGGAACTAAAATGGACAGTTCTAGGGAGTGAGAAACCTTAATTTAAAGTTAAAAAAATGATAAGTTACCTAAACTGTTACTAAAGATATATAAAATACTACATAATTATAATACTTTGAATATATACATAAAATATTACCAATTTTGAATACTTATACATAAAATGTTGCAAACTTTAATACCATGGTACAGATATATTACCAGTGGTGAGCTTTTACACCATTTAAGCTATAATATTGATGATGTGGTGTATAAAAAGAATCTCTGGTCACTTCCAAATTCCAACTAGTATTTACTTTTTCTTCACAAAAGGACACACCAAATTCCAACAGAAATTGAAGAAAAGAAATTGTACACGTATGGGACAGTAAAAGGAAGAAATAAAAGAGAGAGAGAGAGAGGTACATATACCGAAGATGATATATAAAATGTGGTAGCCATTTAACAATTACAATTGGACCGAGTACAAAAGAAAAAAACAGCAAGCAAAAATGAAGGTAATAAGTATATATATGAAGAGAGGGAGGCGGTGTATTGAACTTACATCTTGACATGTAGAGACAAAAGGATTCACGTTATCATTCAACAGAGTTACCACCTCGTGTGTTTTCTTCACAAAGGTCTGTCTGCGACCCAATAGGAACGACCGACGGCGGAGACCACTGATCTGGAACCATGAGAAAATAAGCAGTCATGGCTTTCCTGAACCGTTTCTTGTACTGTTGAGGCGAGATCACCGTCGGAGGTGCATTTTTAGGCCCACCAAGGATGCCTGAGGTCTTCACCCAAGTTTCAAGGTGCTTGTCCCATGTGTATTGCCTCATGAAATCAATTATTCCAAGAACAAGCTCATGTTTTTCCTCGTCCACACCGACTAGTAACGAATAGTCCATCACATCGACTAACTGTTCCAAGACGTAAATATAATTATTGGAAAAAATATTAAGTAGCAAATCAGATGGTCGGATCAATTCATTAGCTTATATGCCTAGCAGAAATATGAAGCGCCCATCACCATGTAATATACAGCATGAAGAATGCTAATGAGGAAAAACGGATCCTACGCTGTGCCATTCAGCCCAAACCTGACTACATTACCCACCATTCTTTCTTTCATTTCATTATGATAATTACCGAAATATCATTTATAAAATATAAAGAAAATATACGAAACTGTATGTGTAGCCCAGTGACATTCAACTGAGAAGTTAAAATCCAACTTACAGCAAGAAAGGAAGTGTCATTCCAGACAGCCCTCTCCAACAACCGCTTCGCTTTGCTTCCAACAAAAATTGGAGAAGTCGGCATTGCTTCAATCAGATTTTGATCCAGAAGAACTTTGTTGCTGCCACTTGTATCAGGATTATACCTTGATCGTGAAGATCCTTTAAGGTCATAAAGTCTTGTAATCTTGCGCCTGAAGAGAAGATTTTCCATCACCAAAACATCCATTTTTGATTCCTTCCCTCCTTGGTGCTTTGATGAAACCTTCAAGACCACATCAGAAGAAAAATTAAACCAAAAGTCAAGGTATAATTATAAAATTAAGCAAAGACTAATTTTGGCTTAGGAAACTACAGCATAATAAAGCAGATAAAACTTCTGAGGGCACTTAGGCTCCTCATATCTAAGGCTTTATGACATCAGAATATCAGGTGTTACCACAGCATATTTGGACACATCTAAAGATTTCATAAACAATCACTAAGGATAGGCGCAAACACAAACACTTCCCTAAGAAATCATATTGTACACATTTTTAGAAGAACAAGAAAAAAAAAGGAACAGCCACATGATTTAACCGAAGTGGTTCAAGAATTGGAAAGCATAATTTACAAGATTACCTATGCTTAGTGGTGTCAAAACAAATTTTTGTGCCCATAATTACTGCCAAAAATTCACTTGTAAAGTTTAACTACTATAAAGAATACCTGATATATGCCCAAAATCTTTGCCAGACAAGTTGGGCTACTAGTATTGATCGAATCTGACAAATACTTGAAATAAGCTGGTCCAAACTTTACAAATGATTCTAGTTCTGTTTTTGTGACTTGTTTGATGATAAATCGATCATCTAAAGTTTTTGCAAAGAAGACTTTGCTCTTACCGCCTTGGGCATCCCACTTCTTACAGCGACTGAGAGAGCGTATAAAATCCATCTCAGAAGGGCAGCAAGTCCTCCTCAAACTCTCAAACCGCTTTGCATAATAACAAGTTACCGAATACTTCACCTTCCCAAAGGGACCATCATCGGTAAAAGAAACCCTGGCATGCAAATTTTCTGTGTACGAGAGGGGGTCAGAAGCCAGGTAGCCATGTGACCCAGACAAAGACAAGATACTATCATCACCAGATCCAAAACTTCTGTAAGTACCAGATGATATGTCACTAAAAGAATGTGAAAGCAGATTCATTGAATCAAAAAGTGATGATGAAACTGCAGAATCTGCACCATCTTTTCGTCTCTCCAGCTCAGACATCTGTGAATGGTAATCTGACGAGACAAGAGCATAAGCTATAATACTAGTGGGCTCATCATCATAAACAGGCACTACTGTGTCATTAACACCAATAAGAAGCAGCAACCTGGCACCACTTTGCTTTTCCAACTCCCTAAATGATGAGACATAGACTGGATTATACTCACAGATATTGAGCCCTTGAGAATTGAATGAAGAATTCTTATTAAATAAGTTGTAAAAATTTCGAATTGGCATGCTTTCCCAGCTCATGGACTTCTCCATAGTTTCAAGTCCCTTAGTAGGCAGAGCAGACTGAGGAGAACGTGCCACAACCACTTCACCACGATCTCCCAAATCCAAATTTACTGCAATTGACATATCTACCACGGCCGAATCAGGATCAGTGTAACCATTCTCCCCAGGAAGTACGCTAACTGGGTGATTTTCACCAGTCCACGCTACCTCAAGGGTGTCAGATAAATCTTCCATATTTGGAAATTGCCCATCTGACAGGGAGCTTCTTACAGCTCTTTCAGATTCCAGATCATCAGGTTTCTCGCTGTTATTTAAACTAGAAGAAAGAAAGAGAAGATTTAGCCTCCTTCCTGTTGTTAAAGTCCTGGTCCGTGTCTTTTTCTTTGTGGTCTCCACCTGACTTGCTAATTTCACCAGTGTTACCTCCTTGATTCATGTTTACATCAGGCTTGTTCTTGACTGAGGCAGAATCGCAAAAGACTTTAGTTGACTTGGGACTAACATTCATCTCAAAAAGCTTCTCCACAGAACTTATAGGCTTCAGTCCAAACTTTGGGATGGAATTGCTTATAATTTCCTGGGTGTTATTGTTGATCGAACCATAAGCATGAATCAGGCGTTGGTCCCAAATGTAGGAAAGAAACAGTATTTGCCTGCGCAACTTATTGATCTCAAGAACGTCAATAACAGGTTGGCCGACTTTCACCTCCTTGCAAAGAACCTCCTTTAAAGATTCCTAAGGAAAAAGTAAACATACAAGAAACAATACAGTATATCAAGCTGGTTTTATCCATAAAAGAAAAACAAAATCTAAAATGGGGTAAAAGTTAAAACTTCTGGACAGCTTAGCTCATGTATTAATTAAAACCATCAGATAGCAGTTGTTGCTCAAAGGGTCAAGGAGAGGGTGCAGACAGGGGCGGATGTAGAATGAAATTTCTCAGAAATATTCTTCTTCTATTTCACGTTACAATCAGTGTTTTACAGGGGAGTTTTTATACAAGTATTTGTAAAGAGTTTAAGATGAACTAGGGATTGTATTATCTACAAATTAGGATTCTAGAGTTAGTGTTAAAGTAGAAAACTAATATTTATATCTAACCATAACTCACACTCCCCCTCAAGCTGGGGAATAAATGTTGTAAAGACCCAGCTTGGATGTAATCTCGTCGAAATTGATTCTTGGAAGTATTGGTCAAAATATCGTCTAGTTGTTGATCTTTTGAAGAGACATAGTTGAATCTTTTGGTTCCACCATTCACCTTTTCTGCAATGAAGCGTTTGTCGATCTCCACATGCTTAGTTTTGTCATGTTGTACCGGATTTTTAGCAATGCTTATAACCGACTTGCTTCACTTTAAAGTTCAAAGTGGGTTTTGTAGCTAACTCCTAACTCAGTTAAGAGTCGTTGTAACCAAATGCCTTCACAAATTCCAAGTGCAATTGTCTGATATTCTGCTTCTACACTACTTCTGGAAACTACGGTTTGTTTCTTGCTTCTCCAAGTCACTAAATTTCCCCAAACAAACGAACAATAACCGGTTGTTGATATCCTATTTGTTAACTCTCCAGCCCAACTTGAATTTGAGAAGATCTTGATTGTTCTATCTTCATGTTTTTTGAAAATTAACCCATGACCCGGTGTCATCTTCAAATACCTTAAAATACAATATACTGCTTCCAAATGTTCTTCTTTAGGATTATTCATATACTGACTCACAATACTCACAGAGAAGGCTATGTTTGGTCTAGTAAGTGACAATTTGATGAGCTTGCCCACTAACCTTTGATATTGTTCTTTGTTTACTGGACTTCCATTTTCCTTTAACTTCAGATTTGCTTCCATGGGAGTTTTCGAAGGCTTGCAATCTGTAAATCCAGTTTCAGAGAGTAAGTCCATAGTATACATTCTCTGATTTATGACAAACCATTCTTTTAATCTTGCCACTTTCGTGCCCAAAAAAATACCTCAAGGCCCCTAAGTCTTTGGTTTCAAATTTTCTTGCTAGCAATGTCTTTAAATTTTCGATTTCTCTAAAGTCATCACCAGTGATGATGTCATCAACGTAGACAATTAAGATTTTCTTTTATTGTTTGAACCGGTCTTCTCAAACAAAGTATGATCAGATTGGCATTGCTTATAATTGTCTTGTAAGAGTACATTCGTCAATTTATCAAACCAGGCACGAGGGGATTGTTTCAGTTCATATAATGACTTCAACAACTTGCATACCTGCTGATTTTTCGATTTCATCTGCACACCCGGTGGAATTTGCATATAAACTTCCTCTTCAAGATTGTCATTGAAGAATGCATTTTCGACATCAAGTTGATGGAGTGTCTAATCCTTATTAACTGCTAAGGATAGAAGTACTCTTACATTGTTTTGTTTTGCAACTGGAGCAAAAGTTTCTTGACAATCTACTCCCTAATACCATGTAGAATCGGCCGGCTGTAATTTTAACAAACGACGGTCGGATCGACGTCGGCGACTAATACCGTGTAGAATGAAATTTCTCAGAAAAATTCTTCTTCTATTTCACGTTACAATCAGAGTTTTACAGAGGAGTTTTTATACGAGTTTAAGATGGACTAGGGATTGTATTATCTACAAATAAGGATTCTAGAGTTAGTGTTAAAGTAGAAAACTAATATTTACATCTAACCATAACTAACAGCGGATGTATGTGGCTCCCTAGGGGAGTCATTGCACACCCATTATTTTGAGAAAATTTAGTTTAATTTGTTAATGAAAATAGAAAAAAAAAATAAGAAAATTTGCATACCCAAATTTTTTAGAATAGAGCATTAAAATTTTGGACCCCTTTTTTTAGTTTCTAGAGCCGCCACTGGGTGTAGACGGTGAGTTTCAAATAAACTACCTGAAATTCTTTTCTATCCTTTTGGAGCATTGCTTCCATATCTTCTATACAGATTTTTCTTTCAGGTGCCCTTATGCCACAATTATTGGATCCTGAACCAAATAATTTCTCTGAAAACTTTTGAAGAGCATTGTAAACTTCAGTAAAAAGGAATTTTGCCCGGTTACTCACCTGCAAAACAGTTTCAGTGATCTTGTAGGCATTATTTGATTCAAGAATAGCTTTATGAACTGGAACAAGGTTTTAGGATAGCCAAACCTCATTTGCTTCACTTTGTATCCATTCCTGGTTATCATAATTAAATTCCAGTTTTGATGGTGGAAGATAAACAGAATGGACATCAATGGAAGCATATCGAAAACAAGCAACCATTCTCCCGAAACTGCATGTGGTAAAACAGTGCAATCAGAGGATACCAACGTAACTGATATGCTTCATTTGATTATTTCTTACACCTTTTTGCTCTTATAATATACATATCATTTCACTATTTAACCCTACCCTTTCCATCCCCTTCATGGACAATAACCCTCCTTACCCAGAAGGGAGTAGCTGGCTTGGGGAGTCCTAGGATTTTAAGGCAATTAGGCACACTTTATCTTGGAGTAATAACCACTTGGCCAAGTTCAGGTGTTCCCTAACCATGGAAACCTAATACATATGTGTAGAAAGGTAAATCCCTCATTACTTGCTCAACTAAGACCCAGGCAATCCATAAGTCAGGATTAAACACCAGATAAAATATATGAAGAGATGACTGTTAATAATCAGTATGCTATGGATAAACACCAAAATGACACGTATGAATACCACTCAATCAATGGTTCATGGAGAAAAGCAAATCCATTGCTTATAAACTAGAGAGCAATCACATAAACAAAATAAAAAGACCAACCCTCCACAAGTGATAACTCCATTTAAAATGATTATCTTTATGATCTATTTAACATAATACTTTGTATTTCTTAAGTAAAGCCTTACCCATAAAATCGAAGACAATCTCTGTGAAGGGAATGACCGCAGTTTGCAACTCTGCTAGCAGCTGCATGGTTAGAAAAGCTGAGCTCCAAAAATTTCCCAAAGGACAAACCCCAAGCAGCATCAGACATTACAACTCTTTTTGTGGATGGAGGGAATCCACTGATCTGAGGGCACCGCAAGCACCTATGCCACATCCAAATCTTGCCTTCCCGCTCTCCTGGTAAGGGAGGATCTGGTAGTTTCTTAACAGATATTGTCAGGCTACCTTGCCGATGAGTATAACAATGAACATGTGCTTCAGATGGCGTCTCACATGAACGACAATGGAAGTTCTGATCAAAAGAATCTTAAGTTTTAGAAATGACAAACAAAGAAGAAGATCAAGTTTTCTACATGAAACAACAAAAATAAAAATACCTGATCAAACAGATAATCTCGTAAAAATCGCCCCAACGGCTTATCAAAGCTCCCATAGTATTTTATTCGAAAAAGATGAGACCGTTCACACACAGTGCCCTTCCACACACAACGTGATGATAATGACACCAAAATGCTCTGGTGGTCTGATGATGATGGAGTGAACTCTTCCTTCGGGGATCCTGCTTCTTCATTATTGTTAACAGGCTCTCGTTTTGAGGATGCCAACACTGGGCCATCCAGATGATTTGCAGCCAACATACTCTGATCAGCATGATTACTGCCATGACCTTGCAGTGGTGCTTCTGATAATCTTTGAGAAAGAGAAATAATCTGGTTATGCATTAAATCTTCTCCACTGCTAGTTGTTTTGATCTGTACAGATTCTTTAGGATCAATCTCATCAGTCTTTCTATATGCATAATTGAAGGAGGGTACATAGTAATAAGAAGATGTATCCATCCTTGAAGCTGACTGTGAGTTCAAGGAAGAATTAGCTTGAACAGTGACAATGGCAGATTCCTCGGAGTTCGACAGACTCTGAGGACTTTTTGACCAGCAAGATAAACTGGCCTCTGTAGATTTGCTGGCGAGCTTATTGTTGGCAGATGATGGTCTATCCGAATTAACATCCATGTTTGATTTCTGCAATTCATTAATAGACTGAGAAGCCATGGGCTTCCTGGAGGATGGGATGGTAAAGCCAGGTACAATGGAAATAGACCTGTCAATACTCGATGGTTTATTGGGTAAGGCGACATTTATAGGAGACTTTAAAGGGAGCTCTGGAAGTGTGGCACCTTCATCAGCAAGAAATGATGTCTCAAGGGCCAAGTGATAAGCTGCAAAAACTCCATATTGGACAACGTGTTTCACTTTTTTCAGTTCATCTCCATTTGCACCCTTGAGTAAAATCTGAAAAAAGTTAACCATTGGACCATCTTAGCACCAAATATTTTTTACTTGGAAAAATATTTTAGAATGATTACGATGTAACTGGCTGACATGAGCATTCTATGCATCAGACCATCCTAAAAGTAGCAGACAACCTGACTGCAAACAGCCACAATAGTTTATTCTGCATTAAATCCAAAAATTATGCATGACAAAGACAACCTAAGAGGACTATTGCTGCGACGAGGTGCTCTAATTGATGTTGTTGTATAATATGATTTGGAGAATATGACAAGTTATAGGCTGACCAAAAGAAGCTAGATGGCCGAAATTTCCCTTTTTCATATTAACAAAGGAAGTCATGTTGTCACCTGATAATAAAGGTAAATGCTCAATCAGAAGAACCTGAAAATGGTTACAGTAAAAACAAATTGTTCCAGGTACAAGTTATGGTCAGATGAAGCTCAGTAAACCGCCCATTTATCTGATGATGTTTATGTCACAACTGTGAGTTTGGAATTGAGCCATGGGTGATGGGCGGTAAAATCACTCAAACTCATCAAAGGGGGGCTGAAGTCTTGGGACTCATTACAGAGAGACACAAATCTCTTTTAGGATTTTGATAAACACTCGACTTTGTTTTATTTTTTGAAAAGAAAATGGGGCCTCGTTAAAAACCCTTCATAACTCGATTAAACTGAAGTTCATTTGAGATAGCGGAAGGGGAAAAGAGTGCCATTGTTTTATTAAGGAACCAGGAAGTACAAAGCAGTAACAAAATAAAGTCCTTTTAAATAAACACTACAATAACAAAGAAAATATAGTAAACAAAATAAAGTCCTTTTAAACAAACACTACAATAATAAAGAAAACATAGCAAACAAAATAAAGTACTACCACACACAACTATTTTAAGAGTCCTAAAACAACTTTTATTCTAAGCATCCTACATGACAACTTCTCCTAAGAGTCGTACCTTACAACTACTAAGAGTTCACAACAGTGCTACTCTGGATAGATTTGGCTAGCAGATGGTAGCTGTTCCACATGTGCTTTAGAGATGGGATTAAACTACTGGACTCAGGTCAAAGATTATAAATGAATGTTGAATGGACTCCATAATTGCTCATTAATTTCATATAGCATGATCTATTTACCCCATTTTTAGGCTTAGCAAGAGCTTGTTTTAGACTTCTTTCAGTCTCTTCAGGCATTTATGTTGCTGAGCATGTGGTGGGTTTAAAACTGTTTATACTTTCTCATCTTTGTGAAAAAAAATGCATCTTCGGTTACTGTGAAAAGTATCAACAAAATAAAAGATTGCCCAAGTAAAACGTATAAATAATAACCATACTTGTGCAAAAAATTGATAACAAAACGTTGTTAAAAACAGCAACATACACTGGAAAGATTTTCCAGTTTATAAACAGATTTTATTTGTCAGCAGTAGCGAATGGGTATGCGTACGATGTATACTGAACGTACTTACAGTATAACCCAGAGGCTTTGGGCAACCCTCGAAAAACATTAGTGTCTTTGTCAATTTTTTCCCACCTTGCCCAGCACTTCCATGCTCCTCAAAAAATTTCTCCACGTGGAACACATCACAATAACCCAACTTTGGTGATGTCAGATGATCAATGGATGGAACAATTTGAGCGCCAGTGCAGCGGGCTATACGCTCTAAGAGTGGCCTCTTAACATTCAGAACAAGTGATAGGTCTTTGGCGAGAAGGTACTCTTGAGCATACCGGGACACAGATTTCTCCACTAAAAGAACATTAGGATGATGTGCACCGACTTTAGCAACTGCCATCTTCAAATGGTCCATTTCCTGGAAAGGAGGGTAAGCTAACAAATATTAGCCTTAACTGCTTCATGATCTAGAAGGTAGGAAGCGAAGGAAATGTTCCTTATTTAACCCTTATTACGAAACTAGGTTAATTAACCAAACAAAATATAAGGGAATAGTTAGAAATACAAACCTGCTGCAACAACGTATCAAAACTTGACAAGTGATTAGAAATACGCTGATATTCCAAAGCTCCTCCAAGAATTAGAAAACGAGGTTTGTCTATTTTTGAAGTCATTCGTCTATGAGCTACATTTTTCTTGCAAACAACTCCTTTAACCACAGCACTAGAGAAAATATTAAAAAGGGAAATCACAATCCCATCACAAAATAAATGGTGAATAGAATGAACTACTACATAACATACAAAGCATTCTTTTAGTGACACATTTGATTTTATTGTTAATTGTAAGTTTGTGAATGCTCGTTACATATATGAGGGATATTCACAAATGATAGCTAATGAGATATGTGAGGGGTGTGATTGAAGAAATAACTTTAGGGTATGTTCATTCAAATTAAAATCAAAGAACTACAATCAGTACCCATCAACCCAAGGAAAAAGAATATGAACCATTTGATGCAATGGGAATTATCAACTTTTAACATGGATATTATATAGATACCAGAAGTATCAAAGTAATGCAACAACTACATATTTTCAAGATCTAACAAGTCCAATACTCGGCCATGAAACACAATTAACCATCTTGGAATCAATAATAAAGTTGATTACTAAGAACAAAAATTATTTGTATGTTTGGGTTGTTAGCAACCACCTGCTAAGGATATGAAGGTGAAGTTGCATTCTTGTTGTGTGATGATTAAGAAATTTTCAAATTGAGTTCATTGAGATTACCAGTCACTGCGCGACACCCGGAGGCTATGCATTTAACTTTCACATATCCTCCAGGATCCATTCCTCCCCCCTTACTTGTATCTGGCTTCAAAAGTGTTGCAGCTTCCCATGACAGAGATGTGATTATATCCAACCAATTCTCTTTCCCATCATCATCCCCTATAGGAAGGTTTTCGACCAGCAAAAGCTGAGATACCAAAGCTCTAAAATGCCCTTCCACCACATTTTTCATGGCCCGCCTATGCTCCTCAACAGACTTATCCCTGCTACGTTCCCCAGTGCCAAAACTATTAGAGCGTAAATATCCCCACTCTCCTGTAGCACCCTCGTCATCGTCATCATCAAATAGAGCAGCTTCTTTCTCATCCTCTTCATCTGCAGGCTCTGGAGGGAGCCACAGTAGTCGATTGCTCTCAAAATCCACAGGCACAGAGCCTGTACCATCCACGACATAAGCAGGAGCTTCACCCTCATCAGCATTTTCTTGCTCATTTTTTTCTTCAAATTTCTTGATTCCATCCACACTTGGTGTATCAAAATTCTTAGAAAATGATGAACCACTCAAAGATTTCACATCAGTGTTCTCAGCTTGAGGACGAACTTTATCTGACCCATATACACGTTCAAATTCATCATTATTGGTTGCACCATAATAATCTTCGGATTGAGCATAATGCTTTGATTCTGAGTCTGAACGATATGCAACATAATCATCATCTTCATCGTCACTCCTGGAACCAACAGTTAAGAAAGTAGAAAGTATAGATCACAAACTTTTAATCATAAAATAAAAGCACAAGAACTTATGGATTCCAGCCAAGGCATGCTGCGTAATTTGAATATGAATTTACAAACACAAAAGCATTGAGCAAAGAAGTAAAGGCTCATCACAACACAATTGATATCATGAAGGATACATTGCTAAGCCATTAATGCTACCCCCTCTCAACAAGCACTGAATATATATATATATATATGAAAAGGCATGTAAAATTCTAGAGTCAGATATGTTAGCAATGGGGAAGGTACCTGTTACCACAAAAGCCAAAATGGTTTGAAGAAGAATCTACTAAGGCTGAACTTTGATCTGTGCTCATCCCAGATGTCTCACTGTTTTGTTCAGCACCATTCATATGGGCAGATTCATGATGTCTAAGACCAGAATTATAATTCACAGAGTAGTAAAGTTCAGTTGCATATGGAGTAGAACCAACAATGCTGCTGCTGCTATTACAGGTGCAGCTGGACTTGGTACTGGCCAAGCTTGCTGCAGAAGGAGATGGACTGAGACCAGGACTAGATGTTTTGGTCCCATCATCGACTGCTGCTATCCCCTGCTCCCATTGCTTGAAGCAGTAATTACATACCCTAATCCTTTCTGAATCTTCAAGACCAGCTCTTGGTTCATCAGATGGGACAAAAATCGAGTTTGTTGTACACTTGGCACAAAAAACACGGCCACAAAGTCGACAATGATGCCTACGATTAAATACTGTAAATTGGGAGTCACACTCGTAGCATACCCTACAACTCTGATCAGGCATCCAAAAATCCCTCGACACGTTCAGAAGCTCAATCCTAGGGATCCGCAACTTTTTGTCAACATGGTCTGATTGTTTGTTATCAGGGGTGCCCATCTACAACTATCCCAAGTGATCCCAGTCATCATGATTCGTATATTTATCACTATCACAATCACAGCCACAATCACAAAATCGCTACCCCTAATACCTTAGCTATTATTAAAACCAAAACAAACAAAATACACTTATAAAATTATGCTCCAGCAAAACTACTACTATAAAACTTATGAACCCAAACAAAAAACTCGTAATTGAAAGTGGAGGGAAAACTTAGATGGCAACAAAAATTCGACAAGTTCGAGCAACTAATTTAAATTACGTGAAAAGCACAAGATTGATTAATACTTTCAAAAGAAAATAATAAGAAAACTAAAATTACCCGGAATACTAGTACCTCAAGTTCCACTCTCCAGAAGCCCTAAACTCCAATATCTTCTTCTTTTGCTTCTTCTTCTTCTTCAGTTAAAAATGAAACTTCTGGTCACTGTTCGATACAATAAACCCACGAAATTAAATATATATATATATATATACTGAACTCGTACAGATAAAAACCCTAAAATTAAATTAATCAGCTAATTCTTATTGAGACTGATTAACAAAACAAAGAAAACAATAATAAGATTAAAAGTTCTTTGGATCTTCTAGCAATGTAAAATCTCGTCAAGAAAACTGAGTTGCTCTTTAATTGATTAAAACTAAATCAGCACGCTAAATCTCTCCTTGTACAACAATAAGAATTACATTGAAACTCCCCAACAGAGAATAATCAAAGGTAAAAGCCGTTATCCTCCAGCGTTAATTTCGTGGCAAGCTTGAGGTCAATGATGCAATTAAATGAACAGAAAACACACGATTTAATCTTCAGAAATAAATAATTAATAACAATAATGCGAGAATCATTTACAACAATTTTTTGTAGAAGAAAGAATGCTACCTTCTTATTTTCTTTGATTAACTTTGTTCTTTTTCTCCCACGGTTTCCCGTTTCGCTTTATTTATGTGTTTGTTTGGTTTTCCTGTGAAGACAGCTTTTTGTTGTGTCGTTCTCGACTTCTCTTTCGATTGTTTGCTTTGTTTTTTCCTCTCTCCTTTTTGCACATAACAACGGTCCTTTTCTTTAATTAACCCGCTTCCAGTTTGTTTTATTTGTGATCGTAATTTTTATTTTTCTTCTTTTATTTAATTTTTTTTTCATTCAACAACAAAATTCTCATCTTTTTCAAAAGGCTTAATATAAAAAAAAATTAAATTATATTTTTTACGCATAAATTTTCGGGTCAATTTAAGTTTTGATATTTTTAATATTATCATTTATAATTTTTTAAATTTTTTCAATCACTTAAAATGTGACATATGACACATTTATAATTTTTTATTTTTTTATTTTTTAAAAATTAAATTAATTTTAATTTAAAAAAACACAAATAAATTTAAAAATTTAAGAAAAAAAATCTCAAAATCCTTAATTCAAAGCATCCATCCCACCCGCATACCCATTCTCAAAATCCGTGTTTTCGGTGATGGGAACGTGGGGAATCAGCGTGGAAGCTTTAAAACCGTTGGATATGGATAAAAACACAGCGTGGGTAAACTATGTATTTAGTACTTAAATTATCAGTTTTAATTGTTTTAGCACCTAAACTTTCAGTTTTCAAAAACTATACATAAAGTTTAATTTTTATTTCATTTTAGCACTCTATCGTTAAAATCTTAACGCATTTAGTACCTAAACTATCAATTTTAATATGTTTTAGTACCTAAATTTTCGATTTTTAAAAAAACTTAAATATAGTTTAGGTATTAAATGTGTTTTGGTACCTAATTTTTTATTTTTTTTAGAACTTAGGTTTTAGTAATAAAATGAAACAAAAACTAAATTTTAAGTATGACTTTGAAAAAAATTGAAAATTTAATTACTAAAAGAATCAAAACTGTATTTTGTATGATTTTTAAAGAGATTAGCAAAAGTGTGCTGTAACCGTAACTAAAAATATGTTTGATACGTGTGCTGAAGCACCGACTATGATACAACTTGCATAATACCAGTGTCATCTTTATGGGATTTTTACTCGATTCTGTTTGCTTGGTCGACCTGTTCAATTGGATTGCACAATTAACTTTGTAACAATATATTGGTATTTTTTTGGGTTTCGATTGAAATAAACAAGCCAGTTTTTCCCCACTATTACTGGAGTTGCTCACTTCAATGTATCTTTTTGGTGGACTGGGAAGATGTTCCATTCAATGATTGTTTACTGAAGGTTGGCATAACTCAGAACAATTTCATAGTGTTTCAAATATACACACTTATTTATTGTTGTGGGGAACGGGATTGATTGATTTTAATGAAAAGAAAGTCTCTAGTCTCGGTTTGTATCAACAAACGATAGTAGCCTCCGACGGTTTGTATTAGCAATTTTTAGACAAAATAGAAATGGGAACAAAGATAAGCTAGTAAGTGTTCTATGTCTACTAGGTTAATTGACATATATTAGCAGTCTAGTTTGCCGTCTATGGTTTCGGGATTCAGTCATTTGGTAATGCACGGTGTGTTCACTTCCTCTTGTTTGAAGGTGTAATTGCAAACATTGGCCATGATATCAGAACTGAGCTTTCCGGGCATAAAATTGCCATCGGAGTTGACGTGATGAATACCAACACCAGGCAAGCTGCCACTGCTGTTGCTGCCGCTACTGCTGCAGGTGTTGTGAACAAGGCCATTGGAAAAGTCGTATTTCTTCCTCTCCTTGGAAACCAGAGCTGGTGATGATGAGGATGACGAAGCCTTACCATTGGATAAGGCGGCAGCGAGTGCGACCGGCATAAGGCAGAGACCTTTACTTTGTAGATATTGCACGGCCTTTGTTACATTAGATTCCAGGAGCTTAACCACTTCTTGTTCGAAAACAACTTGATCAGGAGATGGTGAAAAATCAAACCCTTCAGCAGCCAATGGGGACAGTGATAAACCATTAGATTCCTGACAAAACAGAACGTAGCCTCAACTGTTATGGTGTATACCTAATAGTGAACTTTCATCAAGTGAAGGAAGCGAGAATTTGGCACACCTCAGCTTGGCGATAAGTGACAAGAGGACCAACTGCAGCCGCTGCCCCCAACCTGCACATGCTTAATACCTGCAAATGCTTTTCAGAAATACCTACTTAATGGATGATAGCTGAAATCCAGTTAAATTTTTTTAATTGTTCTGATTATTCGAGATTCTTACCTTGACTTGGAGTTGAAGAAATTTGACATACTGTATGACTTCATCAAGTACAGAGGCCTTGTCCGTCTGCAATGTTCATCAAAAGAAGAATTATTAGTCAGCATGATCTGCAGAAAGATGAACAACATATTTGTTATACATGTTACTTGACCTTTACTGAATTGAGATGTGTGGTAAAAACTGTAGAATTTATGCATGCAGTTCATATGTTCTTACAAGAATATATCGAATGTAATTTTAAAAGTAAACAAACAAAAACAGTCATCCAGAATGTTGACAGTACAACCAGAAGATCTAATAAACTCAAAACCAATGAGTTCCAGTTAATACCTTATTGGAATTAGGTACAAGCTCTTGCAGGTTCTTCATCCTATCAGCTATCTTCTCCCTTCGAAGCTGGGTTTGAACAAATAATTGATCAAGCTCTAATCTCAAAAACCAACTCAGGGATATGAAATTTGGATAGCAGGAAAATTTAAAACTTACCCTCTCTGCAATGCTGTGTGGATCAGTAGCCTGACCTCGACGTGCTCGTACTCGAGGCTTCACAGTTCCATTGCAACCATTGTTTGGGTTAGGCGATGCACTCTGCATTAAAAGTTTATAACTGCTAACGTTGGTATCTAGAACTAGAAGTACATAAAAAGCTTAACGAACCTGCAGTGGAGACGGTAAGCCAGTCATAGTCTTCATTATCCGGTGATCGGCAGGAAAAGAGGAGTAGAGAGAGTTTTGCATATCTTGCTGTCCCTGATACATTACATAAACAACAAAAGATAATTCAAAATATAGGTTCAGGTTAAATGAACCACAACTGGTAGAACCAGTTAAATGAACCATACTAACTAAACACTGTTAAAAATTAATACCTTTGCATTGACGGATGCAGATACATTCTCAGGTTGCAGAATCTTATCAATCTCAATAAACCTGTCAATATTGCCTTCATCATCTGCATTTCCACTTTCTCCTTGAAGATAAGAGCTTTGCATTCTGGTTTGTCCCATCAAAGTGGGAAGAGAATAAACAGAGTCATAGTGTTGTAGATTCCATAATTGTGGGATTGGAGAAAGAGTTTCCAAGTCCGTAAATGATCTCCTAAACTCGGAAGATTCACCTCCATTGCAAATCATGTGCCCTCTCTCATTAAACGAAAGAGATGGGATCATATCACCACCAACTGGAAGATCAACGGCTGTATTACATCGCAGTCCCTGATTTCTAAGTCCAAAGCTTCCATTCGGCATCTCTTTCGAAGAGTTACCACTGCAATTTTCACCATCCGTTTGTAATCCACCTTCCCCGGACATCAAACCAGCTTCAACGTGAACTAGAGGTGGATTATTATCATGTGTAGCTAAACACTCCATGCTATGATTCGAACCAATCATGCTTAAAGGCGAACAGTTTCCATCATCTTGATACACTCCTAGTGAACTAGGCAACACCTGGTTTAGTTGATCAGGTTCGGTATGGAACCAAGATGACCTTTCCTTAACGTTCACATCGGACCACGAGGAGGTGAAATACGGATCGAGATAATCATCCATTGTTTACATACACAGCAGACCGTTTATAAAGCTCAAACTCTCAACTCCAACCACTTGTCAAGAATTCCACGTCTTTTCCAGTTGCTTTGATCAGCACATTTTAGCCTGGACAGGAATTATAATACAAAGGGTAAATCCTTATAATACTTATCAAATGAAACATACAGAACAATGGTAGAATGATTAAGCTAACTCTAAGCAAACGAAGTAACTTTATCTCATAGCTAAGCATTTCCAGTCTACCCTAATAAACCCAGAAAAGAGAAACATACATAAAATCTCTTGATAATCTTCCCATTTTCAAACACCCAAATCCCAAACATGCAATGCAAACAGGCAATTCACAAGACGAAAAACAAACAGATATTTGAGCAAAGTTTCAGAAAAAAAAGAGAGATCAAAATTCTAACAAGAGACTTACAGAGTGAGTGTCACTCAGTATAACTTCATTGCTTGCCTTTTTTCTCCTCTCTCTCTTAGCAGCTGTACTACAAGGAAAGAAAAGATGTTTAGCTTTTGACGTAGAAACCGCTGCTTTCTTTTTAATTTATTTTTATCCGATTTTCGATCTTTTTATCGTTTGCTTTTCCTGTGCCGTGTAGGACTTTGAACCGTCCACGTCACCGATATTATGTTCGTCCCGTTCCGTTACTTGCGTAAATTTTTTCTTTTCTTTTTCCTGGAAAAAGGGTTCCGTTTCGCTTTTTGAACATGCCGTCGCGATAGCCCACGTAGGCGAGTTGTTCCTGTTACGAAATTAGCCTTGAAATGTAGCAAATCATTGGTTGTTGTGGATAAAGTAAGTGCATTTTCGACATTTCGATCAATGAGAAGTTACAATCCCTCTCTGAAAAAATAGATTCTAACTTCTCGTTTTGTAATTTTTCAATTAAGCTGAGTTTAATTGGTTTCTTAAAATAATTATTTGTTTTTTTTAATTTATGATATAATTCTTAATTTATCATATCTGTCACGCCTAATACAAAAAATAAGTGCATAAATTATACATTCAAATATAATTTGGTGTTTAAAGAAATTCTCGTTAAAAATAAGTGTTCAACGTTTTTTCGGTTATACTTTTAGGAGTCTATTGTTATATTTTAATTTTTTAATTATACAAATATTATTTTAAAAATATCAAAAAAGTCAAACCACCTTCCTCTCGTCGTCCCTCTCCTTCCCGTCGTCTCACTTCCGATGACAAACGGTCACCATCGGTTGGGTTGGTTTGAAGCATGACGAGGAGCACAGCGGTGGCGACCTTGTAACTTACGGATAACTGTAACTATTGAAATGGCCATAAAATATAAACAAAAAATCTAAAAATCCAATCACCCTTTGTGGCGTTTTTTTACGACAATAGATGCAGTTTTACGATGGGTGGGGGACTAGATTTTGGTCACGGTGGCGAGATGATTCTAATGGTGTTAACGGTGATGGTCATAGACTGGTGGTGGCCGATCTACGAGGGAAAATGTAAAATTTGGGGGGATTTATTAGGAGTATTGATTTTTTTAAATAAAATAATTTTTGAAACTTTATATGCATGACATGTGTTAGATAACGATTGTTATAGTCCAAACACATAAAAATATAATGTTGGAAATGTTAGTCACTCTTTTTTTAACGAAAAATTCCCTAAGCAATTAATAATATTTAACTCTTTTTGACAAATCAAATCGTAATTTAAGATATAATATTAAGCCTATCTTGTAGGTTACCAAATATAAATTATAAAAATAACAATAAGTCATGCATAGGTTGGGCAACGTCCATGTATAAATCAACGTCTATGGATAAATATAAACGTCTATTTATCTCAAGTAGGGATGGGCATGAGAGTCAATTCTGATGGATTTCAACTTAATTTTATTCGATTGGGTTAGTTTTTTTTTTAATTAGGGTCGAATTTGAGTTTAAGATGAAAAATACTCGATCCAACTCTACTTGAAAAATACATGATACAAGAAGAAGGATGATGATGATGATGAAGAGATGGTCAAACTCTTCAATAGATTCAAGAGATTTATGACTTCTAAGGAAGTGAAGCATAAATCAAGCAAAAATAATGGTCCCCGGTATTTTGATTTTTTAAATGATTTTATGCTAAAAATCTTACTCTCTATTGTTGTTTTGAACCATTAAATTTGAATTATTTTTATATAACAAAAAGGGGAAAAATATATGTTTGAAAAATTCAATTTCAATAATGAAAAATGAGAGCTTTAATATTTTTTAAATATTACTCATTTTCATTAAATATTTTATTCAGGGGTTTTGCCAAAAAAAAAATCAAATGTTTTGTTATATTAAAAATGGGAGATTGTTGAACTATGTTTTATAATATTTTGATATAACAAATTAAGACAAGTGTTTTTTGACTTGATTGAATTTGTTCAAAGTTTTCAAAAATAGTTCAAAGTCCATTAAACTATAATTTGAACACAAAACAGTTTTCTGAGTACGTAGTACTGATACTGTTCTTACAAATCGGTACTACATGAACAATACATATATTGTTCATGTGGTACTGATAACAAAAGTAAGAGAAGTATCAATAGTACCAGTTGTTTTCCAAATTACTCAAATTCCAGAATGCGAAATAGGTACCGATACTCAAGGGGTATCAATACTACTTTACATAGAGATATCGATACCATGAAGCATAGTATCGATACTGGTCAAGCTCAACGGTCTTCAACGGCTAATTTATTTAAATATTACAAAGGTAGTATTGATACTCATTAAAGGAGTATCAATACTCCATGTTCTAGGCAGTTTTATTTTGTACAAAATTAATCTCCAACGGCTAGAAACGATCACAAACTCATTTCAACATATAAAAACAAGTTGATGACACTTGAAGAAGTATGACAACACCTATCCAAGCAATCAAACACAAGAGAATAACTTTTCATTCTTATTTTCCTTTCTCTTGTAAATATTAGTATTTTAGTGAGCTTAATTTTTGTAAGCATCTTCCTTTAAGATGTTTTCTTTTTTACATTTTTATTCATTTTGTAAAGGGGATTGGTTCTAGCTTAACTTTTGAAAAGCTAGGGAGTTGTAAATGTTATCTCTTTTCCCTGGAAAAAGAAAGAACAAATTAGTGGATTTGTTAAAAAATCCTAAGTGAAAAGCTTAGGTAGTGAATATAGAATTGTTTGAGAAGTCGAATCACTATAAATCTTTGTGTAAATTGTTTCATCTTTATACTCCTTAATCCCTAAATTCAAAAAGCCAATTCACCTCTCCTTGGTAAATTATTCGATTGTTCAATTGAGTTTCGTCAATCCCAACAATTTATAAATTATTAGTTTCATGCGCCAATTTAATTTAAAATCTTGATGGAGCAAAAAAACTATAGTCACCTCTCTTTTCTCTCGACCTAGTTTTCTTTCAATATTTTTGTGTTGTCTTCTTATTTCTTTTTTATCTTTGTTTAGTTGGCGGCGACACCAATCTTAATGTTGATTGTTGGGGAATATTAGTTCTCTTATTTTTTATATAATGTCTTTATGTTTTTTTCTTGCGTCTTTTTAATTTTGAATAAGAATATATGTCCTTGTGGCATAATTTTTTTCTACTCTCGTGGTACGATTCTCATATTATTCGATACGTTTTTTCGTATACCTTTGCAGTTGTTTTAGTTATCGCCATAAAAACAATCACAACATTTATTTTCTAATTGATTAGTCGGTGGTCACGTATAGTCAAATCCCATCTTTTTGTAAAAAGTTGTTTTCCAATGTAATCAAAATTGTGTAGCGAAACAGTTTGCCAGATTATTTGGTTCGCTCTCCACTCCTTTATTACTTCGTCAAGCGTCTCATTCGACAGAGAGAAGGAGTTTGTATGAAGATTATTGAGTTTTGATATTGGTAGTCATTCTCAATGGAATGTTTTAATTTTCTTCGTATTTTTAGGTTTATTATCTACTTTTATTCGAGTATTTTAGTTACTATTGTCTCCAAATTTATCATTTTATTCAAATGCATTATAATTTTGATTCTTTCCATTATTAATAAAATATAGTTGTCATTGTTAAAAAATTATTAGTTTTAGTATTTGTTAAGTTATTAAATTTTTCAATATCAATGTAAAATCATGTTTATATATATATATATATATATATAAACAATAATCTAATAAATAAAAATTATTTCATACAAATTAATAAATTATCAATCATGTTTATGTAAAATTATTAGTTTCAGTATATGTAAAAATTATTAATTTTTATTAATCTAATTTTTATTACATACAAATTAATAAATAAATTATAATCTAACTTATTAATCAATTATTACATTAAAAAACAAACTTATTTATATTTAACGTAATTTTATATAATCTAATTTCTAATCTAATAAATCATAATTAATAAATAAATTATTTAATAATTCTAATTAAAAAAATTTCAATATAATAATTATAATTAATATAAAAAATTTAATTTAATTATTATGATGAACAATTTATTTTAAATTTTAAAAAATTCTCTCTTATTAACTTTATCAATTTCAAATTATTATATTTATAAAACTTTTTAATATATTTTATAAACTACAACTTATAAAAGGTAATGATCATAGTTTACAATGTACATTAAACTATGAAGATGCATTTTATCGTACTATAATATTATAAATTTATAATCTCACTATTTCATTAATTATAACTTTCAAGTTAGTTAAATATTAGATCAATTCAATACTAATAGGATCATTTATAGGTTGTCAATTACATACAACGTTCATAATATGTCAGATTAATAACATATCAGGTAATATCAGTTATTTATTTACCAGATGAATCTCATGTTCGAGTTTAGATCAGGTCAAACGCAAGTTAAGTTCAATTATCATATTATTGATTCAATTCAGATTCAGATCGTTTTCAACTCGAGTATAGGTCGAGTTCAAATCTAAATTTTCCAAATCCAACTTGGATTCATATTAACACTAATACAAAATCACACCAATTCCGAATACCACCGCCTAAAACCACAAATAATTCTAATTCAAGTCGATTTCAATCAATTTTGTGAATCGGATCAATTTTTTTAAATCCTCCCCACCCTTGTTCTCCGCTTAAAATTTTGTCCATGTACATGGTTGATAGCATTTAGCAAAATATTCCCATTACAGTAAAAATTGTATTAAAAAAATAATTATATTCATTTGAGAAAAAAATTATTTAAACACTAATGTGAAAAATGTGTCTAACTTAGATACCGACTTAATTTTTTTAAAAAATGTAAGCACTAACTTGAAAAAGAATACCTAATACAAGTACCAAATATATGAAACAATTTCAACATTGTATCAAATGGTTGAGAATTTCTAAAACAAATATTATCATTTATAATCATCCTAAATTAAGAAAAATTAAATTAATAAAATTGAGGGCCAAAAAAATCTTTCTATATTAACGTTTGCATACAAAGCAATAATGATATTGATGATCCACTCGGGTTGATCCACAATCGTAGCAAAAAGCAGCTCCACATCTGTTTTACACATAATCTGATATCAAGAATCTTAAATATAGATCATAAAAATATTTTAAAAAAAAAGGAAAATCGTGAAAATAAAAAAATCCAGAAAGAACAAAACATCATTTGATGAATTTGTAGGAGAGGTTTAAAACAGAATCCAAATTTCATTACAAGCTTGCAATACATATGATACCAAAACAGTATACGGGTACTAAAGCTCTCTAAGTAAATTTTGGTGTTGGGCCGACAATTTCCTAATAAATAACATATTATAACTACGACCAGGGATTTAAATTACGATTATAATCACATTTTCAGTTGTGTTGTATTTATTGTGATTACGAACATAGCATTATTGCTATAAAACGATCGTAATCCGATAACATACATCTATTTAAATCCTTAGTGGCTACTATACCAAACTAGCAGACTTTTGTCATTTATAAAGATAGCTTTGGATTAGATATCAGCAATTTTTTAAAAAAAATGAGTAATGCTTGTTAAAACCTAATGGAAAACATGCTGCATGTATGTATGTATGTATGTTAAACAGACATTGCCATCAAGATTTCCTCATTCAAATCCAGAACCATAGGACATATGCATATAGCAAAGTAAACCAAAGATAAGGCACAAAACTGATAGATTAACCATTGTGAAAACGAAAAAGAAAGTGCAAGAAAAAACCCAGAGAAACAAAGCTATGTAGCTAACCTGCAGCGCATAAACCTACAGCCTTGGGTTCTCTCAACAACGAATCTACATGTAGGGCACCTACCCCACTTCTTTTCCTTGGCAAGCTTCATCAACATGATATCTTCCTTCTCTCGTTCATCTTTATGCAACCTTTGAAATTCCCCACATTCAATCTCAGCATGCCAAGGAACTTTACACTGCGCACAAAACAGCCTCCTACAATTAGGGCATTCTGATTCCTTCACGGCCTCTCCTCCATCATCAATCAAAAGCGTGGAACAGTCTTTAAAGGGACAATAAAAAGGTTGAGACCCTAAAACCATGGCCTCGCATAAAGCATCCCCCCAACTATCGAAAACTTCTTTGGGAAGTATATTGCGACAGTACTCAGGTTCTAATGAACCCTCACAGTTCTCAACGGGACAATTTATAGCCGTAATCTGGGCTTGTAATTTGGAAGCTACGTATTTGATCACGCAATCGATACAGTAAGCGTGAGAGCAACCTTTGATGTTAAACAACTCGTTTGGTTGCTTGGGTTCGACGCAGATTTCGCAGACAAAAGATGGGTCTTGGTTGGCTTTGGAGTTTGATGACTCTCCCGGTTCAGTAATGGAGCGATCGGTGAAGGGTTTCTTTTCTTTTTTACAGAAAGGGGTGTTTGGGGCATCGGAATCAAGTACGAACAAATCATCATCGTAGTTGGCGAGGTCTATGAAGTTACTAACCGGGGATCTGGCGCAAATCTTGATGGAAAATCGGAGGTCGATTTCTTCACTGTACTGTTCGACGTAGATTGGGTCGGTTTTGGAGTTGCCTTTGTCTTTAATGGGTGTAAAACAAAAGGAATCGCTTTCGAGGTCAATGATCTCAGTTTCCTTTTGAAATCCTGATCTGCTTCGCTTCTTTATTGATATTTCTTTATCAATGGTTGCCATCATGATGAAGAAAATAGCAGCTTTTCTAGAATTTGAAATTTGTACCCTCTTTTTGCTGTAGGGGCTTTTTCTGTTCTTCTAGGGTTGATTCGATATTTTCGACTTCAAGATGACCGTATTTAATTACCTCGATAATCCCGATAGAAATACAATAATAGTAAATATTTTGAATAATATTGTATGACAGTTCTACCGTATTATTAATCATTATTGTTCAAGTATAATTTGATAAATTGAAAAAACTATGTTTTGAATTTAAATTATAAATCTTTTTGATATTTTATTTCAAATTAAATGTTAAATATAATTAAATTATTTGATAAATCTAAATCTAAAGAATGACATAATTAAAAAAAACAAAGTAAAAATATTATATATACCATTTATTAAATAATAAATAGATCCTTACCTATTTAGCATATTTTATATTTATTTGTTAAAAACTTAACTAATAATTTGAATTGTTTGCTAAACAATTTAGAATATTAAATCATTAAAATTAGCAATTTCAATAAATTGAGTTATCAAAAGCGTAATTTCGGTTATTTAAGGAACATTAACCCACTTCAACTGAACGAAACATTGAGACTGAATTCATTTGTTACGAAGATTAATGATTTTTAAATTATTTTGTAGGACGTCATGACTTCGTGATCTTTGAATTTTATCTTGCGACGTTATGTTTCAATCAAGATTATGATTAAGGTAATTGAATGGTCTGTTTGACACTGTAGAGACATTTGACCCACTGCGAAATTTGATTTGTATAATGGACGTAAACAACAAACTGTACAGTCACAGATGGTGTTGGAACTAACAACGTAGGCTGGAGTGAAGATTACCCAGAGCAGCATACAAGGGCTCAGCAGCTTTTGGTCCGTCCACGGTCCCTATGTCGGCAGTGGTGAGATATGGGTCGCCGTAGAACCGTAGGTTGGTATCCATTCTTGTTGCAACGATGTTTCCTTCTAACGACACACCAACAAACGCCCCTGCAAAATTTGCAACAAAATGGATTGTCAAATCCACCAACTAGGCAAAAGAAGAGTATAAATGCATTGCAGGATGAAATACCTTTGCTACAACTGTAGGTATAGCACATGCCAGAGCCACTATCCCCTGCCCGAAGATCTGCTTCCACCGCTCTCCCCACTGGTCCTGCAGCGGCACTGCAGCCAGCACCAAGAGAAAAATGCATTCGACTACAGAATGTCTTCACGGCTTTTGAATCATGAAGCACAATTATAAAATCCATGAGCTCACCCCCAATCTATGGAACAAATATAAACAACATTTAGCTAACACACCTAAATGCTTAGGAACTTGAAAGGCAAACGACCTTTTTAGCTGTCCAGACATGTATATTCAGATGCTAAAACAGGTATATTTCAGTCGATTAAAAGTATACCTGAGCACCCCATCCTAAACCAACTGACAACAAAGCTGATGGGGCAGACCATGTTCCGTCTGACCTTCGGGCAATAACAAGACCAGTCCCAACTTTGTATGCAACCAGAACTCCAGCTTTAACAACAGTTAGAATAGCTAAGCTTTTGGCTCCTTTCAGAACTGCCAATGGTATAGATCTCTCTGTATTCCACCTAGCAACCTGTCCAACTCAACAACTGTTACTAGAAGCTTCTGACAGTGTCAAAGCATAGTCTTTAATCTCTATGCAACTCCAATATACAAAAAAAAGTTATTTTTTAAGCTGAAGCAACCAGGTAAAGAAATGGTGTCTTCTAGTTGGTGATTTCAAGATGCAAAACCATACCCGGAAAAGCTTAATCAAGTTGGATAACAATAGGGAAGGAAATCACAAGGTCAATGTAAGTTTTAGACAAACAAAACTATTTTCTTGCATGAATAATGACAATGAGGATCTTACCTGGCAATAGCTTTTCAAGATATTGGATGCTTTGTAGATCTCATGTTCCATGGACAAACCAACTGGCAAGTTCAACCAAAAACGAGTACAGGCCCAGTCCATGACATCATGTTTAGCTACTTGCGCAGCATTGCTAATGGTATTGATAAGAACACCCTGCAATGGATCAAGCCTATCATAGCAATAATCACACACCCTCTGGGGGTTTCTTTCCCTAAATTTAACAGGTAGTAAGCATCTTCCCTTAGAACACGCTCTGCAGAAAATCCCTCCACAAAACCGGCAATGATGTCTTCCACGTGTAAGTGCAGTAAATGGAGCACTGCACTGCATGCAAACTGTGGTAAAACTATCGGGAATCCACTCCGAAGGCTCAGCTTCCAAAACCTCTTTATATGCACTATAATCTACCCCACTCGGCTCCAGAAGCGGAGGGGCACTTGGTATATAAACAAACATTAAAACTTTGGTATTGCTGATTCACAGAAACGCTCGAGGAGCCTTTGTTACGCCCAGTTACAATTGCAACAAACCCACTCAACACATTCTTCAAGTTCACCTCTGGATACAAGCCATTTTGCATTGAACTACGGACATCATCACCAGAATCATATCCTCCATCAATAAAATCATCGGAATCACTCGGAAACCGATTAAAATAGTCATTCTTCATCAACTTTGAGCCAAATGTGACAATACTCTTGTCTTGGGGCTCAGTCCAAACAGAGCCGCTATAATCATCATCGAATCGATACACATTATTATTTCCCTTTTCTAGCTTCGGAAGCGAAGAATATGACGCCCTACCCTCAAAGCTTGCCATGCAAACGAATCAGCAGGAAGCAGGCTACGAAGTTCAACAATCACGGAAATTCAGAAATTGATACCCGATTTAGCCGCCCATAAAGACCCTAAGCAACAAATAATTACAAATTTGGCAAATTAAGTACGAAACAAATATATCACATAAACAAGAAATACCTTTTTTCCCCTTTTCCTATACATGATTCAAACGGAGATTTTGCACAAAATCAAAATAAAACAAAAGTTCTTCGAACCAGGGTTTCACGGTGCAAATTTTAATCGTAATTTACTATTTGAATGCGGAAAATAAAAAATAGAATTTGGGATAAAATCCGTACCTTTTTGGTGTGAGTATGTGATGATTAAATATACGAACAGAAACCTTATGTCGAAGCCTAAAACCTTCAATCTTTTAACGATAAAAACAAGAAGTAGGAGAGCGAGACTTTTCGTCTCATGTCTTACTTATAGGTCTGTAAATGAATTGAACGTTCAGCGAAACGTTCATGAATCGTGTTGTGGAAAGTTTGTTTATATGCGTTTATTTATTAAATGAACGAACATGAACAAGATTTTGTGTTCGTTTAAACGAACATGAACATAGGTATCGTTCGTTCATTTACGTTCGTGAACGTTCGGTTATGTTCGTTCGGTTATGTTTGTTTATGTTCGTTCGGTTATGTTCGTTTATTTATGTTTAACTCAATCTTCTTAAATCAATTTTGATGACCAATTTGTATGTATCTTAAAAATATTAATTAATCTGATATTCTGATGACCAACTCCATAATTAATCCAATTTTTTTTGGAAAACCCAACAATATTAACATAGTTTAGTTCTTTTTGAACGATCCATAAGCTACATACCTAGCACCGTCACATCTACTGCGTCGGAACCCTATGTGACTGCGCCACCAACAATACTTATGTTCGTGTTTTCGAGTTGAGTTGGGCTAACTTTGAAAGTTTTCGAGTTCGAGTCGAGCTCAGTAATACTCGAGCTCGACTTGGCTCGTTTACACCCCTAGTTAGGGTCTCTAATGTTTATGTTCGTTTATGTTCGTGTTCATTTATGTTCATGTTCGTTTATGTTCGTGTTCGTTTATGTTCGTTTATTTATTAAATGAACGAACATGAATAAGTTATATTCCTTAATAAACGAACATGAACAAAAAAAAATTTGTTCGTTTATGTTCGTGTTCGTTTATTTATTAAATAAACGAACATGAACATACTTCCGTTCATGTGCGTTCGGTTCGTTTACAGGCCTACTTACTTATGGTGGAAGCCGTTCGACTTCGAGGATAGGAAGAACGAAAACAGACGCACGGTCATTGCAATTTGTACGAAATCTAAGGGAATAAACTACACAAGATACCACTGAACTTTAGATCGAATATTGTTTATACTACTAAAATTTTAATTTTTTCAATTATAACACTAAACTTTGATTTTAACTTCAATTATACTAATGGACCTTTAAAATCCAAACAGTGTGATGACATAGACAAAATAGCATCGTTTTTGTGTGACTTAATTCTTAAAATGGCATTTTTTAACCATTAAATATTATAGATGTATCGGTTTTGTTACTAAACCTTTAAGTAGAACGTTTTTTGGCACTGCACCTTTTCTGATGTCCTCGACATCATATTATCTTCTGTTACTGGTCGTCTTTCGTGATAATATCAATATCATAATATTTACATTTCACTCCTCTTTCTTATCATAGAATTGATTTTCCACAAAACAAACTCAAAATCAACGAAATTAAAAAATAGAGTGATTTTGGAGACTTTCTTATGTTTGAGGAATTTTGAATTTTTGTTCGAAAATTCGAATAATGAGGAACATTATTTCGAGAAGACAAACAACATACCTCGAAATTGGTCTCGTCGAATAATTACTAAAAGATATCAAAGTATTGATATGTCAAACTTTTAAATGAATTTTGATCGATTTTGAGTAGATTTTAAGAAAAACTTATCTCGGAAAAAGAAATGAGTAAAATACCTCAATTTTATATCAATCTTGTCATAAAAATAACTGATAACAAGTGATGATTGACTGCCTGCGGCAACCAAAACAAATGGCCTTTGAAATTTAATTTGGGGTATGTTTGAAAGAATTTAGACCTAACCAAGAAAGAATGAGGATTGAATTAATTAATCATAATAACTTCCAAACATTTATAAAGAAATATAATTTATTGTAATTACACAACTCGTGAACTGAGGGATTTTAAGTCTTAAATAAGTCATCATTTGAATGTTATTCAAGAGTTCTGTCCTCTCCATACATGAACCAATTTATTGCAAAATATCCCATTTCCATCTTCCATCAATGAACCGGAGGGGTTAAATGTTTGGTGGCTTCTAATTAGACATAATTCAGAATGAACTTTTATATCTCTAACATCATTATGTCATAAGCATAAATGAAATGATACAAAAGCATCCTGCCAATGGTCGACAAAGCAACCACCCCAAGAGTTGGTTCGGGCTTAGTTGGTGGATGCTTCTTCCTTTTGAAATGGCACTCTTTGCCAATGGCCTACCTTCACCATAGAAATTACCATATAATCACTCATGTCATGCTAGCTTTTCGACCTTGGTACAGGAATTTTTAACCTGATATCCGAAGTTTCTTTCCAGGTTGTACATCATCGCTATGGTTTCCACCTTCACCACCACCCGAGTCTTTCTCCATCTTCTTTCTTGCCAGTATTTTGTTAATCTTGTGTAACTCATTGTTGAGCTTCTGGTCCTTGTTTTGCTTGCGTGTCTTCCTTCCATCTTGCATCTCCACTCCAAACTGGAAAGCAGCTTTTGGCATTGCTTCCTTCTGCTCATTGTATGTTGCCCATTCTTCCTCTGTTTCAAAGTCCCATCGGTGAAGACGACCCTTTGCCTGTTGAAATCATTTTAATAGTAGCATAAACATCACGAATCTGTCAACTAAATAAAAAAAATAAACGAATAGCAGCCTTCAAATTAAGGTGGACAAATAGGCTTACTCGTCCTCCCATATCCATTTTGGACAAGTCATCTTCGTCGTCACTGTCAACAATCTCACGGTTATACTCCTGATAACCTGGATAGCATTCAGAGTAACTCTCAGATATGAAATTAGGATCCTTCTCCCGAGCATCCCTCTCCCTTAGTTGCTGAAGCCTTTGGTCGTCACGCTTGAACACAGATCCCAATCCTCGATCCTTCTCTTCTTGAGTCATATATTGTGGATCCTGTGGAATGTTTGATCCCGCTTGTACCTCATAACCTTGCATGTTACCCTGTATGTATTGCTCGGGATAAGCCAACTGCTCAGCATATTGGTAGTCCTGCCACTCTCCTTGGTATCCACCAGCCAAGGCCTGAGTTTGCAGGGCATTATAACCATTCTGAAACCAAACAGACAAAAAAATTATTCTATAACATTTCAATAGCTAAATATGAATTGAAAAGTAATTTTAACTATTTAATCTCCAAAATTTTCTATAACATTTTTCTACATTTTGCACATATAAACTAGAAAAACGAACTTACCAGTTCTTGCCATTCCTGAGAAGCAGCAGAAGGTTGGACTGGGCCATAAGCAGGTTCAGGAAAGTAAGAAACTCTTTCCTTATGTCGAGGCGACTCTTCCATATCCTCTGAAAGAGGGCTTGGGACTGCATCTTTCTCGGGACTATTATAGTCAACACCATACCCCACAAATATATCATCCTCTTCTGTTCTAGCAATAGTGGGGCCTTGCTTCTCCCTCAAATCAGGATGATTTTTCTTAGGAAGGGGTGGAGGCGGAGGCAAAATTTCCCTTTCAGTTTTACCATTAGACATTCCATCATTAGGCTTTGATGACTTTTCTTCTTCATAATATTCACCAAGAGATGAAATCTTCCCTTTAATGAGAAAAAAGAAAACATTAGTCGCAAAATAAAATGATATATATTAAGAGCAAAGAAAAACAGAAAAAATAAATCGCAACAAAAGCAATATACAACATATACATTTGTTGATCCAAAACTGAACCCATATTAAAAAGTTTGCCTTCAAATTATAATAGACAACTAAAGATAGAAAATACCTTTTGCATCTCTTTCCTTCTTTTTCTTCTTGAGAACCTTCCCAGATGACCCAAGGCGAAGATATGACAGAATTTTAGCAATTCGATCAAGCACAGAACCATCAACATTGACAGTAACCATTTCCTGCACAAGAAGTTTATAATAAGCATCAGAAACACCATCTAGCATCAAATAAAAAAAATCCCCAAATAAATAATGAAAACACAGACATCTGGCACTGGACAGTCAGCTTTACTCCTGTGCAAGGTGGTTGGAATATCATTAAAATACCCACCCTCCTGGGGAAAAAACAAAAAGGAAAATTCAATCAGGAAATTGGAATCATGAGATTAAAATAGAGAACATTCAACAATGCTATATGGGCAGTCATGGCTAAAACTTGGCACAATTATTCAATTAATCTCAAATACTTGTACAGTAACTTCAAAGAAAGTATATAAGATGAATGTTTCTACTTCAAAGTCGAATAAGCATATAAGTTTTAAGCAACAACTGAACCGCCTAAATGCTACACAGGCAGTCATGCCTTCCCAGGACAACCAATTCCAGCATATGATAATGTGCAGGTATATTTGCAAACATGAACCACTTACACCACTAAATGGTCAAATTGCATGCATGGAGTTCTCATAGCAATCGTCTTTAAATAACACGAACAGAGTGGGAATGTCTAATATTCTCACCATGTTAAAAATAAACGTCGTTCGACCAGGTAGAAACATTTCATTTGTCTTCGTAACAGTTTGAGGTTTCACTATCCATTGATACACTGACTGAAAACAAATTAAAAGATGTCAATACAAACAGCTCCCTAAACCAATAAAAATAATCTTTTTGTAAACTATATTGGAAAAATTATTCCACAACTCAAGATGAAGTTATTGCACCTTAGCAGTGGCTGTTCGAAATGATAATTGCTGGGCTTCTTTTGATTTTCTGTCCGAACAAAAAAATTGTTTATAAAACAATTACAAGATTATTAATTGCACAACTAAAAGATAAAAATGGAAATTATTGAACTTAAATATAATTATAGCGCTATATCTAACATTAGCGAACATTGTACTGCATATAAGTAATGACTGCATAAGCCTAAAAAATTGACAACCTTTGGTTTGTACTGACATGAAACCAAATAAAACTTAGCCAGACTTTCCATCAGTTTCTTCCTCAGCTTCAGGCTTCCTGTCAATCTCACTCCTAACTTTGTTAAGCAAAGCATAATCCAACCCTTTCACCAAATGGGTGTGTTCCACATCACCTGAATGCCGCAGACACCATCAAGATAAGAAAATAAATTGCACGCATCCAACCAATCAAATTATTAATATTTTTCATAAACGAAAGCCCACCTCCGAGGTACTTGCTCTTCTCGATAGATAAGAATGAAGGTAGAATCTCACCGAAGATCGACTGTTCCAGGAGGGGCAACAGCATGAAAGGAACCTAATTCAGTTGGTTCATAATCTGGATTTTGATCCTCTCTTCGCTCCTGAGCTCTGTCTCTGTACTTTGGTTGCTCTGGTTCTTCCGCTTTCTCCTCTCTGCACAATTGATTTCCATCTCATCAAAGATCCAATTTCACGATGTTTAAATAAAACGAAGCATTGGATAAGAAAGCAACGTATACACACTTGCGACGAGCGATTTTCTCCTTGTAATACTTCTTCGAGGAAGTCATCGATGAAAATTCTTAATTTGTCAAAGGTAATTAAGGACTTCACGCCAGAGTACCGACGATTGTAAGAGTTTAGGGTTTTGATATAGTTATGTTCACTATGGTCAGGGTTTAGAGGATTGGGGATAAAAGTGAAACTGTATTATGAATTGGAATTTTGATATAGCCTATTATTGGACGAAGGAGTCCTGAATTACAGAAATACCCTTTCTTGGGTACTTAAAATTTTGTTAATTTTCTTTTTTTTAATAGCTTAATAAAATACCTAAACTATACCACAAATTTATTTTTCGTATCTAAAGAATTTTTGCGTTTAAAATAGGTATTTATCGTTTCTAACGTTATATTTTTAGGTGTTTGGATTGTAATGACCAGTAAATTTAACATTTACTCAACACGTGTCATACATATAAAAATTCAAAAAAATATATTAAAAAAAGATTTAATATTATAATTGAAAAAACCTTAATATTCTACTATCGATCGACCACCATCGATTAGTGGTCGTCACTGTTAACACTATTAGAATTGTCTCACCTTCGCGACCAAAACTCAATCCCTAATCTATCATGAAATTGCACCAATCATAGTGAAAAGACCGGCAAATGATCGTCGATTTTTTAAGTTTTCCTTCGTTTTTTTCGACGATTTCGACAGCTACAACTAGTCGTACATTACACGACTGTCACTATTGAGTTTCTCGCTATGCTTCGAACAAAACCCAGCCGGTGGTAATCCTTCGTCATTGTCGGAGGTGGGGATAAGGGGAAGAGACACGAAGAGGGGGTTTATTTTTATTACTAAAAAATAAAGAATAGAAAAATATGATAATATTAAGCTAAAAGTATAACGAAGAAAATATTATACACCTAATTTTAATAAAAATTTCTTTATATATCAAAAATAATTTGAAATATAATTTAAGACATAAAAGCTATTTTTTTGGGGGATGTTTGGTAATTGGATTCGAAATAGGACAATCCTACTGGGCTTTGGGTGGGGTTCATTGAAAGCGGCACTTGATGAATGCTCGCCAAGGGAAAACGCAGCGTTTATATTTCCTTTTCCTTTTCCTTTTTGGAGCTGCTGTTTTCTCATTCTGTGAACAAATATATTCAGAACATTTTTAAAGTTTATAACAATCAGCATTGAAAATGTCTTATGTCTAATGTGTGGAATTTTAAACGCTCCCTGCGAAAAATTCATTTTTTACTGACAACGCAAATAAGTAATCATGCGTTATTTATTGAATGCAAAAAAAAAAAAAAACGAAATAATTAATTTTGAACCAAAGCTTCATGGTAAATCAACTTCTACCTCTACCTCTACCTCTACCTCTACCTCTACCTCTACCTCTACCTCTACCTCTACCTCTACCTCAATGTAATTTTGTGGTTGGAAGAAATTCTTTCTGGCATTTTCAAACAAAAATCCAACACATTAAGTAAAAGCATAATAAATAACTAGATTCTGAATTTCTGACAAGTGACAAAAAAGAAATCAGAAAAAAAAACCCCATCCAAAGCTAATATTTGAGATGGTTTGACAAGGCTATCTTAAAATAGCTTGTCCTTGTTCTTGTTCTTGTTATATATATCCAAGACAACAAAGACAAAGGTCGCAATGTCATGAAAACACGGGGGAGGAAATTACTCCCAACAATGGTCTTCCTTTCTACTTAAGAGAGGTCTAACCAAGAATGGGGAAAATACGGGTGATGAGCTCCAATGGAACCGTATCAGCAGCACTTTTCTTCAGCTCGGGATGATTAAATTCGTTCCTGGGTAAGACTATCAGTTGACCCTGGCCCTTCTCGAGAATCCAACCATTGTTGGCTGCCTGGTGTTCAAGGAATTTATCCAAGGATAGGCCTTCGATGTTAATAGCCTGTCGAGCGACCAAACCAATGCATAAGTTTGATGTATCGCACATAAGAGGTGTCCAATCACAACTTAAATGAATATCACATACCTCAGCGAGTACAGATCTTGGAATCTTTTGATAAGTCAGGGAGAGGACATGGATAGCATATGTCTGGATTGCTTGCTCAAAACCTGGGATTCAATCCTCTAGTAAGTCACGCACACAAAATAGAGCAATAAAAGAACAAAAAACCAACTTGACATCCCGTAGGTAGATGTAATGCTCATCTATGCAAAGAAAAATGCATCTCGTCGCAGTTGATTACCTGGCACAGCCTCAACTACATGACGACTTTTAGCTGCTTCATCCCAGAACTGACGAAATCTTCCTGTCTACAAATGATGCAGGTATAAACAAATCATCCACCTAATCACTGTTCATAATATTACTGAAATATAGCAAATAAGTACCTCCAGATAGTGGGATAAAATAATCAAAGCCTTGAACTGCTCCTCCATTTGCTGATATGACATGAAAAATGTTATTTATAGTGACAGAAACTTACTGTGAAGCAAACTCTTTACTGCTACAAGATGGAATGATGAAACAGGAAAAAAAATAGACTTTACAATTATCGTGTCTTTGACAAATAATCTGGTGACCAAGTAGTTCTCACAGGTCATGGCAAAACATACTTATGACATTAATTACTTATCATGACTTACTTTATCGGTTTATATAGAAATAAGCAAGATTTACTCACCGTAAGGAACATAGGCAATTTTTTTTTCAAGTTTAACAAAGAGAAGTACACAACTTAATATTTACTGCAATGACTAATGAATTTTGCATTATTTTCTGGATAAAAAGAATCTTTAATTTCTCAATTTCCCCAGGATGACAAGGTTATTATTCGCATATAGGGAAGTGATTTCTTTGAAATCAAGATTGTTATCGTTCAAAAGTTAAACAAAACTTGACGAGCACAAAAGCCAAGACAGGCAGCCTATGCCATCACCCATTCAAACATGCTTAATAGCTGGTGTATAAATGTAGTTGAGATGGAAATCTAAAAGGAAAGATACAGAATGAGAATGATACCACTCGCTCGGGAATCAAAAAGAGACAAAGGTTAAAATCTGGAGCTGGCATTGCCATGAGAGCCTGAAAAAAGCAGGATGGAAGGAGGAGAAGACGGCATTAGAAACAACATTACCTAGCCTAATAATAATCCAGTACATATAGTAATTATGTATAAAGAAGAGCCTAAACATACCTTAACCAAAATGCGAGCAACAATTTGGGTGCTCACACGGTCAGGCTCAAACTACAGGGAAAGAAAATATCATATTAGTGACAACTGACAACTAAAATAATAGCCAACTTTTTAAAACCCAAATTTTGATTCATCAAAACTATAAATGGTGAACAGTAGGAGATGCAAATAGAAAATTAAACCCTGTAAAAAAAGTTACATTCTACAAGAATATAGATACTTGTTGCTATCTCTTCCATTTTCCCTCTCTCGTACACACGGTCAGCCCAAGACAAGAGAGAATATGAGCAAATTACAGTACCTGGTAGAGACGAAGAAGGCATAGATTTGCTTCCAGACTGTATGTTTGCGATGAAACCTGGTAAAAGACAAGTTGTATAATCATTTTAGCAACTTCGACAAAATGTGAGTTGCCCTTATAGTTAAAGGGACAAACTCGGGACACTTTTTCAAACAGTATTAAGAAGTAAGAACATATTTAAGGGGCTCAACCTCATAATCTACATTAAAACATGAAAAAAGAAGTACATCATCACTAATGCTCATGGCTAGGGGACCCAAACAGAAACTCATAGATTTTATCAAATTTGAGAGGGGTCTCAGAACAATTCAATGTAAGACGCTATCAGCCAATGATAAGAAACTGTAGGTCATCATTAAACGGTCCTAATTAAAAGATTAAAGAAGCAAACAAATCTAAGTAGCCGTAATGACAGTATCTAATAAAATCAAAGCTGATTCCAACACCATCCAATCAAATACAGAAAGACACAAAATACGGATACGTAAGAACTTCAGATCAATCACATTAAAAAATATCCCAGAAGAAGAAAATCTATAAATCGAATGGCTGATTAACAAATAGAGAGCAGGACCTGCTCATTAACGTAGTTCTCGAGATCAGATAGGATGTCGGGATTGTAAGGATTGACGGCAACAAGCTGCTCCACCGTGTAAGAAACCTGTTGTTGCTGTTTTGGAGTTTCTCTTCCCATTTTATTTTCTTGCTGTCTCTTTTTCGAACGGTGAAGCTAGCAAAGTGAGAGGGTAAGGGCCTACGGCTCCGCTTCTTTTTCAGGCTCGGCGACGGCGAAAACCCAGAGGCAGGAAGAGAGCGAGTAACCAAGGGTCTAATTAGGGTAAAGCCTGCTTGGCACTTTCAGCAACGAAACATGTTAAAGTACTCATATACCCCTTTATTTTTAGGTAAACTATGCTTTTAGTATTTAAACTATCAGTTTGATCCGTTTTAGTACCTAAACTTTTTTTTTTCAAAACCATATATAATGTTTAATTTTCATTTTAGTATCTCGTCGTTAAAAAATTAATGTGTTTAGTATTTAAACCATTAATTTTTATCCTTTTAAGTACCTAAACTTTTATTTTTTTAAACTTAATGTTAAATTTTGAATGAGATACTAAAATGACACAAAAACTAAATCTTTTAATGACGGTTAAAATGAAAAAAAAACTAATATTTGGGTATAATTTAAAAAAATAAAAATTAAGTATTAAAACAAACAAACAAAAACTGATAATTTAAAAACTTTGGATCAAATGAGTTGATTTGCAGTTTACCTCATGAAAAGGTTTGGGCATAGCCAAATTAAATATGGGCTTTTCCATTATCAAAAGCCCAAATTATTGTTTAAGTTCATGCGAAACATTCTTCATAAATTAACAAAAGGGTGAACTATATTAGATACCACTTAATTTTAGACATTATATCGTTTACACCAGTGAATTTTCGATTTTGTCAATTATAGCACTGAACTTTAATTTTTGTTTCAATTATATCAATGGACCTTTAAATCATTAACAATCGGATTAAAATGATATAGTTTTGGTGAGATGTCTACGTCGACGGTCATTAACTACGTCAACAGCCATCAGTCATGTCATCGAGTCGTTAACGATTTAACGGTTCAGTAGTATAATTAAAACGAAAATCAAAGATCGGTGCTATAATTGACAAAATTAAAAGTTCAATGGTATAAATGACATAATGCCTAAAGTTCGGTGATATTTGATGTAGTTTAGCCAAAAAAATCTTCAAATCTCGAGCCAAAATCCCACCATCTCAAACTTCCAATCTTACATATACTGGAGATCGGAAGGTGATTATTCCGTGGAAGTTGAAAATCGGGTCTTTGTTTTTCATCACCAAGCACATGACTTTTTTTTACAAAAAAGGGGTTTATTATTTAAATGGTGCAAGTTTAGTCCCTATGAAAAGAAATAAGAATTTTATATTTTTGAGATAAGCATTGTCGTCTATATCAAGTTTGGATAAAAGGGTCTGTCTCACACTAGGAAGAAGTTCTTTCGTCAATTTTTGGGTCACCCTTTGCCAGCAATTTTGGAACAAATGTGGGGTTTTACCACAAATTGGAAGTGTGTTGAGCGATCTGTGTTTAAACAGGCCAAAAAGCAAACAAAGAATCTTGAACTAAACCCAGGCGAGATATAACGAGGATCAGAGATTTGGTATTCCGATTAAACTTGATCATCAAGTCGGTGGGTTTTGAGCCCCACCAGATTTTGTGGGTGCAAACCATGCAAAAACCAGCATAACAATTGCCTCACGCAACAATATTCAACCTTATTTTCTATAGGTAAAGTACATCACCGACTATGGGATGTTGTTTTGTTGAAAGTGTCCGAGTATTAAAAGTTACAAAATGATCTTTCGAATATAGGGTGTTGCTTTGTCAAGGCTTTCGATTATTAAAAGTTACAAAATGATCATCCGACTATTCATTATGTTCTGAACTCGTCTTTTTCCGTTAAAAAATTAACGGAGGGCTAAGCAGAATGTTAATATGTTGTCTGAGATATGATAGTCGTTTGATATTTTAGGATTAGATTTTATTACATCTCAGACATCATATTATCATCCAGCTTAAACCGCTGTCAATTTTTTAACGAAAAACGATGAATTTAAAATATAATAAATAGTTGGGTGACCATTTTATAAATTTTAATAGTGAGAGGACTCAAAAAAATAACATCATATAATTATGATACAATTTTATAACTTTTAATAATCGGAGACTTAACAAAATAACACCGTATAGTCATGTACATTCGAAGAAAAAACCGGCGACTAATCGTATTAGGTTTAAGCCCAATATGAAGACAAGAACAGCAAGTTCATGGATCCAACTCGCAGCACCGAAAAGGGAAAGAAAAATGTACAAATCATTGGGGAGTCGGATAGGTAAGAGGTGACGCTTGGAGTGTAAGAAAAGTCATTAACCGATGACAAACCTAATTTTAACAAATAATTCCCTATCTATGCCCTCACAGGCCAATGACTATAAATATAAACAAACTGCCCACCCGGATGATCATTGGGTGCGACTTTTATATGGTACAATACAAAAGGGGTTAAGTGACTATTATCGAACGTCAATGACCCAACGTCTCTTTCATGAGCCATAGAGCACACAAATTCCTTGGGAGAAAAAAAGTTTGTTTGTTTGGTCCTCTTTTCCCTTTCTGATGAGGGATGAACCCCCCATCTTTTCATGCGTTAACAGCACGCAAAACCCTATATGCTTTCAACTTAAAACGATGGAAAAGTATATGTTTTTTCTTCTATTTGTTCTTTATTTGGTTGTAAAGAAATAATTCATTGAAAAAACTAAGAGTGACACGTCATAAAAACATTGGGTCACTTGGTCATTAAACTATTATTTTTTATAAAATTATCACTAACATTACATATATGATAATAATCAATAGTTAAAAAATTAATAATGAAGTTTATGTGGTTTTTTTTTTACATTTTTTATTGTTACGTTGTGTTCTCTCTATATCAATAACCCGCGTGTCATTATTTCTAATGATATATAGTTATAATTAGAATATAATATTGAAAATAATTTTGTTAAAAATAATATTTCAATGACTGGTGATGTAATTTAGCCAAAGTTTGATAAATTGTATCCCCAACAATAGTTCCTGAATAATGAGGGTGCCGCCTTTTTCATTTAAAAGTATCGACCATGAATGTTGCGACACTCACAACGTCCACGTGAAAATAAAACCATATTGAAAATTACTTTTGAACGACAAGCATGTCGTAAATTCAGTCATAGTCCACATCACCACATATGAAGGTTCAGATATCTTCTAGGTTGTACGACCAAATTATTTATGTTGAGATGGTTGTTATTCTTACATGTCCTAAATTCGAGGATCATAGATTGTAAGTAGGGATGACAAAGATCAAATTTGAGCCGGTTTTTTTTTTGTTAATTTGATTTGACCCGAAAATATATATCTTCTACCTGAATTCGATCTAACTGAAAAATTACATATCCTTCACTCGATCAAAAAATATATATCATTCACTCGACTCCAGTCCGATCTGACTCGAATTTTTAGAATATAAATCCAATTCAACCCGTTCCGACTCGTAATTAAAAAGAATTATTTTTAAAGAAATTATATTATTATCTAAAGGTCGGATCGAATCAGAGTTTTTCACCCTATACTTGAACCTACATTGACTTGACTTCGTTCCCTTAAAAAATCTGACTCGATCCGAACCCGATTTTTTTTAAAATAAACTTATTAGATTGGGTCGGATCAAAACCCACCGATTTCGGGTTAAATTGCCATCCCGAGCTACAAAGATGATAAACTTTCACTGTTAAATTATTAAATTTTTTTAAAACATACATTATTTTATAACTACATTCGATTAATAAAAAAATGTTTCAAACTTGCTGATTTGGCAACATTTATTTATCATTCACTTCATAACAATCGCCACTTCTAGCATTTAGTCATTGCAAAAATACAGCCCGGATTTGAGCTTCATTCCTCGTATCATAATTTCTTTTCAACAGCGTATTAAAAATAAAACAATTATTTAATGCATTAATTAATGAAATTATATGAATTAATAAATTATATCGAATAATACACTAATGGGATGTAGAGTTGAAATAAGAGGTGTTAGGTAGACCAAACAAAACTCCCCCGACCACCTGTAAAGATAGTTGGCCGTCGAGGACTTATCCATATTGGATTTTCCAGCTCAAAGGTTAACAGTATATTTATTTATAGGAGGTGTTTGTCAAATAACTGTTAGCTGATATCCGGTAGTTGATTATAGTATCTAGCTTGATCGACTAATTTAATTAACTGATTTGAGAAGTTGATTTGATTAACTATTTATATGGAAGTGTTTAGTAAAACTTAATTGAAATGGATAAAATGATAAATAAGGATATGATGCATTTATTTGTTAAGTACATATATGTTTTATAATACTTTAATCTTTATTTGATGAAATTATTAAGATAAAATGCTTTTGAGAACGAATTAAAAATTTATTTAAAAAATTAGTGAACATTTTTGAAAAGTTTGAATATATATTTTAAACTTAATATTTATAAATATTAACTTTGTGAGATTGATACATACTATTAACCTTGTGTAAAATATAAACACTAATTTTTTTTTACTTTGATGTTTTGTTATATTTTTTTAACTAAAATATATTTGAGAATCTAAAACTAAATAATAAAATAAAATTTCACTAAAATATATTAGGACGGAAGCTATTTCATTATATTATGTTTTATGGCAAGGATGTAATTATGGAAATAATATGGTCAAATATGTCATTTAACATCTTATTTTGCAATCAGCTCTCTCAAACTGCTAAATTTTCAGCGTTTACATTTTCAGTTTATTTTACACAATAAACTCTTTTAAAAATGTATTTACCAAACACCAAAAACAAAAAAATTAACTATTAATCAACTATTTATACTCAAATAAACTAAAAACTTTTAAAAAAATTATTTACTATACATTTCCCATTTACTTTTAGGCCGCCAGCAGACGATTTTTTCGATATATCACCAGTAAACGGTATATTTTCTTATCTAACACCGGTCAGATTATATTTTCTGATTTAACACCCTTAGTAGTAAAGCGTGCCCTCTATACCGCGTTATACGATGATTTGACGTCACGTAAGATATAAGCGATAGGCCCAGTGGCGGAATTCACTCTTCACTTATTAGAGAATCGTTTTAAAAGTTTAAAATTTTTTTTAGGTTAGTTAAAAAATCACAAATATAAATCTATTAAAAAATATTATTTTTTAGGAATTGATCCATGCTACATTGTTGGAATAATATTTATATATAAATTATTTAGAAAAACAATATATTAAACAATATATTTTTGGTAAAAACACCTCATATGAGTCACGTTTTTTTTTTGAAATGATAAATTTTGTAGGACGTTTAGTGAAAAGAATAAATAAATTTTGTGGGACGTGCCTTTATTAACATATCAAAGACTTTAGACGGTGTATGGTACTTATTTTTATCCAAAAAAGAAATATACACTATACGTACCAAATATACATATTTTTGTGAGTTGGTCAAGCGGTGACGATATATAAATATACAAACATTATCTTTAATCTCTCAATAATAAAAAAATATATATATATCTAAAAATTACGATATTTGAGAATCTTGTGATTTATATCAGTATAGTAGTCAAAGACAGTTGTTGTCTTCTGAAATATTAGTGATTTCAGTATTTAAAATCATCTTTGACTATCGTATTGATATAAGTTTGATTAGGTTAAAGACACGTCTTTAACAATTCAAAATCAACAGATTTCAACGATAAGATACTCAACTTTTATATTATTTGAATATAAATTTTCAAGAGTTTTAAATATGAGTTTCGGTGAAAAAATTAAATATAAATTTTCCAAATACATATTTAATGTACTTTGCGCTACATATAAATAAATATTAAATAAATAATATATTTATAAAATTCCCACAAATTCTCACCAACTCATTCACTGGATAAGACTTGTAAATGACTTGCCAAATCAAGAAAATTTATATTTTAACACAACCAACAATGTAATTTTGCAAAGGTGGGTGCATCTCCATTATCACTTTATTTAAAGTAATAATTAATTAAGTTTTGTCCTTCCTGGTTGCCATCAAAGTTTTTTAATCATATATATTGGCGCTAATGCGTGAATATCAATGCACTCGCATTATTATTTTTGGATAAATTACGTGTTTAATATATAAATTATCAATTTCATCTAATTTAATATCTAAATTTTTAAATTTATGTACTAAAATTTAACATCTCATTCAAAATTTAACGTTAAATTTTGAAAAAAAAAGTTTAGGTACTAAAATATACTAAAATTGATAGTTTAAGTACTAAACGCATTAAATTTTTAACGATGAGATATTAAAAAGAAACAAAAACTAAACGTCATATACGATTTTAAAAGAAAATTAAAAGTTTAGATATTAAAATGGATCAAAATTGATAATTGAGATACTAAATGTGTAGTTTACCCTATTTTTGTGTGTGTGCATGACCCTCACATTTGTTTTTATTAGTAATTACTAGTTTAGTTTTGAGGATATTTTATTATTAAAATCTACTAAATAAAAAACGTTCAAATCGATGTAATCACACCCATCATTCTACTGATAATTTTTAATTCACCAAGTTGGCCATAATAAACCAAATTGTTCGGGTCAGTTTTCGTTTTCATTAACTTGAATAAGTTAAATAAAATTATTATTATTTTACCTAAATATCTCGACGACGAATCTACCACTTGAGTGAATTCTAAGCACCAAATTACAATGATTAGCGACATGTTAATGTAACAAAATAAATGATGTTTAACAACCACTTATCATTATTATTATTTATTTCCCTCCTCTTTTATTTTTCATTAATATTTTCATGCAATATTATGCATTCTATTTGTATTTTACTATAACAGCCTCATAGATTAAAGGGATATGATAAAATCTTTTGAATTTCTTTTATTAATCTAGGTTGTTTATTAGTGGCATTACTTGTTTTAAAGACTCTCAACCATTTGACGTAAATGTTTAAATACTCTGCAGTCTCTGATGCTCGAATCTGTAACCACTAGAAATAAAGGGTACATTTCGCTCCATTAGTCAATTTTATGTAGGGATGGGCATGGGTCAGGTTGGGGTCGTGTTTTTGGTCCACCGACCCGACCCGAAAACAAGAGAGCCTCCACCCGAGACTCGACCCGATCCGACCAAAACAAGGTTCCACCCGACCCGACCCGAATATATGATATAGGAACCCGACCCGACCCGATCTGAAATAAAAAATTTATTTTTATTCAATAAAAACAGTGACTTAATTGGAAAAAAAAATTATATATATAGGGATATTATTATAATTATCCTTAAAAATATAGGGTAAAATTATATATATTTTTTGGGTCGGGTCGGATTTTTTCACCCTAAACCCGACTCGACCCAACCCGATCGGGTCGGGTTTAAATGCCCATCCCTAATTTTATGTTTGCATTTAGGTCAAACAACTTCAAAAATTTCCGTCTACATCCAACTTTTCAATTTTATTTTTGTGACCAACGTTGTTGTTGGATTTTTTTGGGGGGTAAATTTATGCAAAAAGCATGCTAAACTTTATTCTTGAACTCCTATTTCCAGATTTCTTTTAATTTATTAACATCGTAGTATTTTCTTCCAATTTAAATATTGAAAAATTAAGAGAAAAATAATATTATTTCCGTTCCAAAACAATATCAATTAACTTTTTAAAAGTTAAAATTTTCATATTTTAATCATGATTATTTTAAATATTTTAAATAACTACATTTTATAAAATATATATTTAAAAACTACTCGATTGAAGCTTTTTAAAATATATTTTTACATATTTTATCAATAATAAATTTTAAATAGTAACCAATCAAAGATTTAAAAATTTGATCAGAAAAAATCAACAATTGACACATTTTATGGGATAAAGAGGGTATGGCTTCATTTCATGATTATCGATCTAAGATAAAGTTATAATTTTTAGACATAGTTGCTCGAACTTAGGATCTATAAAGAGAAAAACATTTTCTTTTACTACCAAGATCACTCAATTGGTTCTAAAATATAATTTCTTTATTAAACTATGGTGTTTACAATATAGTATATGTTCTAAATATTCTAAATCATTTGATAATGAACGTTTAAAACATTTGTAGACGTTGATTTTCGAATAAATACCTTTAACGACAACAATCATCCCATTTAACTACTCGCACTATAACATACAGTTGGTTAAATATTTTACTTTCACAGCTTATGTATACAATAATGATCCCTTTAATTATAATTAATAGAAATATTAACGCCATGTATGAAGTCAACATTAAGTCATAAACCACTGGAGGGGTTGGAAAATCAAAATACCAGGTGACCCCAAAACCGCAACACCCACCCACCCACCCACCCCATGGATTTCCCAGGCGGCATTATTGTCTCCCTTCTCAATTTCCTAAACTAAAAATAAATTAAAATATCTAGATAAGCTTGTTCAGAACCGTTGAATATTATTCTATTTTGATCTTATGAATTTATTTATATACTGTCGGTGCTCTCGTGCCACGTCGGACATCGATGAAATGTTCGGGTGATCCAGTTTTAGAGCGGGCTGTCTTGCACTTTCATATGGCTTGCCAGCTATACTTACATCTGACGGGAACTCGAGTTTCCCAACCGCCAATGCAACCGTGCCACGTTGCACCCGAATATCTTTGGTTTCTTTTACATTTTACTATTGGCTTTCAAACAGTCGTGAGCCCACCACGTACCGTAGCCGACGCGCCGTGACTTTCACGCTGATCTGAGAACGGTGGACCATTTTTCTTTCTCTCTAAAATATATATATAAATTATCATAAGGGAAGTGGAAAATGACTAATTACTTCGGGGTAAAACACATCATTATTCACTGGAGTTTAGGTTGGTGAGAAAAACTATGTCAGGAGTAAATGGTAAATTCCTTAAGAAAATTTATACGTCACTATTTATTACATCATATTCAAGAAAAACAGGGAAAAATCCACGCAATATTTGCAGAAATTTTAACTTTCTTTTTATTAATACAATAAAACAAAAAGATAAAGAAAGTCCCGACTGTGATGATCACAAGCACCTGCCTTTGACCCCACTTCTTATCTTTTCAAGCCTATTTCTAAAATGACTTTTATTTATGCTATTTCTTGTTAACTTAACATGTCGATTTATTTATTTCCAAATAATGAATGAAATTATTAATTTAAATAAATAGCCCATTTTATAATTAGATCAAACCTGCTGTTTTTTCAATTTAAGGTACATCTGTTTGTACTTTTTTTTTATAATTTTGTACAATTCTTATAATATTATTACTATATTTATTCAATTATTATAAAATAATTATTAAATTTCATCAATTTATTATAAAATAATTATTAAAATTTATTCTTATTTCAATAATTATAGCGATTGTTTTCAAATATTTTGACAAACTTAATGGTCAATTTGTAATTTTAGAAAGTTTTCATGATTAAATGATCATTTAATAATAGTTAAGTGACCTATTATATACTTTACTCTTTTTATTTCTGGACCAACTAGCGGTTGATCCTCTGCCTTTTGTACTGTAGAGACATTTGACATTTCGTTAAGTTTAAAATTAATGTTGGAAATTACCAACATAACCAAAATCTGTCGGCTTATGAAATTTCATTCGACGTCCTCAGATTCCTAATTTTTTCCTTCAATTTTTTTAATATTTCAAAGTTTTTAACCGCAGTTACTCTTCTTTTGTTTTTTGGATTTATGAATCTATACCGTTTTTTAAATTTATTTTTACCATAATTTATCGGCCTTCGCTTCTATAAATTCTCTATCGACTCCAGCTTTCTCCATTCCATTCTCCATTGCGTTAACCCCCTCCCTTCGTTATTTTCGTTTAGGTGATTTTCTGTTTCTCTGTTATTTTCCGTTCTCTTTTAGTTTAGTTTTTATGTTTGATATGCTCTTTAGTTCATTTCATCTTCTTCATCTTAAGCTCGAAGCTTTTGATGAAGAATTCACTTCATTCCACGTGTCGCTATGCTTATTTTGAGTCTTCGACCTTCTGGGATACCGTCTCTCTGCCCATTTTGCTCTCGAAATTTCCATGTTGACGAAATAAAACTCTGCCAAAATAAAACCATGATTTTGGGGTCGAACAGGGGTGTTTCTCTGCCCAAATTCCTCTTGGAAAACAGTGCCATATGATCCACTCCAAGTGGTGGTTTTAAGGATCCTCTTTGAGCTGCATTAAGATTTAAAATGAAAAATGAATCTCATAATACCATGTGTTTTGAAACTTAGTTGAACACTAAACGTGAAAGATATTTGGATGAGCCTTTGCTTACTTACACTTACTCTGTTTTTTTCCCTCTTTATTTAGTTCAAAGAAATGGCTGAGCGTGCACTTACCCGCGTCCACAGTCTCCGTGAGCGTTTGGATGAAACCCTTATCGCTCACAGGAACGAGATTTTGGCCTTCCTCTCTAGGTAATTTTAAGCTGATTTGTTCTCAAATAAGCTCTGCATGTTGCTTTTGGAATTTGTTTACATGGTTGGTATATTTTATTACAGGATCGAGGGCAAAGGAAAAGGAATTCTGCAACACCATCAGATCATCCTCGAATTTGAAGCTACCCCTGAAGAAAACAGGAAGAAGCTCGCCGATGGTGCATTTTTTGAAATACTGAAGGCTAGTCAGGTAAAATAAACCGTCTTCTCCGTTTTCTTTTCGTTTGTTTTGGTTTACAGAGACTTGATCTTGGTCATTTCTTTGTGTTTTAGGAAGCGATCGTGTTGCCCCCGTGGGTGGCACTTGCTGTTCGTCCAAGGCCTGGTGTTTGGGAGTACATTAGAGTGAACGTTCACGCCCTTGTCATTGAAGAGCTCTCTGTTGCTGAGTATCTTCACTTCAAGGAAGAGCTTGTTGATGGAAGGTAAACATATTATATACGTTGTAGAGTTGATTTGATCTGTTTATTCAGGTTTCTTGGTCTTTAACAATGTTTTCTCTTCTTCTTCTTCTTCGTTTTGTTTTGCAGTTCAAATGGAAACTTTGTTTTGGAATTGGATTTTGAGCCCTTCAATTCATCTTTCCCTCGCCCAACACTTTCGAAGTCGATTGGTAACGGTGTGGAGTTTCTTAATCGCCACCTTTCTGCAAAATTGTTCCATGATAAGGAGAGTATGCACCCTTTGCTTGAATTCCTCAGAGTCCACTGCCACAAGGGCAAGGTATGGCCCATAAAAACTTCAGTCAAATTTGTTGTCAGTGCTAGGATCTGACAGATTCATAGTATAGTCTATTTTGTTTTTGTGGGTTTAAAGTACTGAGGGTTTTAGTTGTTTTTTGTTTAATTTGCAGAACATGATGTTGAATGATAGAATTCAGAACCTGAATGCTCTCCAACATGTTCTAAGGAAGGCAGAGGAGTATCTTGGTACGCTGCCTGTCGAGACACCATATGCCGAATTCGAACACAGATTCCAGGAAATCGGTTTGGAGAGGGGTTGGGGAGACACCGCCGAACGAGTGCTTGAGATGATCCAACTCCTTTTGGATCTTCTCGAGGCACCTGATCCTTGCACCCTTGAGAAGTTCCTTGGGAGGATCCCCATGGTGTTCAATGTTGTGATTCTTACTCCCCACGGATACTTTGCTCAAGACAATGTTTTGGGGTACCCCGACACCGGTGGCCAGGTTGTTTATATCTTGGATCAAGTCCGAGCTTTAGAGAATGAGATGCTCCTCCGTATCAAGCAGCAAGGACTCAACATCACCCCTCGTATCCTCATTGTGAGATTTCTTGATTACTGCTTTGTTTCAGCTTTCTTCGGCATGTGATTTTGGCTATTCTGTGTGCTTATTTGCCTATGTTCTTTTTCAGATTACTAGACTTCTTCCTGATGCTGTCGGAACAACTTGTGGCCAACGACTTGAGAAGGTATACGGAACAGAGTACTCGGATATTCTTCGAGTACCTTTTAGAACAGAGAAGGGAATTGTGCGTAAGTGGATCTCGAGATTCGAAGTCTGGCCATATTTGGAAACTTACACCGAGGTGAACCATATGAACCATTGATCTTCTTATATTCATTGGTAGATCACATCTGTTGTATTTACTAGTAAATTTGTTTGTTTCATAGGATGTTGCTCATGAAATTTCCAAAGAGTTGCAAGGCAAGCCAGATCTGATCATCGGAAACTACAGTGATGGCAATATAGTCGCCTCCTTGCTTGCACATAAATTGGGTGTCACACAGGTTTGTGAGAAACTAATTCGCTCGGATCTTGTATGACGATCTCATATTTTGATGTATTTCGGTAAAATGACTTGGTTGTTCACCCTTGTATAGTGTACCATTGCCCATGCTTTGGAGAAGACAAAATATCCAGATTCAGATATCTACTGGAAGAAGCTTGAAGACAAATACCATTTCTCCTGCCAATTTACAGCTGATCTTTTTGCCATGAACCATACAGATTTCATCATCACCAGTACTTTCCAGGAAATTGCAGGAAGGTATATACATATATAGATGATTTGTGTCCTCAGTATTTAATCTACTAATATTTTTCTTGAAATCCATCGCCAACTCTGCCGATATAGATCATTAACTCGATATAATTCTCTAATGATTTCCAGCAAGGACACTGTTGGTCAGTACGAGAGCCACACCGCTTTCACTCTTCCTGGTCTCTACCGTGTCGTACATGGTATCGATGTGTTCGATCCCAAATTCAACATTGTGTCCCCCGGTGCTGATATGGAGATATACTTCCCTTACACCGAGGAGAAGAGGAGGTTGAAGCATTTCCATCCCGAGATTGAAGACCTTCTTTACAGCAAAGTCGAGAATGAAGAACACTTGTAAGTGCAAGTTTTCCTTTAGCAAAACCGATTACTAAAGCAGGTGTTGTCCGATCTAACAATTTCTCCATGATTGTCCGACAGATGTGTGCTCAATGACCACAACAAGCCAATTCTGTTCACAATGGCGAGGCTGGATCGTGTCAAGAATTTAACCGGGCTCGTCGAGTGGTATGGCAAGAACGCAAAGCTGCGCGAGCTGGTTAACCTTGTAGTTGTAGGTGGAGACAGGCGAAAGGAATCGAAAGATTTGGAGGAGAAAGCCGAAATGAAGAAGATGTTCGAGCTGATCGAAAAGTACAACTTGAACGGCCAATTCAGATGGATATCATCCCAAATGAACAGAATCCGCAATGGAGAACTTTACCGATACATCTGCGACACCAAAGGCGCATTCGTACAACCCGCATTGTACGAAGCTTTCGGATTAACAGTCGTGGAGGCAATGACTTGTGGTCTGCCGACGTTCGCGACTTGCAACGGTGGACCGGCTGAGATTATTGTCCACGGCAAATCCGGTTTCAACATCGATCCTTACCACGGATATCAAGCTGCCGAGATACTTGTCGATTTCTTCGAGAAGTGTAAGGTGGATCCATCTCACTGGGACAAGATCTCACAAGGAGGATTGCAACGTATTGAGGAGAAGTAAGCTCTCGGCAATCTTGTACTACTTTTTCATATTTGCGTCAACGTTCTATGCTGCTGCTTTGTTCTAACGAAATTCAAATTGTTGTAATGGTTTGGAAATCAGATATACATGGAAGATCTACTCCGAGAGACTATTGACACTCACCGGAGTGTACGGATTCTGGAAGCATGTCTCCAACCTCGAACGCCGCGAGAGCCGCCGTTACCTTGAGATGTTCTATGCTCTCAAGTACCGCAAACTGGTAATTTTCTCACTCCGGTTCGCTCTTTCACTCGTTTCTTCAAGGTCTCTCCGGTTTTAATTATAACGCTACTGGTTTTGTAATTGTTATAGGCTGAATCAGTTCCTTTGGCAGAGGAGTAAACTGAGGGTGATGAACAGCGATGGGCCTCTTTTCTGGAGAATAATAATTTGTTGTTTTCGCTTTTGAATCGGATAAGGGAAAAGAAAAGGCCCTTTTGTATTTCATTTTGTACTTCTTCTTCTTCGCCGGCATTGTTTTAATATAGCGTTTTCAATCGAAAGTATGTCCTTTCCATTTTAATCTTCTCTTTATTTTGTTTTTATTTGAATAATCGCGATGCCATATCGTTTACCAACCACGTGGAGACCGTCAGTAAAAATTAAAATAAATCATAAATTTCGTAATCCAATTTTTTCTAATTCTTATTTTATTTGCTAAATATTAAGATTTTAAACCATTTATTAAAATTTTAATCAATTTTCATTTTAATTAATTAATCATTAAATCATAAATAAAAATATATATGGGGAAACTTTATCAAGTTTGATGACATAAGCTACAGAACATGTCACTCCAGCCTGGTTAGTACAACTTGCAATAACCAGGATATAGTTGGCAATGGAAACAAACAACTTATGATTCTTATCATGAAATATTAAGTAAATCATGTAGGACTTAACAATTTCGGGCCTCAAAATCCAAATAAGTGAAGGACCATAATTGTGAAAAGAGAAGATGACATTACCTCAATAGTAAGATGATGGCACCAAGTTACTGTAGCTCTATATGAAGAACAAGAACAGAGAAGTAGGCTGGTGACTTTGAGTGACTTTGAGTGGAGAGATACAATTTTTTAAGCAATAACCAACCTTATTAGATCGTAGAATATCTCTATAAATCCACCAGTGAGTTTTTCATCTAAAGCAATGTGATAAGGAGTCAATCGTGTGGCCTCTTCCAAATCAAAAGGATCGTCTATGCAAGTCGTAGCTGTCAAAGGTGTTTTCTCACCAACTTCAGCCAAGCATTTTGTCAACATGTTTGCACCATATCCCCAGCCAACACCCATCAATGTGTTCCATGGTCTTGCCTTATAGATGAACTGTGTAGCTGTGGAGATATCATCACTGTCAGCAGCTGTGAACAACCTCCATATATGAAGTCGTTAAGTAGCCTTGGTTTCAGACGGCTTTTCAAGAAATTTGCAGGGAAATACAAAACACCCAGCATATAATAGATAATTATTTTGATTAGCCTAGCTGAGATTCTGTCAATAGAAATGATTCCAAGTAAATACTCCCCATTTACTTCAAACATGTTACAAGTATTTTAAACAAATGCAAACAAGCAAAAGAAGTAATGAAACAATACTAAAATGAACAAAATTCACTTTCAGAACTCAATGGCTTACCGCGGAGTGGTGAGTGGCTGGTTAGCGCAACCTCTAGGATTCATAACAACCGGAAAAAACCCACAAAAACCCGCGTCCTTAACGAACGCCTTGACCTTATAGAAACTCAAAAATTTGTTTTGACTCTACTTGACTCGAATTTTATAAATCCGACTCACCTCGAAAAAATTCAAATCAAATCCGAGTTATAAAATAGGACTCGTCAACTCGAATAACTCGAAATTTTTTGACTCGACTCGACTCGATCAAACACTCACCCCTTGCCACAGCCCCTCCCAAGCCCTTAGTGGCTTCGTCTTTGCCTTTAAACCATAAACCTCAAATACTAACTTATGATTTATAATTTAGGGTTTTAAGTTAGAGGAATGATATAGAATGATGCAATAAAATAATTTATGGGTTAAATTGATACGAAAATACGATAAGAATTCAATGTTTAGGAACATATACGCAAGTATGTATAAAAGACATGCATTCCTTGAAAATGAATTAACATTGATCATTAGTAGTTTGATAATGCTAATCACATGCTATGTGTCGCACATAATCTCGCAATGATATCGCTAAACTGCTTAAGCACATTCAGATGATTTCGCCATTCTATAACTCCTTTATAATCCGACGAACCTTCCTCCTTTGCTCGCAACCGGTTACATCTTCTCTCTCGGCCTTCACACTTCACAGTAAAAAAAAAAAAAAAACTTTTCAAATCCTCAAATATTCAAGGGGCAATGGCGAAGGCAGCGACAAGCTAACGAAGCTCAAGTCAGTTCTCAAAAAGCTAAACTCCTTCAACAACAAGCAAAGCCGCCCTACATCGAGCTCGGTAGTGGCGGCTTCGGATATCGACAATGAGTATTCATCGACAAATCTCCACCCTGTCTACGTTGGGAAAGTCCCGGAGGCGGTACCTTATTAGCTCCGACATCATCGAAACCCCTTTGTTCCGTGAACTCACGGGACGGTTGATCGGCAAAAACGACGATGTCATCAACGTGTCGTGCGAGGTTGTCTTGTTCGAACACTTGCTTTGGATGCTCGAAAATGACGATCCTCGGGTTGAGTCGATGGAGGAACTCGTCGAGTTCTACGCTTGTTGATTGCTCGTGGAGACCAAACGAAGCATTCCCGTGTACATTATGTAATGGCAATATCGTAGAGCATCGCTGCTCAATGTCATTTTTTTTTTCTTATTATATACTATGTAATATACATGAGAGATTAATGATCTTGGCCAAAAGATTAAGAGAAGCATTTACTTTTACTTTATTAGTTAATTACTAAAATTATTATTTTTTAGCATTCCTCCGACATAATCGCTTAATCCAGAGAAAATTATGGATCGACAATCAATGAAACAACACAAATTTTCTAGTAATAATTAAAAAAAAAACCCAAAAATAAAATCCACCAACTTGTGCTAATTTTGTAACAAGGATTTATACTTTTTTCTGGGTATCCCATTTGATGTTTTTCTTGACATCATTTGTGGTAGTTTTTTTCATTCAATTTCCTCCGCCGCAGTGGCTTTCATTCCTTAAGGCGTTCTGCTGATTCCTTCCCTCAGATTCAGGTAACAAGCTTTTCCCATTTTCTTTTGCATAATGACAAATATTAATGTGAAAAATAAAGACAATTTTGTGCTGATGTTTCATGGCTGATCATGTTGGGAATTCTTCAATGGTTTAAGGTAAATGGTTAAATTTGCATGTTAGACAGCTCACCGATCTCAAAATCAATTTTCTTATTCATTTGATTTTAGTCACTGGGCTTCTTCTCTTTTCACCATTGCGATCGGATATTCAACGATGGTCCCGCAAAGTGGTGTGAAGTCGACCGGGATCAAGCAGATCGTTAGACTAAAAGGAATGCTTCAAAAGTGGCAAACCGTGACGTTCGGGTCAAGGCCAAACACCCATAATTCAAAAGGAAACCATGGGGACGTCTCACCATCAATCCGCAAAATCCAAACAGATATAACCCATAACGATTCCGACGACGAGAGCTGCCACAGCCCCGAACCGGCGCCTGATGTTCCCAAAGGATACTTGGCCGTGTACGTCGGCCCTGAGCTCCGACGATTCATCATCCCCACCGGCTACCTCAGCCACCCTGTTTTCAAGATTTTGCTGGAAAAAGCCGAGGAGGAATTTGGATACGATCACAGCGGTGGCCTTACTCTCCCTTGCGAGATCGAGACTTTCAAGTATCTCCTCAATTACATTGAGAACCAACCTACAGCTCACAATGTCGGAGGAAACCCGATTTCTGAACATAATTACTTGATCTGTATTTAGTTCGGAAAGCATGTCAAGTCCTTTCTAAATGGCCAAACACGGTTGTCCTTTAATATGAATATTCCTTTTCCATAATCTCGATTATCATCGTGATTACTGATTTCCATTATAATAATATCATCCTCGAAGTTTGAATACATATTGTTTTTTGATAATAAAATATTATTTGTTTTTAATTAAATATTACTTTGATCAATTAGTTTACTTCAGATTAATCTCATTTGATTCACAAGGTAATGAACTAGAATTAAATTTGTTGAATATTAAACTTGAATGGTCTTCGCCGTAAATCACTCAAACATTAAGTATAAATCGAGAGTGTTAAATTTAAAAGATCAAAAATATTAAAAATTCAAAATATATTTTCTAATTAAAATCAATTAAAAGACTACATGATCTATAATATTATAATTAAATATCGTAATTAATCTAAAATATTATATTTGAAGTTAATATATTTTATTTTTTGAGTCTTAATTCGGTTGATATCATTATTGTTGTTAAATGAAAGAGTTTAAAGATACATTATTTTCCGATTCAAAAATTAATCAAAGTTTAAGAAAAAAATAAATCTTATATTTTTATGTCCAAAATTACTTACACATTATGATTTAGCCATACCTTATTTATCAAATTTTGATGACTTAAAATCTCAAATTATCTCATCTCCTTGACGCACACAGTGCTTTTCTCCTGTGGTTCGACTAACAACAGTTCGAGTGGTCTTGGCAATGTGTGCTACATTGAACTTACATCTAGAGCAGCTAGATGTTAAAACAATTTTTTTTCATGGAAATCTTGAAGAAGAGATTTACATGCTCCAACCTGAAGGTTTTAAAGAAGACGAAAAAAAGAACTTGGTTTGCAGGTTGAACAAATCTCTATACGGTCTAAAGCAGGCGCCGAGGTGTTGGTATAAGAGATTTGATTCCTTCATCATGTGCCTTGGATACAACAGACTTAATGCAGACCCTTGTGCTTATTTCAAGAGGTCTGGTGATAACAATTTTGTTATATTGCTGTTTTATGTGGATGACATGTTGGTTGCAGGACCCAACAAATATCATATTGACGAATTGAAGGCACAACTGGCTAGGGAATTTGAAATGAAGGACTTGGGATTAGCAAACAAGATTCTAGGGATGCAAATTCACCGAGACAGAAGTAATAGGAAGATTTGACTTTCAAAAAAGAATTACTTGAAGAAGATCTTGTCACGATTCAACATGCAAGATTGTAAGCCAATTTCTACCCCTCTTCCTATTAACTTCAAATTATCCTCCAATATGAGTTATAGCAGTGAAGAAGAAAGGATGTTGATGTCTCGAGTGTCGTATCCATCGGCAGTGGGAAGTTTAATGTTCGCTATGATATGCACAAAACCAGACATTGCACAAGCAGTGGGAGTGGTTAGTCGGTACATGGCGAATCCAGGCAAAGAGCATTGGAATACAATAAAGAGGATCCTAAGATACATCAAAGGGACCTCAAATATTGCATTATGTTACGGATGTTCAAACTTACTAATCAATGGGTATGTAGATTCTGACGATACATGTGATTTAGATAAAAGCAAATCTACTACAGGATATGTGTTCAAAGTTGCTGGTGGAGCTGTAAGTTGGGTTTCAAAATTGCAGTCAGTTGTGGCTACGTCCACAACAGAAGCAGAATCAAGAGTATGTCTCTTTGTTTTGTGATAGTCAAAGCGCCTTGCATCTAGCAAGGAATCCAACATTTCATTCAAGGACAAAGCACATACGAGTTCAATACCATTTCATTCGTGAAAAGGTGGAAGAAGGAACAGTAGATATGCAGAAGATCCATACTAAAGACAACATAGCAGATTTCATGATGAAGGCGATCAACGCTGATAAATTTACCTGGTGTCGATCCTCCTGTGGCCTGTCAGAGACGTAAGCAACATAAATGTACAAGGTAGAAAGAGTGGTGTGAAGATATGATTGTTCCAATCAAATCTTCAAGTGGGAGATTGTTGAAAAGTCAAGCAAAGGTGGCCAAACATGTTGAAAAATCAAGCAAAACATTTTGGTGCACATGGATTTCGATGGCTTTCGGTGGTGTGGAAAAATATAGCTGAAATTGTTGATTTTTCAACAATGGTAAAATCTCAATTTTAGTCATTGTAATTTAGGGTATTTACAAATTAGCCCTTAAACTTCAACTATAAATACCCTAGCTCATTTAGCTTCAAAATCATCCCAAATCATTATAGCTTTCTCCCAATACTAGAGAATTTAGAGAGTTTTCTTGAGAGTTGTTTTCTCTTTTTTATCAAAAGAGAATTATCATTGTTTTCTCCTTGGTAGATCGAGAGAAGTTGTAATTCTTATTTTCTCATAGTGAAATTATTCTATCGTTGCCCGTGGTTTTTACCCTATATTATTTAGGGGTTTTCCACGTAAATTTTGTGTTTTCTTTATCTTTATTTTTATTTTCTCAAATTATCAGTTGCGATTTTGCTCCATCCGATAGCCGTCTTTCGCAATCAGAGCCAGATTTGAGTGTGTAATATCTACTTATTGTCTTTGTGGTTGTCACCAAAAGGTGGATCCTCCAATATAAGAAAGTAAGAAGGTATTACCCATTCTTTGAATGTTCTAGAGACTATTCACGATAGTGAAATAGTGGGAGCTATCCGTAATAGAAGCTATGACAACAAAATTTGATATTAAAAAATTCAATTGTAGAAATTTCTCACTGTGGAAATTGAAGATGAAGGTCATCCTGAGGAAAGATTGTTGTCTAGCAGCTATCAGTGAAAGACAGGTGGATTTCACATATGACAACAAATGGATTGAAATGGACGGGAATGCTATGGCAAACTTTCATCTAGCATTAACAGATGAAATATTGTCAAGCATCGAGGAGAAGAAGACAGTTAAGGAGATATGAGACCATCTCACCAAACTGTACGAGGCCACATCGTTGCATAATAAATTTTCCTTAAGAGAAAATTGTACACTCTCCGTATGCCATAATCTACTTCAGTGACGGAGCACTTAAATACAGTGAACACTTTATTTTCTCAGCTTACATTCTTAAGCTGTAAAATAGGAGAACAAGAACGTGCTGAACTTCTACTTCAAAGTCTATCAGATTCGTATGATCAACTCATCATCAACTTGACAAACAGTAATGTCACTAGTCTAGTCTTCGATGACGTTGCAGCTGTTGTTCTACAAGAAGAAAATTGGCGCAAGAACAAGGAAGACAAACAAGTAAATCTGCAACAAGCAGAAGCGTTGACAACGATGACAACGATGAGAGGGAGATCAACAGAACGTGGCCAAAGCAGCAATCAAAAACATGATAGATCGAAGTCGAGGAGTAAGAAGAATTTAAAATGTTACAACTGTGGAAAGAAGGGTCAATTGAAGAAAGATTGTTGAAGTCTAAATAAAAACTCCAATCCACAAGGCAATACAACAAACACTTCAGATGATGAAGATGCTCTATGCTGTGAAGCATCAACCACCATGGAAGATAGAAAACGATTTGCTGATATATGTCTCATTGATTCAGGAGCAACATATCATTTGACCTCAAGAAGAGTATGGTTTCATCATTATGAACTTGTCTCAGGAGGATCTGTGTATAGTTGCAATTATCATGCCTTAGAGATCATTGGCGTGAGAACCATCAAATTGAAGATTCATGATGGAACAATTAAAGTTGTTTGAGATATGCGGCACGTGAAAGGCCTGAAGAAAAATTTATTATCCTACGGATTGTTGGATAATAATGCAAGCAAGATTGAACACGTAAATGAATCATGAAGGTGTTCCGTGGAGCACTTGTGGTGATGAAAGGAGAAAAAATAGCTGCAAACATGTACATGCTGAAGGGAGAGACTTTGGTAGAAGCAGAAGCCTCTGTTGCCTCATGTAATTCAGATTCTGCAATGCTATGGCATCAAAAACTTGAACACATGTCAGAACAAGGAATGAAAGTCCTTGTGGAGCAAAAACTACTTCCAGGCTTAACAAATGTATCACTTACTTTGTGTGAGCATTGCATAACAAGTAAGCAACATCAGTTGAAATTCAACACATCAAATTCTAGAGTCAAAAGTGTTCTAGAATTGGTTCACTCTGACGTATGGCAAGCACCAGCTACATCCCTAGGACATATATTTATTGTTTACTCTCGTATTGGTTTGTTGTCGACAATGTTCAAAGCGAAACTAGTGATTTTCATATGTTCTTGTCCATGTTAATTATCATGAATGATAGAGATGATTATGTTACCCTATAGTGGATACCCTGTGATTTTTAGGAGATGAAATGCATTGACTGCACTAATCAATTCGCTAATGACACAATCAAGCATTGCACTCATTATAATTAGGTCGATTAATCTGCGGACAGTCTTTTGGGTATATTTGTTGTTCATGTAAATTGTGGTTTTAGATGAGCTAGTAGACAACATTTTGCAGATTGGATTTCATGTGGAAAGAATGCTCTCTTATAATATCTACAGAAGAAATAGTGTGGCAGTAAATTTGTTTAGTGAGGGGATGGAATGATTTGATCAATTTTAGTTATAGTAACAATTTGTGGATTTGTCAGTGGGGTAGGAATATAGCACCAAAACATGGATGACAAGCACGCGAGAAATCTGGTAAGCGTACTGACCGACATTTGACGAAATCCGAACATTAATCGGTTGTAGGTGATGGTACTTGCCAGAATTCATTGAAGTGTGAAAAAATTGTGGTTGGTATGGGTATAGAAATTGAAGAATGATAGAAAAATAGTTGGTGTTGCACTTTACAGAATGGGATAAGAAATGGATTTCAGTATTGACTATTTATATGTAAAAAAAAGAGAGAGAATGTTTCACTTATAGCGAATAATTACTGAACTTTTCCCATGATCTATTTCTCTTTTCTTCAATTTTTTTGGACAGATTGAATTACTGCCCGAAACTAGAGCTTTTAAGGGGGCCATATTTCGAAAGCATCATGATTTTTCTAACTCAACTTCCAACAATGCTTCTGAGGGAGGGGACAAACTGAAAGAAACGTCTGAAGTTTTCAAATAAAACTGTGTGAGCATGGTGACTTGATATCGTTTAGACAAATTTTAGCATACTTCAAGGTGAACTTCAACCTTCAGTGTCCATTAATGCCTCAGGTGATATGTGGGTTAGGGTGGCATCCAGAGCACCAGACCCTCAATAGGAGGACTTGTGTCTAAGTATGCATGTGTCTTTAATCAGATTTTGTGTATTTTTCTTCTCTACTTTCCATCCCTGCACAATGGGGCTTTTAAACTTCTATTTGGTGGAAGATTCAGATTGCAATTCATTCACAGACAATGAAAGTTTGGAGTTTGATAGCATCTCAACCCTGTTCTTTAAACACTTAATGGTTCTATATGTTTTTAATGTACAACTGTTTTCCCCCTCCATTTATTCAAGTTAGATCATCTTATTTTTCAGGATATCTGTCACATTTGTTTCAAAGGATGGAGAAGAAATCCCCATTAAAGTGCCCATCGGAATGTCAATGTTGGAAGCAGCTCATCAAAATGATATAGAGCTCGAAGGCAAGACTTATGACCTATTGTTGATCCATTAATTTTGTAGCGTTCCGTGGATCTAACAATTGCCTCATTGGAGTAATTCGTTCACATGAAGTATGCATTACCGATTATAGTACAACATAATGTGATTTTAAATCTCCTTATTCTTTAGTGATACCAATAAACCGTTTTGGTAACACATATATTTACTTGATTGATTACTTTACGTTCCTTTCCTAAAATATAATGTCTGATTGTGCCGTCATTGCAGGAGCATGTGAAGGCTCACTTGCCTGCTCAACATGCCATGTCATAGTGATGGTATGCTAATCAATCATCATGCTGTTGATTGATTCATAGTAATTCATAATCTTCTTTCAAACAAACTATTAGGGACTTAGTATTCAACTTTTTTGCTAGGATATGGAGTACTACAATAAATTAGAAGATCCAAGTGATGAGGAGAATGACATGTTGGACCTGGCCTTTGGTCTTACAGAAACGTGAGTTCATTCATCACATAGAATATATACATGCATGTATGTATGTATGTATGTCGAAGTTTAATCTAAATGGATTGTCATATTCTTGAACTTTTCAGGTCTCGACTAGGATGTCAAATAATCGCAAGGCCTGAACTGGATGGATTTCGTTTAGCAATCCCTTCCGCCACTCGAAACTTTGCTGTTGATGGGTATGTTCGAGAACCGCATTAGACAAAATACAACACCTGACCCTGGTTAAATGATCACAAAGAGTGCGGTCATTCAGTTTTGTACCTTCTCATTTGTATTGAATCAACAAGAATCACTCTCTCTCTTGCTCTAAAATAATATATATATATTATTGCAACAAGTTTGAATTTCCGCTGCATGCTCGGAATATTTATTCATTTATTTTATTTTCATCTTTCTATTGATATGACAAACACAGGAAACCCCTAAAAGTCCTTTTAAGGACATTGAAATTGACTCTATGATGAATTGATGATTAGTTCTGCTTCACTTACCAACATTTATTATTTTCCTTTTCGGCATCAGCTGATTCTTTTCTGAGATGCACTTTAATAAAGATAAAGAAGTGACTGTGATCATTTTAGTTTTGGTGACTATAATCCTGACTGCCATAAGGGCTAAATGCTTCTGCAAACCAGCTACTCTTCCTCCAAGAATTCCATCCCATTTCTTCACAGATTTCATCACTGTGATTGATGCTAAACGTCGAAATGCAGTGCCTCTTGTAGAACCTGGTTGTCCTCCTCGACACCTCCATTTCCTTATATATCTGTTCCAGCATGTTTTCCACAATCGGGAGCTTAAACTTCTCATCCACGTATCGAGCTAGCCACATGCTACGAAGCTCCGAGGTGTGAAGGTTCGCAACACTTTCAATATAACCCACAAAAGCCATGTTCGGTATCAATGGGTGGATTGTGCCCCTGCCAGAACAGTAATTAACATCAATTAGTCTGAAAAGTCTCTTCGAAAACTCTCAAACTAAGCTCTTTTTTTACTATGTTTTTTACCTATAAAGGGGAATGATTCCAGAAGGATGATATTCTATTAAACTACGGAAAGGGTCTGGTAAAATAGTTTTGAGTTTCTTCTTCCCATCATAACCAGTCGCGAGAATCACAACATCGGCCTTCATTTTAGTTTTGTCATCGAACTCAATCCCTTCTTTCCAGAACCACCAATTCGATGATTTTTTGAAAACAATGTTTCCCTTATCAGCCTCAGTGAAGAAATTTGCAGGCATGATGGCCATCTGACATGAAGCATAGTCTTCTTCAAATGGGTGGCCTGGTTTCAACCCATACTTCTGTAATGGAAGTTTCCAGAGCAAGTAGGATTCGACGAACTTCGAAACCCCTCGCCTCTGCAAAATGGAAAAAAATACAAGGATCAGCTATATAGCACACCATGTGTGTGTAATATATGTATTGTCTTTTAAGGGCGCTAAGAAATGTCAAACTCACCATGGGAGATAAGAGATAGCAGAGAAGGGTCCTGAGAATGCCTTGGTTAGGCCTTTCATGGAGGAATTGAGAAGATCTTGTTGAGTAGAACAAGAAGAAAGGCAAACCCCACACCCAATAATGTGGAACAGTCCAGTGAAGTGTCCTTACCACCATGGTGCATGGCTGCCCTTCTGGCCCTTCAAATCATCATTTGGAACAAATAAATAAATCAAACCCATGCAAATCTCGACCTTCCTAACGTGGAAAACCATGCAAAATTTACATCTTTTATCTTATAAGAAAATCATTAATTAATCTATCACTTGGTTAGCGAGTATCATCAAGATAGAGACATGTACAGTGCTAAATGAATATTCGGAACTATAATAAATCAATTACTTTGATATTAACCATCTCCTTTAACAGATAAATTACCTTGGTTTGCTTCTGCACACTCTACGGCAAGATCAATGGCTGATTTTTTGTAGCCAATGACTGCAACTTTTTTCCCTTTGAGCAGTTGAGTAGCAGCATCCTTGTCCAGCTTGCAGTAATCAAGGGAATGAAGGACCTTTCCTTGGAACACTTCAGGTCCTTTGTTGTTTGGGAAATTTGGGATTCTGGGTATATCCCCATATTTTCCAATGCAAACAACCACAAACTCAAACGCATACCACTGGAAGTAATTAAGGTCCAATAAGAAAGCATCAAATCATGGATCATATCATCAATAAACCCTTTTTTAATTTGTTGGATTAGTGATTAAAAGCAACAAACCTGAAGGTTTTCGGAATTATTCCTTTTCACTGCAATCTGCCAAACCGGGTGGCCTGGCAATGGACTAACGTATCCCCCAGCATTTGCAGCAAGGTCCACTGATTCACGGTGACCGACAAACCGGAGCTCCATCACCTTTGAATTGAACTCGACGAACTTCAAAACATCAAAGTGTTTAGCATATGACTCCAAGTAATCCACAATCTCAACATGAGTAGGGAAACTTGGATCTTCTCTGTTAGGCCATGGGAAATCCGAGAACTCGTAATCCTTACGAGCAGATTGTAGTTTAGTAGAGTTATAAGCACAGGATTTCCACACCCCGCCTATCGAATCCGATGCCTCGAAAACGACCGGGTTGTGGTGAGATAGCTGTTTAGCAGCTGCGATGCCACTAACACCAGCTCCGATGACAGCAATCTTGGAGATGATCAAAGGAGGGGTTTCATGGTGAAGATCAGCCATTGAAAATTTGGAGTCTCTTGGAGAGAAATGAAGCTTAGGGTTCGAGAGTTTGAAGGTGATGAAAGCTTTGAGCATTTGCACGTTATATATAGTTGCATGGAACGGGAGAGGTCATTGTCAAAAGCACGTGAATTTGACGTAAGAGTTCGGCATATAGAAAGAAAAAAGCGCAGACATTCTTTTCGTTAGTATATATAAATATTATTACAATTGCAAATGAGGAATTGGTCCCTTATTATTGTCATCATAAACTGAGCATATATTTCTATTTAATTTTATTACAATCTTTAATACTTTTTATTACAAAATAGTATATATATATATATAATATGTTAAATCTGGTTAAATTTACATACAACTACCGATAAAGTTATTTGAATTCAAATGATTAGAAGAAAACAATCTTTTCTTTATAACTAAAATCGCTCTTTTAATTATGGTTTGAGGTTTTTTTTAAGATACACTGAATCTAGTGCGTATGATAAGGGTTTAACTTTTTACGGATTACTTGAGTAAGTATATTTGATTGAGTTTAAACGGATTACTTGAGCAAGTATATTTGATTGAGTGATCAAGTTATTCATCTTTTTCTCCTCGTATTTCATTAGGTTATGAGTTCTATACCTACTAGGAGTACTCCCCTTTTTCCTCCTATTATCTCCATTTTCCTCTCCTCTAGATAGGATTATGATTAAATTTAGAATTTGTCAAAAAAAAAAATTAAGGGTTACTCACATATGGATCTAAAATATTTAAATAAGGGTATTCTATTTTTGAATATACTCAAATAAGGGTTTAACATTTCCAAATATGCTTTAAATGAAAAAAATGTTGTTAAAACCACAAAACCCTTATATATGATTAAAAAGATATGTCACTTGAACTCATGACCTTAGTGATTAAAGAGAATGTTGATATCCCTAAAGATACTTTATTGTAATCACCTCGAATTATTTAAAAAATATGTATTTTTTTATCGTAAAAAAAGTTTACTAAAAGGTATTTTTGTTCATTTTTAAAGTATAGGGCTCATCATATTTGGTGAATCACATTGCCATGCAATGAGAGAATCTAGAATGGAGCATTTTAAAACGTACTTTAAGTATGGAAAAAATTAGTAATATTTAAAATTGAAAAATGTAATTGGAACCTTTAACTATATTTAATTTAATGGAATTCATAAATTATAATAATTAATATACCATGGTTGTAATACATTCATATTGGATTTCCATAGAGATTCCAAATAGATCTGAACTAATATGTAATCACTATTTGGGTGAAGCACATAAATTGTACCCTGATTGTAGAGTATGGTTTTATTTACTCCTACAACTATTAAAAGTTATAAAATGGTCATCTGATTATATGGAGTTGTTTTATTGAGTCATTTGACTGTTAAAAGTTACAAAATGATCATTCGATTATTCATTATATTCTAAACTCATCATTTTCCGTTAAAAAATCAATGGCCGTCTGAACTAGACAATAATCTATTGACTGAGATATGATAAAATATGATCTCACAATCTCGAATGACTATCACATCTCAGTCAACATGTTAACATCAAGCCCAGACAACCGTTAATTTTAAGGAAAAAATGATGAGTTTGGAACATAATGAATAGTCGGATAATCCTTTTGTAACTTTTAATAGTCAGTAGACTCAACAAAATAACTTCCTATAATTAATGGTCATTTTATAACCTTTTAACAAAATAACTTTTAACAATCTCTATGGGAGGCGGCTTCTCCCCGCGAATTAAGGTTTACATAGTTCTTGCGTATCAAGTTTTGGGAGAGACAAATTTAAGACTTTGACTAGAACAAAATTGATTTCACATGTGGTCCGATTGTGACCTCCATTCTACAGGTGGGTGGCTTCTGCCGCAGCCAAAATACAATCCCACGTCCACAAATGCGTGGAAGGGGATCGGTCCAAGTGTACATTCATATCACCACTTTTGAATATCAATGCTTTTCCCCCAAAACGACCGTGGAACGTACAACCGATTAGTGGTTGCTTGCCAAAGGTTTGAAACGAAAATTCTAGAACTTCTCTCCCCCATAGCCACTTCTAAATAATTGTTACTGTACAAAAATATTATTTTTACTAAAATGGACCCTTAATTATATGAATTTCGCAAATTGATTCTCAGCATAATGCAGCAAATTCTATAACTTCTCTCCCCCATAGGCCATAGCTACTTCTAATTATATTTTTTTGCAAGTTCTCTTTTCCATTTAGGGCAGATAGAAAACTTTGATAACATCGTATAACTGAGAATCAATTTGCGAAATTCGTTATAAAATATGTGAAAATGGATAGTAAGATGATAAGTGATGAGTTTAGATTCAGGCATTGAAGAAGAAGCTTCGACCACGAAAATAAATAAGAGGTAAAAATATAAAAGAGAAAAAATATATTGCAGGACCGGCTCTGGGTATTTTTTTAGCCCGGGATGAAATAAAAGAAATTGACCCTTATTTATGTGATATTAACATGCATAGCTTAGATATTACTATGGAAAATATTATGGGCCCTGGGCGGGCACCCCTCCTGCCCCAGCCCAGAGCCGACCCTGATATATTGTCTCATGTCTAATTTTTCTTTTTAAGTGATAATGATGAATGTACTAAAACAAATAAAAATATTAATTGTGTGACTATTTTTAGAGTTTAACCTAATATATAATGTCGAAAACTAGAAGTTAATATATTTTCCATTGCAACTACACAACACTTATATTTTAAGAGAGTAAATTAAGTGTTTAGTATTTAAATTATCAATTTTGGTTTATTTTAGTAATTAAACTTTTTTTTCTTCAAAACCATACCTAAAGTTTAGTTTTTATTTCATCTTGGTATCTCGACGTTAAAAACTTTAGTTTTTGTTTAATTTTAGTATCTTGTTCAAAATTTAACGTTAAATTTTGAAAAAGATTGAAAGTTTAGGTACTAAAACGAACCAAAATTGGTACTTTATGTATTAAATGTGTTAAGTTTTTAACATCTGGTACTAAAATGAAATGAAAACTAAATATCATGTAGGGTTTTGAAAAAATTGAAAGTTTATATACTAAAACAAATAAAAAATGATAGTTTATGACCTAAATGCATAGTTTACCCTAAATTTAATTGTGTGAACTAGGGTTGTAAACGAGCCGAGTCGAGTTCGAGTATTGTTGAGCTCGACTCGATTCAAAAACTTGTGAGCCTAAAACTTTCAAGCTCAACTCAAACTCAAAATCATGAATTGAAGCTCGAAATAAAAAAAATCTTGGACATACATCGGTTGAAGCTCAAACTCAAACTTAAACCTTTAAGTACATGAAAAATTTCTACTCATTTTTTTCCAAAAATAAACACATAAATGTTAATGTTATTAATAATTTATTTTTCTAAAATAAAAAAGTTAGTATATAATTATTTTTTTCAAAAAAATCGTAAATTTTTTAAGTCGAATATTAAATAATTCGTTTTGACTTGTTAAAAATTAGAGTCAAACACGAATTAAATCGACTCTATTTGAATCTAGTATTTATCACCGAGGAAATACCAAATAATTCACGATTTGGATGGCACATTTACGGCTCTGGTGTGAACAAAAACTGCCGCCAAATAATTTTGGCATTAATACTAGTAATTAATTAAGGGTAACGTAATGAGTCGACCTATGAAATAATTTTTCGATTCATGGGTAATGGATTTTCATTGGACCACTTATCTGCTCCCACGTGCCTTAGTGACGTTCCACATTCTTTCGCTCTCAACTCTCAGCCAGTCAGCCTTGTATATTCTGCTGCTGCAAAACACCAAATAATCACCACCGAGAGCTGAAGATTACAACCAATTATAACCCAACACCTGTCACACATAAAATATTAACATAAAATTCGGCATATCTAATTGGCATCTACCTAAGCATATTAGCATCTTCGCTTCCGATTCTCAGCATTTCGAATTCTTCATCAACATCCCCACCCTCAACTTGACCCATCCAACGGCCCATATTGCCTTATCCTACACCTAATCCCTCACCCTTTATAGGCGCTTCAGATTGCTCTTGTCACAAACCGGCAGTCTCGTAAAATATTATTTATAATATTATTATTTTTATCAAAAATATTATTATTGAACGTTTTACCAGATTTATTAATATATCTGATAAAATATTATTTTTTATAAAAAATATTAATATTAAATACTTTATCATAAATATTAAAAAATATTAATATTTTAGATAAAAAATAATATTTTAAATAATTATTTTATCGGAACTTTTTAAAAAATAATAACATTTTTAATAATATCTTTCATTTAGTGTTATATTAAAGTTGTCCGCATAACTTCCCATCACAAACTCCTTGAACAAAATGAAACAGTTGTTGGATTCTCGGCTCGAAGCTTTAGCATTTAACTACCTGAGTTTTGGGATTTTCACTGTTGTTGATAATCTATGGACGTGGGTCGCTGTCTTCGTGTCCCGTTAAAAGTCACGAACGGGGCCCGTCGACATCCGTTATTGGTCGACCGACTACCGAAGTTGAAGAAAAGCCGACCGTTTCAGCTCCAGCTTCCGTTATGGGGACGAGCGTTTTGCGGTTCGTTTGCAATGGCGGGGCGACAAAAAGTGGGAAGCCCAGGTTGACTGTTTATTACGAAGAGGGCAATATCGACGGTGAAACGACATATACGGAATGGAGTGACGGTGACGGGAAGAGTACGGAGTGGTGGGAGAGTTGGGAGAGAGCGTTGAGGATGAGGAAAGGGGAGACAGGGACAGTGTGGTACCGTCATCAGGATTTGACGGCGATGAACGGCAACGTTGTTCGGTTATGGGATGATTCGTGTAGAAGAGGAAGGTCCAGCTCATCCTTAAGAATAAATTTGTAGTTTGGTAATAATGTTTTCCCCCTTTAATCGTTTGATTAATGACTTTCAGTTTAAGGTTGTGGAAACGTGTAATTGTATTTCTCGGACAACCATTAACAAAACCAATGCAAAATCATTTAGCAACCGATTCTTGATTTGTAGTTTAAATATTTAAAACTTAGTGACCAAAACAAGTGTAAGAATAAAGTTGAGAGATTGAAATATATTATTTATCCTAAACAATATTTGGGTTAAAATTCAAATTAGCTATAAAAAATGAGTAAATTATGCATTTACTACCTAAACTATCAGTTTTGCTCCGTTTTAGTATCTAAACTTTCAATTTTTTCAAAAGCATACCTAACGTTTAATTTTCATTTCATTTAGTAGACCGCCGTTAAAATTTAACACGTTTAGTATCTAAACTATCAGTTTTTATCCATTTTAGTACCTAAACTTTTATTATTTTTCCAAAATTTAACGTAAATTTTGAACGGATACTAAAATGAAACAAAAACTAAAGTTTTTAACGGTGGGGTACTAAAATGAAACAAAAAACTAAACTTTAGGTATGATTTTGAAAAAAAATAGAAGTTTAGGTACTAAAAACAGACCAAAATTGATAGTTTAAGTATTAAACGCACCCTAGAAAACTGATCGGCTTCGTCCCGTTACCAATAAGCTTATAAATGAACCGAACGTTCGACGAACCGTTCGTGAATCATTTCACAGGAAGGTCATTTAAGTTTGTTTATTTATTAAATGAACCAACATGAACAAGATGTTATGTTCGTTTAATTAAATGAACGAACACGAATAAAGGGCTCATTCGTTCATTTACGTTCGTGAACGTTCAATTATCTGTTTGTTTATGTTCGTTCATTTATATTCATTTATGTTTGTTCGTTTATATTCAGCCCAATTTTCATACTCGTTTGAAATATTAAGACCTAATCAATTTTAACCTTAAACCCATTAATTTTTTAAATTCCAATTAATTTTAAACTCATATAAAATTACTAAAATCAATTAAAGAAAATATAAATCCTAAAAATTATTTGGAAATAAAAAAACTCTTCTCAAATATAGACCTAATTAATTTTATGTTTTTTCGTTTGTGTTAGTTTACCATTTTAACGAACGAACATGAACGAACTCGAAGAAGGTAAAATTTTAAATGAACGAACATGAATAAAAAAATTATTCGTTTATTTTGATTAAAGTTAAACGAACGAACATAAACATATTTTAATTCGTGTTCATTTGGTTTGAAAGCGGGCCTAGTTGCCGAGATGTTCTCTAATATGGTTATATAAACCAATTAGCACTATACTAAAAAACTATATAAGACAAAAGTATATGGCTGTTATTAGTATCGCAAAACGAGATAGAAATCCCCGCAGTTGGCCCCCCACGCCGTTCTAGGTTATAGAACAAAATCAATGGACAATGGTCCCAACATGTTCTCTAATATTGTACTAATTATAGCCTAATCTTACGATGTTCTAATATGACCCACAACACTGCCACCAATTATTTTTTTATTGCAAACACTTAAAGTTCGGTGAAACGAAAGGTTTAGGGTCCCAACTCTGGACTAACAAAAGTGAGGTTTCAGATGGAACGGAAGGCTCACTCGCCACTCAGTTTTTTGTGTCGTGTCGTTCACATGAACCCCACCATTGCCAGTTACCCAGTCGTACTGACTCACTGATTGCAACTCAGCTTCACATGGACGCAAACCATTTCGAAGCTACATAAACCAGAGATTGTCCAAACACAAGTTTTGGAGGGAGATGGGATAAATTAATGGTTACATAGTTTATTACAAAGTATTCTGTAAAATAAACAATTAATAAATCATAATTAAGCAGTGGCGGAGCTAGAGTTTGGTGAGGGTAGATACGTGTCCGTCCTGAAATCTAAATTTTCATCGATTACTTACTTATTTTACGAACGATGACCACCCTTAAATTTTATTTGTAGACATCTAATTTAAAAATTTTATGTTATTAACGTATGCGTGTCTACCTTAAAAAATATTTTTAGATCCGCCACAATATGTAAGTTAAAAAATGTTTTATATTTTGATGAATCATATTTCATTCCTATTAAAAAATATTTCTACTGAATTATACTTTATAAAATTTACAAATATAGAGGAACTCTTTCCCTGGAGGAGCTAGCTGGTTTTTGTTTTGTTCGGTGGTGGTGGTGGGTCAGAGCCACCCCTGCAACTCTGTGTGCACCACATGTTTGGGGCCGAGAGTCCTTTATCTTTAGCAGGTTTTATCACGTCGAATGATTCCTTTCTTTTGTACGGCCCTATGGATTAGAATTGTTCTTTTAGGATGGATATATATGTAGATATAATGATAATATCATGATTTTTTATAAGTAAATATAAATAAAATCTTAGTATGCATATAATTAATATAATAAAAAATTATTTTTAAAAAATTAAATTTCAGAGTGAAAATTTATCCATCTTCACATTTTTCTACCGTTAATCTTACTTTTGTGTTAATATCATGAGAGATAAACCGAAGACTATTAAAGACGGTCGCACCCCTGAGGTACAGTAATGCTTCAGTTGCATTGTTGGATCCAATACGAACATTGCTCTCATCCATATTATACGGCACCTTACTATATAACGAAGTTATCAAAACAGGTATTGGATTGGGATTATACGAGTGGGTTGGAGTAGATCTGAAACCCTTTTTCTTCATTGGTTGGAAAGGCCAATAAATTTCTAGCATTGGAATGCAATGCCCTCTCTCTAATTAATTATTTGCCGACGTCTTCCTGCTGCTTCCTAATTTTTCATCAACTCCGTAAGTTTCATCCTCAAATTACCACTTCTGTCCATCCCATCATACGCAAATGTGTACGGTTATCGTATATTTTTTTTTATTAATTTAAAGTAAATATAAGATAATATATGTGTTTAAAGATAATTTATAATGAATACTCACACTTATAGCATATATATTTTTTAAATTTGAGTCCTCAAAGAATAACAATAATTTATTTACTACGGAGATCACTTGGTTCGTGTACTTTTAAAGAAAAAATAATGTGACACTTGTATTGTTTTTTCTCTTAATGTAATCATCTGACCCAAAATATAAATCTAATGTGACATTTTAAAGAATATTTTTCGTCGTTTGATCGTTACGTTGTTGATGTAGAAGTTTATAGTACTGATATGACAATCTATATGTCATGTTTGAGTTATAAATTTAACATATTTGTCATGTTATCAATCATTATGGACTATCACGTCAACACCTTGAACAACTATATCAACACCAAAATGATCAACGACAAAAAATATTAATTAAAAGACCATATTCAACTTATTTTTAAAATTAAAGAATCACATTAATAGAAAATAATACGAGTATCACGTTATTTTTTTTTAGTACAAACCTCTTATGCCTTTTATATAAATAAAGCCGAATGACTTTCGAGGGCAATATAGTCATTAAGCCAATTATAATTGCTTGTCATCGGCTCATCGCTCTCCCCCTATAAATTCCGTCTCCCCGTCAAAGCGAAGCACCAAACCTGAACTAAGCACACTCACTGCTTGACAATGGAAATCCCTTTCTTTCTCCTAACAATCATCTTTTTCCTCTCCAGCTCCGCCACCGCCACATCAAAGCCTGGTGAATCGAATGATCTGATTCGTTCATCGTGTGTCCACGCCAGCTATCCAAGCCTCTGCTTCAGGACCCTTTCTTCCTACTCTGGCCCAGCCGACACCCCACGTGACTTGGCCCAAGCAGCCGTCAAAGTCAGCCTGTCCCGTGCCAGGAAAGTGTCGACCTACTTGACGACGAGGGTGACGGGGAAGAGCAAGAGGGAGCGAGTTGCACTGAGTGACTGCGTGGACCAGATATCCGAGACGATGGACGAGTTGAGCAAGACGCTACAGGAGTTGAAGCACTTGAGAGGGGAGACGTTCGGGTTTCAGATGAGTAATGCGCAGACATGGGTGAGTGCGGCGCTGACGAATGAGGACACGTGTCTTGATGGGTTTGAAGGGGTGGACGGAAACGTTAAATCGGACTTGAAGAAGAAGATCACAAATGTGGCTAAGGTCTCCAGTAATGCCCTCTACATGATCAATAGGCTGAATGAGAGTCGTGGTAGGCACCGTTGAATCCTTGATGACGAATAATGGATGGTTGTGATTTAATTGGCTGATCACGTTCACTGTTTTTCTTTTGCAAGCTGTATATGTATAATATTTGCTATTTATAAATTAGCAGAATAGGATATGCCTTTAATCTCGTGTGTCTATTTTTTTTATTTTATAATTTCTCCTTTTTTAAATTTCAAGTTAATTTTAATATTTATTGCACTCAGTGTCAATACACATTTTTCGTCCTGCTATGATTCAAACTCCTAAAAATATGATAGAATTTTAGGATTCAAATTCCTAAAAATAGGATAACATTTTGCTAGGATTCAAACTCCTAAAAATAGGATAGAGTTCTACTAAGATTTAAATTCCTAAAGATAGGATCCACAAGCACTATAAATAGCCATTATAACTCACCATTAGATGACACGATTTACGCACAAAACACAGAGGAAAGCACGAAAAATACAAAGACAAAGCTATTGTAAACGATTCGAAAAGGAAATAAAAGGTAGCATCTTTTTTTTTATTTGTTTTTATTTTTTTTTGCATGTGCACGTTATTTTTCTTGAGATTTGGTTCGAATAATCTAAAACATGGGTTGCGCCGATGACCAAAAAGGGGTGGGGTTTCAAAGTTTCGAACCTAGATCTACTCCCGAGGCATATTTATTTTTTTTAAGTATTTAATATTCCCCCAATTACTTCGAAATTTGACCCCTGATTTTTTTTGTTCCAATTTAATCCCTTCATGTTTAATTCCTTTTATTGATTTCGTATTTTTTACCTATTATATTATATTTTATTTGTTATTATTTTCACTAACAATTATATCTATATATTTTTTATATATTATTATTTGTTTCCTCCTCTTCTTTTTTATTCGTATATATATATTATGTACATATAACTACATATATGTATTTTAGTGTTTCATTCTAACATCTATTTACTTATATTACCTTTTATCATAATTATATATATTATATTTATTGCTTCATTTACTTTATGTGTATTTTATTTATTTATATATATTACATTTTTTATTTTATATTTATACTATTATTTACTATCATTTTTTTATGCTTTATTTATTTTTTTATTTTTTTATTTTATTTTATTTATTTTTATTTTGGTTGAATTTATTTATTTATTTTATTTTATTTTTTATATCTAACATGTTTCTCAACTCTTTAAGGGTACATTTTTAATCGAACATAAGTAAGTTTTGGATCGTTATTTTTACCTTTTAATTTAAAATTACAATTTTTTTAATTAAGACAACTGAAAATTACGTAGTACCGAAAGGGCGGTTCAAGGGTGCTAATCCTTCCTTGACCGTAACCGACTCCCGAGCCCGACATATTTCTGGTAAGACGCAGATCAGGTAAGAACTAGGGTATCCGATCAACCCATTTGTTTTAAATAAATGATCGGTGGCGACTCCAATCCATTTACCTAAGTCGAAGCCCAATTCCGGGGGCCCAACCGAAAGACGGTTGCGACAGCTTGGCGACTCTGCTGGGGACGCAGGTAAGCTAGTCAGGCTAAGGTAATTTCCAGTTGTCTTTTTAACGAAAAGGGTAAGTTTGAATTTTAAGGCAACTTTTCGATCCTTATTACTTACTTATGGTTATATTTTTTTTCCCGAGTAAATAGTTGGACTGACCGTTTTCTAATGATTTCAGCTTTCCAAACTTTTTCATCCAAATGCTCTATACCTGAGCTCCGAACCCTTTTAAGTGGGGGTGAAAGCGACGCCTTCGTGTGAATTTATTCACCGTGTGGGCCTAGCAAGTAGCCTTCGAGATACATATACCTTATGCCTTCGTGTGAATTTATTCTTCGTGTGGGCATAAGGGAATGTTTCCTCTCGAGTTTAACTTAGTCCATACAAGCCTGTGATGGGTTTAGGACTAAGGGTCTGGTAAGCCCAAGGGGGCACCAACAAAGAGAACTCGGATACCATTTTTTTAGAACCTAAACCGGGAGATGATGGAGAATTAGAGCCCACCCCAAAACCTCATTCCAAACCTTAGGCTGCTTTGATTTTATTTCCTGCCTTATTTTCTGTTTAAAGCATGCGAACTAGACAACTATGCGATTAGGATTTGTTTGAGATTAGTATGCGGGATAGAGATCATGTCTGGGTAGGAATAATAAGCATGTGGGGTAGATATCATGTGGGGTAGGATTTTTCATTTTCATGATCGTTTTTTATTATTTTTCACCTCACTAACTCTTTTCATCTTTCTTTTCTTTTCTTTTATTTTCATCACTTGCATCATTTAAAAGAGGTATTGATCCACTAAAACGTGTTTATTAAAACTCGAATAATCTGAATCCATGAACAAAGGTGTTGTAATACAAGAGATGAAAATACAAAGGATAGTCTACAAGGCGACTATGTGTCACATTCAATCCAGAAGACGTGGTGCCCACAATTGAAGAGTATATCACTCTGCTGCATTATAAAAGACTCAGAATGAACCGGGTCTACATCAAGCACAATGAAAGCTTGTCTTTGAAGAACTGACTGGCAGAGGTTGCAGGGGCAGGATGAAGGTTATGTATCTTGGAAGTCCCTTTGAAGACGACAATGGCAAAATGATAGCTGAAATTGGAGACCATTGTTGGCGAATTCAAGAAACAGATTAATGAACTTCACATAGTTCCTATCAATTAAGGGCTCCAATGACGAATTCGTTGGGAACAGGCTCAACAAAAGTAGGTGCTCGAGATACGATCATTCGAGACTTCTTGGACCAATACGAAAAATAACTCAACATTTTCACAGTTCATCCAGAGAGGCTGGAGCGGTTCAACAGGTTATTCAACCGGTGAAAGACGAAAGCAGAAGACTAGTCAACATGTTAGAAGCTGTCAGGATATTTTTGTCTCTTAAAAGATAAAACATTTTTGTCCCCAATAAGGATTATTCATAATAACAGGCACATTTCTTGGATCAATGCCTCGAACATTTCATGCATTCTTGCATTTTCTCATCTTCATCTACATTTTTAAGCATTTTCATAACATGAAATTTCTTCCTAGATGATTCGATGAAGTGGATTTAACCACATGGAAGCAAGATTGTAACCTTAAAGAAAAAAAACTGAAAACAATACAGTGGGAGCCTGATCAGCTGATTGTAGGACAAAGCCTGCCATGAAGATCTAAAGAATCTCCATATCCTAAGGGCTATGATGTTGAAGCTGTTAGCTGTTACCACATAAGAAACCCCAAACATTCCTCTAAAAAAACTATAAGGCACTTGTCGAAGGGGGCATGGCATATACCATTTGCACTTAGAGGATTGTTTTGTTTGAACACGTCTTTGATCTTTCATGTTTACTTAATCTTTTAAAGGATTGAATTTATGCTACTTTCTAAAGTGGAGCAATTGAACAAATTTTAATCTTTAGTTCTTCGAATATTAAATGAATTAAGGATTCTTTTAATTCTTCAAGAATTATAGATTTTTGACATATGGCAAGATTAGACCTTTCTTACCTTGTCTCAAACCCCATAATAAAATACCTTGATTCTTTGCCCAAAACAACTCGTGGTCATTACCAAAAGACAAAATTTTGACATTACCTCATTTTGAAATTCTTGAACATTGTCTTTATCTTTTTGATACACTCATACCTTTCTTTGAGTCAATAAGATCACACCACTGTCTCTTTTAGACTCAAAAATAGCCTTTCTTACCATTAAAACCCAAGGCATTGAGTTGTTCATTTTAACATGAGCATTCTTCTAAAGAACCAACTTGGGGCATCTCGCGGGGAGCCTGAACATTGAGACATCTGGGAAAAAAGAAGAATTCATTCGAAATAATTCTATCATACATTAATTACACTATTTTCATGTGAATAGAATTAATCTTGAAAATCTATCCCCCTAGGGATACCTCTTCTGTGAAGATTTACATGTATGAAATGATGAACGGCTTTCTTTCTTTATCCCTTCACAACAGGAGAAAAAATATACCCCTTGTGTCCCATTTTGAGCCTGTAGTATTTTTCTTCTGATTCAACCCTAACCAAGGATCACCCTCCACACTAGGGGGCAAGGTGGAAGAAATATGCTCACATGAGCAAAGACATTGATTCAGATGAGATACCAAAAGGTGAACCAAATGCCAAGTGCGAAGATTCAATCAGAACAAAAAGAGCAAAAACAAAAAAGAAAAGAAGCAAAAAAGAAGAAAACAAAAAAAGAAAGAACAAAAATAAAAAAGAAAAAGGGATAAAAAAGCACATGCAAAGATTACCTAAAGACAAATGGTACATCAAGCTTCAAATTATGAGATTGATCAAACACAATCATTCTCGAATCTCTGAATCACTTCACTCGAAGATCATGGAACATCCAGAGAAAATCCAGAGAAACACATATGAGCAGATTCAAATTGAGCAAGACATGATTGAAGGCATCAGAATGAATTGATCATTGGTTCAACACCCTGAAACACTTGTTTGGGCCTATTTATCATTTTCTTTCATAACCATGAACCCTGGCCTACATTACGTGCCTTAAAAGTCCCTTCTAATCATACATGGATTTTTAAACAGAAGAGACTATCTTCAGATTTCATCATGCCCATCAGGATTAATCTTTGTTTGCAAAAAACAATGTAATTAATGCATGGTAGAGAAAAATAACAAAGGGGGGTTCAAGACGTACATCCTTAATACCGTCTTGAAACCAAATGAGGGTTTGAGTTGAAAACCTGAAAATGCGGCTCGAATATAAAAATTGTGCAACTGAGGCGATCACACAAATTCCTTGATAAGGCATCGCACAATCCGAGTGTGACCACGAATACTGGGAGTCGAAGAACACTTACAGTAGAGGAGCATGCAGGCTATCCCATCAAACCTTTGAGCATCAAATGCCAAACCTTTGAGTATCAAATGCCAAACCTTTGACCAAACACAATAACCTGAGACTTTTTATCATTTCCTTACTTGACTATCTCCCAAAGATAGCTTAGATCTTGGCAGTTGTCGAATAGCTATAATTTATTGAAGGATTAACATTGTAATTAATTCTTTGATATCCGATGAACTCTAGTTTTATTATTCGTCTCAATTGTAAAACCGTGAAAGGGGTAATATTTTCAAAACTTTTGATTAAACATTTTTTGAAACTCTTTAAATTGATATTTTCAGAACTTTGAAAATAAAAGAGAAATAAAAACATTTTTTTTCAAACAAGACAGTCTCTCTAGAATGGATATTGGTAAATGACATGTGACTCTTAGACACAAAACTCATGCTCAGAACCAATGCTGAAGTAAGAAATGAGGAACATTTAGGGCATCTTTGAAGATTCAATATCAAATATTGGGGCATCTCTGAGGATTCAACATCCTGAAGCGAATTATCAGACCTTCTGAAGGCATTTCCTCCACATGTAGGAACAAGCAGACAAGGCACAAGACTCCATCCAGGAGATAAAATGAGGCTCCATCCTAATTCACGTTGCATACATATTAGGCATACTTAAGAGCATCACATTTATCACATACATAATTTTTACAGCTTTAGAGTCAAGTTCAACTTCAAGACGAAGGATACTCGATTCAAAAGCACCTTTGCATATTGATGTCGGTTGCTTAGCTCAGCAGCAAGAAGCTACACTTCAACCAACTCGACAGATAGAAAGATCGACATTCATTTTCAGATTCGATATTTCCAATATAAATTCTGTCTCGCTTGAGACAGTCTCATTTAATGCAGATGATTATCTCACTTGAGATTGCTTTTTTAAAACAGACTTTGTCTCACTTGGGATTGTTTTACTCGAAAGAAGATTTATTTCACTCATGATTGTTTTTCTTAAAACACGATTTGTCTCGATTGAGACCGTTTTCACTAGAAGAGTTTTGTCTCTCTTGAGACAGTTTCCCTTGAAACAAATTTTGTCTCCATTGAGACAGTTTCTCTTGAAACATAAACATTGAAAACATTTCCCTTCGTCTCTCTTGAGATAGTTTCCCTTGAAACAAAATTTTGTCTCTCTTGAGACAGTTTCCCTTGAAATAAATTTTGTCTCTCTTGAGACAGTTTCCCTTGAAACAAAATATTTGAATATGTTTTCTTTGAAACAAATTTCGTCTCCCTTGAGACAGTTTCTTTTGGAACTAAGTTTTGTCTCTCTTGAGACAGTTTCCCTTGAAACAAAATCTTTGAATTTATTTCCCCTAAAACAAATTTTGTCTCCCTTGAGACAGTTACTCTTGAAACAGAAAATCTTCAAATTTATTTCCCTTAAAACATAATTTTGTTTCCCTTGAGACCGTTTCTCATGAAACAACAGATATCTTTGAGATCGTTTCCCTTGAAACGAATTCTATCTCTTTCAAGACAACTTCTTTTGAAGCATCATCTGAACCGTTACACTCAGCTCAGGCACATACTTGAGATGGTCGAGAAGCATTTCTCAAATCAAAAATATAATATGCACATCAGATTTGAACATTTGAAGAATTCAAGATCAGGGATCAAAATTTGAAGATTCAAGAATCAAGATTCCAGATAGGCAACTGGAGATCGAGATTTCTCTCCAGAGCCCCAAGATAACATATGTTGCATATGCATTTTAGGCACACCTAAGAGCATTGCATCCATAGCATCACATATATGCTCAACTTTTTCAGGTTTTAGCTAGAGTCAATTTCAACTTCGCGGCGAAGGATATTGAACTCAAAGCGACACAATTTGCTCGAGAGTGGATTTCAACTTCACGATGAAGGATATCTAGCTCGAAGCCAAACTTCACAATAAAGGGGTCTCTACGGTTTCAACTTCACGGCGAAGGGAATTGTGTCCACCCGTAACTTACAATACTTGAATTTCAACTTCACGATGAAGGATATTCAAGTCAAGGTTCAACTTCACAACGAAGGGGCCATCCGCGATTTCAACTCCACGACGGAGGATATCGTGGCACTCGAGACAACACAAGTTCAACTTCACAACGAAGGGACGACTGGTTGTTAACAAACAACTTCTTAATTTTAGAGCCAATTTCAACTTCACAACGAAGGATATTGGACTTCAGACAATGCAAGTTCAACTTCACAACGAAGGGACCGCTGCTTGTCAACAACAACTTCCCAATTTCAGAGCCAATTTCAACTTCACAACGAAGGATATTAGACTCCAGACAATGCAAGTTCAACTTCACGACGAAGGGACCGCTGCTTGTCAACAACAACTTCCCAATCTCAGAGCCAATTTCAACTTCACACCGAAGGATATTAGACTCCAGACAACGCAAGTTCAACTTCACGACGAAGGGACCGCTGCTTGTCAACAAAATTTCATTCAGATTCAATTTCAACTTCACAACGAAGGATATTGGACTCGAGACAACACAAGTTCAACTTCACAACGAAGGGACGGCTGGTTGTCAACAAACAATTTCCCGGTTCCAGAGCAAATTTCAACTTCACGACGGAGGATTTTGGACTTGGAACAATGCTACTTACTTGGATTTCAACTTCACGACGAAGGATATCCAACTCAAAGAAGGATTATCTGCCATCAAAATTGTCAAGTTCGACTCCATTCAGCTCGATGACACATCAATCGCACTACTTTCCGGTTGCAGTCGAGGTTTTCAAGTCGAGAAGATGACATGGGTTAGCCGTGCCTTAGTGACAAGCAACCATTTTCAAACAACATAGCTTAAGTCAAGAAAAAGCTATCTGTCAACGAAGATTTCTGAGTTCGATTCCGATCCAAGGTCTTTAAACCGAGAAGAAGACCGAAGGGTAACGGGAATCCATGTGCTGATTCAAATTCCGAACTACGGCTTTAATTTCATATCATTTCAAGATGAACTCGACTTCACGATGGAGGAGTCATCCGTAACTCAATTCGACAGGGAGTTATTGAAACATCAGAGTTAATTTTCAACTCCACTGAACGAAAATTGTGTCTTTTAATCTTTGCCCTATCCCCGTTACACGACTATGGGCAAAGAGGGGCAGCTGTCAACACACATTTTTCGTCCTGCTAGGATTCAAACTCCTAAAAATAGGATAGAATTTTAGGATTCAAACTCCTAAAAATAGGATAACATTTTGCTAGGATTCAAACTCCTAAAAATAGGATAGAGTTCTACTAAGATTTAAATTCCTAAAGATAGGATCCACAAGCACTATAAATAGCCATTGTAACTCACCATTAGATGACACGATTTACACACAAAACACAGAGGAAAGCACGAAAAATACAAAGGCAAAACTATTGTAAACGATTCGAAAAGGAAATAAAAGGTAGTATCTTTTTTTTTTTATTTTTTTTATTTTTTTTTGCATGTGCACGTTATTTTTCTTGAGATTTGGTTCGAATAATCTAAAACGTGGGTTGCGCCGATGACCAAAAAGGGGTGGGATTTCGAAGTTTCGAACCTAGATCTACTCCCGAGGCATATTCATTTTTTTAAGTATTTAATATTCCCCCAATTACTTCGAAATTTGACCCCTGATTTTTTTTGTTCCAATTTAATCCCTTCATGTTTTAATTCCTTTTATTGATTTCACATTTTTTACCTATTATACTATATTTTATTTGTTATTATTTTCACTAACAATTATATCTATATATTTTTTATATATTATTATTTGTTTCCTCCTCTTCTTTTTTATTCGTATATATATATTATGTACATATAACTACATATATGTATTTTAGTGTTTCATTCTAACATCTATTTGCTTATATTACCTTTTATCATTATTATATATATTATATTTATTGCTTCATTTTCTTTATGTGTATTTTATTTATTTATATATATTACCTTTTTTATTTTATATTTATACTATTATTTACTATCATTTTTCTATGCTTTATTTATTTATTTATTATTTTATTTTATTTTATTTATTTTTATTTTGGTTGAATTTATTTATTTATTTTATTTTTTTATATCTAACATGTTTCTCAACTCTTTAAGGGTACATTTTCAATCGAACATAAGTAAGTTTTGGATCGTTATTTTTACCTTTTAATTTAAAATTATAATTTTTTTAATTAAGACAACTGAAAATTACGTAGTACCGAAAGAGCGGTTCAAGGGTGCTAATCCTTCCTTGACCGTAACCGACTCCCGAGACCGACATATTTCTGGTAAGACGCAGATCAGGTAAGAACTAGGGTATCCGATCAACCCATTTGTTTTAAATAAATGATCGGTGGCGACTCCAATCCATTTACTTAAGTCGAAACCCAATTCCGGGGGCCCAACCGAAAGACGGTTGCGACACTCGGAAAATGGAATTATTCGCCGATTATAAATCTAATTTAACTTTTTTAACATATTAACAATGTCGGACCAAACTGGGAATTGAAACGAAATGTGAGGAGAGGGATCCCATCCCATACGTCGTAAAGATCCCATCCCATAGATCAATTACGACACACCAACGCCAACGTGTCTGCCATTCTCAGGATAAACAATCATTAATGATTACAAAATAGTATATATTATAAATATTCTGATATTTTGAGAATAAACACTAAATCAACCATCTTTCCGGTGTTTTAAATACTAACATTCTTAATACTCATTACATTAATTAAGAAAATGAAGGCTATATTCCAAGTAAAATAAAATTACTAAACAACAATCATGATGATTAATACAAACAACAAAAGGGTCGCTATAAAATTCGTGACTTCTTAAGAATGATGCATAGTTTGGTATGCAGCCGGCACCGCTGTTTTCTGCAACATCGGATTCAGGACATATTGTTAGAAAGTAGTAGTACAGATGCATGGTGGATGATAATGAAAACAAACTCCACCTTCAACTCACAGTGGAGACGACAAATTAAACAAAGGTTGTTGGCGTAAAATTCATGAAATCTTGAATGCTCTACTCTACTAAGTGTAGATACATTCACTCTCTTCGACTTAATCACCTACTTTTTTACTTGCAAGTTGCAACTGCTATACATCGAATGAGCAAAGAGAGGGAGAAAGCATGAGAAGGAGAATATCAGTAAGTCCTAGCAGGCTGCCAACCAAATGCATGGACGGCTATCAAGTAAACAACCATCCAGATTTCAGAACCACCTTAACCGCTAAACAAAACTTAAAAACTGCAACCCGGCACAATAAATGAGTGTGAAATGTACCAAACTTAAATATTATATACATATTCAATTTGTCACAAGATTTAATCAAGTAACTGTTTTCAATGAAACATTTTCTGCATCTAGGTAACGGAACATGCAATTAGTGCTCACACTGAGTGATGGGTGTCTGAACCAAACTGAACAAATCAAATTAGGTAATGGGGGTAGGGGAATCAAGATATTAGCTAGTTTGTCTATTGCCAAGGAGCAATTTACAGGCAGGGATACAGCTGGTCGAGACAGACACTTGGTTATTTCAAACTCATGACAAGAAGCACAAGTGTGGGTATAGTCGGATATAAGAACATCATTGACACTGGCAAGGACTCATTTGATCAAAACAAGTCAAAGGAATGCAGCAATAACAGACAAGTTAATTTTTCCACAATGTACATATTCAATCACAATTCAGAAGAATGAGAAATGTACCACAAAGAAACGTTAAAAGAAAGAAGTATTTCGTTCTGAATTCTGATATACCTCAACCAGCAGTTTCTGATGCTTGACTATGTTGTTCCTCAATCAAATTTTGAACTCTCTGCTGACAAAATCAAATCAAAATCTTAAGAACAGATGCATAAACGCTATCACAAAGACATCAACATGTAATCCTTGCTTTACCTTCACAGAATTCCCAACCTCCTCTAGTTTCTGTAGTAATGCAAGATTCCCGGAAATCGGAACAGCATCATGCTTAAGTGGAGAACGCTGCAATAAGAAAAGAAATAAAAGGAACATCAAACCTAACAGAGAAATTATTTGTCAAGCATCATACTAGGATGAAGAGCCGATTTATTAAAAATAAACTGTCTTAATCAGATAAACAGGCATACCCAAGCAGATGGTGAACGAATACTTAAATTTGGAGCATCTTCATTTGCAGAAACTTGTCGGGAGAAAACCTCGGTGCTCATATTTGAAAGGCGTGTCAAAACGGCCTAAATGAGAGAATCGAAAGGAGCGTAAATCAGCATGCACCAGCTACAAATATTATTTTTTGGGGGTACAGAACTACAAATATGATTTTGGTAATTAAGAATACACCTTCCTAAAAGCACTCGGGTTAACCATTCCTTGGATATGTAAATCATCATCGGGTGGCCACCTCACACCAACATTTTCAATTCTAAGTGAATAAACACCAAACAAAAACTGCAAATATCCTAAAGAAAAACACAAAAAATTACATAAAGAAACATTCACCCTTCGTCAAAAACAGCTAAAAGTACATCAATTGTTCTCACCTTGTTCAATTACAACATCTGCAACTGAAGGTAATACGACATGCTTCTCTTTCTTTAAAAACCCCAAAACATGGAAATGGCACTGGACTTGTAACCTGAACTTCCAAAGTTTACTCCATTTGTTGCGAATATTATTTCTAAAATTTGCAGCTTAAACAGAGTTTCTAAATTGTAATCAAAGCATGCCTTAACGAGCAAAAGATGATAAAAGTGTAACAAGGGGTTGAAATTTACTTTGTAAACTATTGAGTTAGGAGTGAGAAAAAGCTTCCGAGATCGATTATCTTTACGGAGAATGTATCTTCGAACGGGAACGTATAAGAGCATGAACAACCCAATACCCCAAGCTAACACTAAAACCAATGAGCATAAAACCCACGGAGCAGTTTGATATTTGACGAAATCCTCTTCCATCTCTTGAAACGACGCCGCGTAAAGGACCGGCTCATCGTCCGTCTCCTCTTCTACGGTGACAGATTCCGAGAAGAAACTTTTCTATAACTTCTCGATTTCCACTACTTCATCTTTGGTTCCCATTAAGGAAATATAGCTTATGGCCTAATCGACAATCGAGATATAGCGTTCCTGTGCTTCTCCGATGGAAGAAGAAGAGTAGAACGGGTGTCGAGATTCGAGAAGGTGCACCGTTTCGTCGTTGTTCTTTTGAGAGGTGCAAGGATACTAATGTAAGGGCGGGAGAAGGGTAGCTTAACTGCTCTTCGCAATCGTGGTAGTTGACGTTAATGATGGAATTTATGAAACTTCATTTGAACGGTCATGATTGGCAGTGGAAGTTTGGTTGGGAAAGATAGTAGACGATCCACGATTTGCGTCATTATCCATATCAAACGGTTCTAAAGCTTCCACGCGATTCCCCACGTTTCCCATCACCGAAAACCCAGGACGCATCTCCCTCTTAATAATCTACGTGGCAGTTTCTCAAACGTCCACGCGCTCCCTCCGCCTCCCACCATTTTTTCACTTCTTTTGCAAATCAGCCAGATCTCTGTTATTTCATCTTTTACTATATAATGATGAACTAGCAGAATTATTGGGGAGAATAAAAATGGTGAGGCCAATAGGGGAGAGGGATGATGACGGAGGCCGTTACAAGGGTGTACAGATGAGGAAGTGGGGGAAATGAGTGGCGGAAGTACGGCAACCCAACAGCCGAGGAAGAATTTGGTTGGGTTCTTTCAAGACGGAGAAAGAAGCGGCGAGAGCTTACGACGCCGCCTTTTTCTGCCTGCGGGGGAATTCAGCAAAGCTCAACTTTCATGACAATCCTCCGGATATAGCGGGTGCTGGTGATTTGACGACGGCTCAAATCAAGGAAGTGGATTTCAGGCACGCGGGTCGGGTTGCTGAAAAACAAGGAACGGAAGTGGCGGGTGTTGGTTTGGGAGACAGATCGGGCCGCGCTTATTTTCACCCACCTTGTGTTTGGACTTTCTAGCCCTACAAGTTCTTTTTTTTATATAAAAAAAGTCGGGAAGTTCAAATTTTGATAGAAAAAGAAATGTTTTGTTTGTTGATGAAGCTTTGTGTAAATTGATTTTCATAGCGTGTTTGTGGTTCATCGATCTGTGTTTGAATTGAAATGTTGTGTTTTGATGGATAGATGCTGTTGCTTTTGTTGTCCAAAAAAGAAGAAACTTGGGACTGTGTTGTGATTTAGTCGAAATGAAAATGATGGGTTCCGACCCGAACCCCATTTTTTAAAACCCGGACCGATCAGTTCGAACCCGACGGGTTCGGTACGGTGCCCATCCCTAGCTACATTAACAGAGACGCCTCCCCATTCCCATGCTATTATCATTTGAATGATCATATCTCTCTCTTTGATATGCGTATTCGTTGAGATTTCTTTTAACCCTGTATATGGTATCTACTGCAACTTCATACCGTTTTGCCTATGCTTTGATTCAATATATATATCTGAATCAAGTTCGTCACATTTTTTTTTCAGTCCGGGATCGGAATACTTGTTCGGAGACAGGTATATTTTGTTCATCCGACATGAAAGATCCGAACGTCTAGCAAAGGTCAGACAACCGATATGAAAGCTCTAACAAAATTTTGATTCAAAAGTGTCATGAACTAAAATTTCCTTAATATATATGGTTACAGATAAACTAATCAAAAGTCGGATGTGACTGAGAGTTGAGATCTAAGGGGCTCGTTGCATGAATAGATAGGTAAGAAAACAGCAGGCTTACCCTGCCCGGAAAAAAAAAGAGAAAAAACAAAGGAAGGCTTAAGAAAAGCCTCAAAAAAGAGAAGAGACCAGACATCGGCTTAGATTACTATGGTGATTGAGCAGCCAAACCCAGCCATGACTTGCTGTTGCCGGCCTCGGAAGGTGATGCAGCAGAGCTAGTTATCTGGTACGGTGCTTTAGAGGTGATCCTGAAGAATGATCATAACGATATCAACATCAATAATTTTACTCAAAAAGGTTGTACAAACTAGAAAAATGAACCTTGTCTTGTCTTTAAATGCAAATGCTTTGATCTTATTAAGATAATCCGATACACGAAATTGCAGGACATTTCTCTAGGAGTCTTGATGACTACCTGTCCTTTCGTTTCTCTAGGAACCGATGCAGCGAAGCTCTCCTTGCAATTGGCAGATCTGCTGCAAATAGACACAAAAACTAATAAGAAATTTAACATAGAACATGAACAATAACGCAGAACTCCTCGATTTAAAGAAACTGAAGTGGACAACAAGGATTACCTCCAGGATAGGGTCGATGAGCTGGTTGACCCGCTTTCGAGGTAGGAGGAACTCCGACACTAGATTCGATTGGACTTCTTGCTCTGCTGGAAGTAAAAGGGGTGGGGTTGAAGCTGTTGGTTTGTGAGCTGCTCTTGTTGGCTATAAGCCTGATTTCCTTAGTTTTGTCAGCTGGGAAATCATTGAACACAATCACTTGTCCACCGTAAAAGATGGTCATTTGTGCAGCTTGAGGCTCAAACTTGTTCATGTTAGTAACGGTACTACAACCAACCCTTTTCAGAGCAACGTCCTTAGGAGCCGGTACCGAGAAACCAGCTCGTTGAGGGAACAAATCCATGGATCTCAAGTTCCGAGGAGCTCCAACGGTTCGGCCAGAAACATCACCGGACTTGCTCGACGGGAAATAGGTCCATGGTCGTAGGCGGCACCTGTGGTGTCCCTGCAACATATCCACAAAGAAAGCGGCGATACATTAGAGATTAGACTCAAATTCTGTTGTTGTAGAACTTGTTTTAATGGTTAAACGACTTATGTCAACAGAGTCCGATGGTCCTGTCAAGTTAATGAAGAAGAATGCGATGACCCTGTCAAGTTAAAACGGGTAAAATCTCAACAGAATTGTATTCTAGAAAAAATACCGAAAAAATTGAAACTTTTGAATCACGTGCTCTATTTCTTCTTCACAATTTCATTTTCCAAAACAATTGCTCAAATTTTTAGTAATTTCAGGGGATGACCGGGAAATTAAAGGGCATGTGTTCTGACTGTTTCGAAATATTAATTGCGAATACGACAATCTGCAAATCTGATTTTGAGGATCTGAATCTTACACAACTAAGAAAAATAAAAACATAAAGATCCCAACTTTGAACATTAATTTGATTAAAAACCAAAGCTTAATTGGACTTCAGTAATATAAACTAGCTTTACCCAAAACCGAAAAGGATTAAAACAAGAGATAAAAAAACAAAGAATTCAAATAAAATGAAGAGCATACCCTTAGTTTCACCGTTGCATGTCATTCCCAGGGGTAGATCTCGGAATCTACCTTTATCCTTCAAATACCGACTCAACAAATTACAAGTTTGGGTAAAGCTTGGCTTCTCCGATAACATCGCCTGCTTCAAACCCGTATATTCCGACGAACACGACATATTTCCGACAAAACAAAATCCAACTGCTTTGAACCCTTATGCTCTTTTGGGGTTTTAGAGAATGATTTGGAATTCAAACAACCTCGATCTTTGAACTTACTTCACAATTTCATCAAGGATAAACTTAATTCGAGATGCTTTCAGCTAAGGAACTTATGATTTATTTATACGAAGAGTAGGAGAAGATGGGTTGTTGTTGATCTTTCAAAAATAAAATAATAAAGCTGGTTAGAGAAGGGTGGCGGTGGGTAAAAAAAGCAGGCGGACTAATATACGGCTAATATACGCTTTCAAAGAGACGTTTTTCTTTTCTTTGGTTTTACCTTTTTCTTCCCAACAGCGATGCTTTATCATTTTATTTTATGTTCCCTTCGCAGGAGGTTTTCGAAGTTTTTAAGGTATTTTTGTTTCTTTTTCTTGAAAAATACTTCTCATTTATTATAATTAATGTGTTACATAAAGTGTTCACAATTATTTTAGAGGGCGACTTCGAGTTAAAAAAAATATTGAGTGCTACATTGGTTTTTTAAGGATAAAAAAGGGTCTCATGTACCCTTTTACCTTAATTTTTTTAGTAATTTAATTTTTACTTTTGGTATTATTATATTTAAGTTGTTGTTGAATTTTATTTATTTTGAATTTAAAATATTTTATATTTTGAATTTAAAATATTTAAAAAAAATCAAACAAACCTTTAAACTTTTGAAGAAAAAAAAATCAATTTGACCATTGAACTTAAAAAACAGTTTAATTTATCTGCTACATCATCAGTCACTTTGAATTGTCACATCAGTATTGTGGATTATCACATCAATACCTAAAAATGTCACGTCAGTATCATAACGGTCAACGACGGAAATCATTAGTCAAATGACCAAGTTAAGTTCTCTTTATAAGTTCGAATGCCACATTAAGCAAAAACAAAATCAACTGCGACATTGATTTTTTTTTTTGACAAATACAGGGTCTCATGTACCCTTTTACCTTTTATTTCATGTTCCTCTAACAGGTGCTTTCGATATTTTTAAGGTACTTTTGTTTCGTTTTCTTAAAAAGTACTTATTTATTATAATTATGTTACATAAATTGTTGACAATTATTTTAATAAAAATAAATTTAAAAGATAAATAACAATAATTGAATTGTAAAATCGTTTATAAACAAAGAAGACTGATAAAATACTGATACTAAAAACACATTAAATATTATATGAGTTTGCATATCATATAATCAATATATACAATGGATCATACAAATAGTACATTTCCTACCATGATGATATAGAATTGTATTTAGATACAGATGCCATCGGAATTTCTAAATGATGACGTTATTGTAACACAAATTCAACACGATCTAACAACATGAATGGTGTAAAATAATCGAACGTTAAACTCGTAAAGTTCAGTAATACACAACTATACAACAGTACAACATGAGACATGCAATCCATAATGGTTAAGTGAAAGAATAAGCCATGATATATCAAATACGTATAATATATATCAAATACGTATAATATAATTCGTGTAATGTACAATATCATGAATGGATTTGAGATTAATCAAAAGATTAGAGTAATATCTAACTATCAGAAGACTTATCATTATCACATTATTAGTCATGCATATAACATGTTATTACACAGATAATTCATACAAATTATCATAAACGAAATTAATTTCTATCAAATGATGAGATGGTTATTTATTGAAAGTTGATTAATGTATTGTTGTAGTTGTTAGGTAGAAGATTACATATGCCACAAAAAGTTTGAGTATCCAGGATGGCAAAAGCCACGAGATAATGTTCTCAAACTATTTAATTCACGAGATAATGCTTTGGTCATATTATTTGCTGAGATAGGATGAAATATACAGTGCAATCGTAGGTTGCCATGACATCCGAGCGACCTGTGTGGTGTTTTGCATGAGCCATGCACGTCCGATGGGTAGGTCGCCAGGGCATCCAAGCGACATGGTAGGTCGCCAGGGCATCCTAGCGACATGCATTCTGGCGACCTACCTATTGGACGTGCATGGTTCATGCAAAACACCACACAGGTCGCTCGGATGCCATGGCGACCTCCTAGCTCGCCCGGATGCCATGGCGACCTACGACTGCACTGTAGATTTCACCCTATCTCAGCAAATAATATGGCCAAAGCATTATCTCGTGAATTAAATAGTTTGAGAACATTATCTCGTGGCTTTTGCCATCCAGGATAGTTATGCGCCTTTAAGGTAAAGTGTTAAAAAGATTACAATAGCAGCTTGATATTTTGGTCATTTATTAATGGGTTGGTTTAAGCGATAAGTAGTCTGATGTCACTTAAGTAAGATCTTATGTTTGAGTCTTTGTATATGCAGAAAATCCTCGTTGAGAGATTCAAACACCAAAGCTAAGTGTACAACACAGGTAAATCCAGATTACTCAATACAAAACTCTGAAATCGGGAGTAAAAAAATAATAATATTTTGGTCCTTCAACGTAGGTCTCAGGATTGTAGTTTGGAGCTAATTGTGAAGACTATAATTCTTTGTAATTAAATTAGATTTTATTTATTATTAGTATTTTTAAAGTCAATCATTCAAATTAATTTAAATTCAATTGTTTTGCTTTTATTTCAGACTGGTCATGCACTTGAGCTTATACTAAAAGCCCCATCAGTTAATTAATTTGTTGGAAATGAAGCAACAACTTCGTTTATATCAATTAGGGTTGTTCATTCGGTTAAAACCGAACCGAATCAAACCGAATTAACCAATTTTTTTTTCTTTAACCGTTAATTAAATCGATTTTTTTTTCGAAAATATTAACCGAACCGAATAAATTTTGGTTAATTCGATTAATTTTCGAATTAACCAAAAAAAATTAAAATTTTTTAATTTATATAAAAATTAATTGTTTTTAATTCAAAAAAATAATTAATTTAAATAATATATAATTATAAAATAAAAATTTCAGATAAATTTTTAATTAATTAATATTGATTTAGGTTTAAAAGTTATTGGATATTAAATTATTAATTAGGTTTTAAATGATTTGGGTTTAGCTCATATGTTATATATAATATATATAATATTTTTTAATTAAAAAACAGTTTACAATTAATTTAAATAATATATAATTATAAAATAAAAATTTATATAAAATTTTTAATTAATTAATATTGATTTAGTTTAAAAGTTATTGAATCTTAAATTATTACTTGGGTTTTAAATGGTTTGGGTTGAGCCTATATATTATATATAATATATTTAATATTTAAAATTTAATTTCGGTTAATTCGGTTAATTAACCGATTTCGAACCGAATTAACTGTTAATCGATTTCTAAAAATTTTCTTAACCTTTAATCGACCGAACTAATTCTGTAACCGAATCGAACTAATTTAGTTCGATCAGTTAACCGAATTAGTTAAGTTATTTGACACCCCTAATATCAATTAAAAAACGTGTATTGGACACTTACTAAATTACTATTATTATTAAGCAATGATTGAGTGTTTGTTAATGCTAAACTACCAACCAATCCAGCAAATCATTGCAACTGCTTGCTTTCTTCAAACTATCACGTAATCGCAAAGACATTATATATATCAAACGGTTTTCTTTCTTAAAAAAAGAAATTAGTTTTGTACTTTAAACTATATAATGGGATCAAATATCGGTCGATTTTGTAGGATATGACGTTAGATTAATATCACGTCTTGAAGAAATTGGAGATATAAGTCCCTCGTCGGAAAGAAAAAATATATTGAAATTTAAAAATAATGACATTGTATATCTTATTAGACATATCATATCTTTTGGGAATGGATAATTGTAATACCCCAAATTCGGGTTGACCCGAGACCCGCTAATAAAGCCGAAGGACTTAGTAAGATAGTTGGATTAATATTAATTAGGATTTGGGCTTGGTTCGGGCTCAAGTATTAATATTTGGGGCTAAGATTGTTATGAAATAAGAGGAGAGAGACTTAAAGAGTGATTTTACCATTTTTCAAATCAATAGCTAAAATCCCTTTTTTTCTTAATAATAACGTGAACAACTCCGATGTCTTCCTCACCAAACACTCTTCCTCATATCTCTCATTTTTTTCTTAGCCTTCCTCTCCTTCAAGTGAAGCTCCAAGGATTCCAATTTTTAGTTGAGTTATCTAAGGTAAGAAAGTTATTTTTCTATTTCTTGAGCTCCATTTCAAGTCCCATATGCCAAGATTTAAGCTTCAAACCAAATGGGTTTTTGCTGAGGTTTATGAAATAGAGGATTTTAGCTTGTGTTTGGGGAAGGGTGAACTTTAAGAAATGCTTTTAGACTCTTAATAGTCTCCTAAATAAGCTAGTAATATCTTTTCTTTATGCATTAGTGAAAGAAGTAGGAGAAGGGTCCAAAACAAAGGGAAAAAGAAGTTAACTTTGGGGTAATTTGGGACTCTTTCCAGCTACCACGACCTTAAGGTAACACCCTAATAACCTTCTTATGTCAATTGTAAGCATTACCAAGCATTTATGTAGCTTATATTAGTTTTGAATGATTTAAGAGCATGATCATGGTAGATTTCAAATCCATGTGTTTTTAAGTTATATGATACCTCTTTATGACCCTAATATACTTACATAAGATACTAATAATATAACACCCATAAACATGGGTCAGTAGTTTGGGTTAACCCAAGATCCATTTTAGAGCCCGAAAGATTTATTAAAATAGTTTGGACTAAGTTTATTTGGAATTGGGCTAAGTTGGGCCAAAAGTTTTATGAAATGTAATGATATTTGTATGAGCTTGAAAGTGTAAGGACCTAAAGTGTAGTTTACCCATTTTTGTTTTCAGTTGAAAACTTCCCCCTTATTTTTATATCAGGTCACGTAAACTAACTCCAAATATATCACCAAGTCTTCTTATTCTTCCTTTCATTTTATTCTCTTCCTCTTCCTTTCTCAAGTAGAAAATTTTAAGCATTCCAATTCTAGTTGCTTGAGCCAAGGTAAGAATGTGAATCATCATCTTTCAAGCTTTAATTTAATCTCCGTATTGCAAGTTTTAGATTAAGTTTCCAAAATGGGTTTTTGGGAGGTTTGAGAGAAATCTTGGATTATAAGTTGTTTTGATAGATTTAAGTTCTAGGAAATGTTCCCATCTTTATTTCCATCATTTAGTTTACTTATAATTTCTTTTTTTACCCTTGAATAGTTAAAGAAGTGGGAGAAAGCTCAAAAGCTAAAGGAAAAGAGAAAATACCTCTTGATTGAGTTGGGGGCTTTGCATTTTAGCCAAGAATACAAGGTAACCACACTTACAACTTCTTCATACTTCTAGTGGGTCATTAGAAGTGTTAGATAGCATGAAAATTTAGAAATAAGCTTGATGTGCATGTTAATGGTAGGTTCAATGTTTTATGTTATAAGTATGTTTTGAAGCCTTATTTATGACTCTTATTGATCACATAAGACATTAATAATAAGTGGGAACCTCATTGTAGCAATATGCGTGAGTTTGGGTGTAAATTTTGAGCCTAAGTAAGGCCTTTTCGAGCAGGGGTATCGGTACTATAAGAACAATACCGATACTATTCTTTAGAAAATGTAAAATCGGCTTAGTTGAGTAAGAGTATCGACTGAGTAAATTTTGAAAACATCGAAGCTAAAATTAGTATCGGTATTCATGGGAGTATCGATACCCAGGGTAGAAGTATCGATACTCCCCATAGGAGTACCGATATTGAGATTATTTTCTAAACATTGAATCTAAATTTAATATCGATATCCCGTTTAGTATCGATACCCTAGCTTGGAAGTATCGATACTAGACGGTAAGTATCGATACTATACTTCTTCAAAGCATGTGATAATAGGGTAGAGTATCGATACCTAAGGCAAAGTATTGATACTTAGAGGTCAGTATCGATACTAAAAGGCCAGTATATGTACCTACGTACAAATTAAGTTAAGGATTTTCTGGAGATTGTAATGGGGAATGAGGTTCCCAAGAAATCTATAATTACTCTCAAATAAGGTTACAAGTGGAAAAAATAATAACGCCAAATCAAACGTAGAAACTAGATAAAGTAGGGAAAAATAAGACTAGCCTTGTTAGATGCTCGGAAAATGAATCGAACACTCGAGTTCCTTTAATTCAATGTGTCGAAGTATAGAGGCAATCCATATATCCTTAGAGAGTGCCCAAGGCATTTTAAACTGACTAACTAGGGCTCAAGGTCCGACACTCGCAAGGGGTGGGCTAGTCGGGGGGTGTTGTCCAATGCATAAATTTTGGGGGGCACATCCTCGGTAGAATAGAGGGGTATGTGAGCTCCAAGATGCATAGATCTCTCAACCGCACCATGATGTCTACCATAGCGTAGAGAGTGAGTATCACAAGGATACTTGCTAATGATTAAGATTAAATAGATTCATTATACCTTTTAATCAGATGTATGATCATGTTTAAATAACCCCCATTAGTATGATTTAGTTGTTAGTGTGGCACTGGGTTAGTTAGCTCAACGTTTGGAATTTGTTTCCTTACACATATTCTTAGATGGAGAACTTGAAGAACTTTTGTATCGGGTAGATCCAGACCCAGAATTTCGAAGAAAAGTACGTCTCGATTTCTTTTTAGAGGGCATGTATATTTGTAACCTTTATTTTGTATAATCGAGTCATAACTTGTTTTAAATTCAAGGTCTGTACATTTAATTTTTGTATCCTTTGGAGCTCCCGACTATAAACTATTTTTTACAAAAGTTATTGTCTATTTTATCATAAATAATTATTAATGTAAGTTTTTTCCCATTGAATATGATAAAGAAAATTTTGGTTAGCCACTTCAGTGGTTCCGTGTGATGCTCTTATCGGACGACTATGTGTCGTTTGGTGTTACAAATAATGTTTGGGGACCTCCTTAGGGTCTTTAGGACAGTTTAGAATAGTTGAAGATGCTCAAACAAGACATTTTCGGGTGCCAATATCGATAATGTATGAGTCAACATCGATAATGTATGAGTCAGTATCGATATTGTTCGTATCTTGTCAAAAATACAAGTTTTAAAGCAGAAGTATCGATACTCTAGGATCGGTTTTGATACCTAAGGGAAAGATCTCGATAGTAAAATTCCAGTATATCATTTTGGTATCGATACTCACGGGAGTATCGATACCATGGGCGGAGTATCAATACTCCCCATAGGGGTATCAATACTACCCTTTTTCTTAAGGTCTATTTTAAGTTGTTGGTATCGATACTCAAGTAGGGGTATCGATACTCTTAAGTCAGTATCTATACTGACGTGATAGTATCGATACTACCTCCTTTTCAAAGATAAGAAATTTTGAGAAATTTTAAAAGAATGGTTGAGGGGCCCACACCACTCTTTAATCCTTCAATAAGACATTAAGTGAAAACAATATTAACAAGTTAAATTTAACTTAGAAACTCTATTATTTAAGGAATCATAAGACTTTCCTTGTATGACGTTCGGGTAACGAGACGGACACCCGAATCACTCTAGAATATAAGGGAATGTTTGTATGCTAAGATATGACCAACCTTAAGATTCGTTGCACATCTTTATTAGCTGGGCGTAGATGCCCCAAGTCTCGACGAAGCAAGTTAGCGGGTGAAGCAATCCGATGTAGAATTCTGAATTTTCACCCTAGGTAGGATAAAGGGGTGCGTGAGCTCCGAGATATAGCCCCTCAGTCAAACCATGATTCCTACCTTTGTGTGTAAGTTTTAGTTGGCATACTCGTAAGCTAGCAATTATGAATTAAGTATGTTTTAAGTATGATCAATAGAGGATGCATGTAGTTTAGATTGGTTATTAGTGTGGCACTGAGCTTGTGAGTTCAACGTTCGAAATTTGTTTCTGTGCGCAAGATAGGATCAGGAGCATTTTTAGGAGCCTTGCCTAGACCAAAATGCATCAGCCGCCAGCTTTGAGTATGTCTCGGCGTTTGTACTAGTGACATGTATTGTAAATGAACCCATGTATGTTAGGTCAAGATGTAATGTTTGAATATCTTGTAAACTTAAATTCAAATTACTGTGGGGCTCCCAAATTTGTAAAACAAGTATTTTAAAATATGCTTTTATGTATGTCAAATTATGAATTTATGCAAATGAATACATTGATTTTAAAAACAAAATTTTTGGTCGACCACATCTAATGGTCCGTGTGACATCATAGTCCATCGATCTTTGGATTTTATTGAACTAATATGTTACGATAAAGGTCTCGACAAATAATATCATAATGATTCTTTAACTGTCCGAATTTGCAGCGAACGCTAAAAGAGATTAAAATTTAGTTTATCAAACTAGCTAAATTGGCACATTCGTAAGGAACTGTGAGTTTAGATTTAATAAGTGGTGTGGTATAAAGCCTGGTTAAAAAGGGGGATGCATGCTATGAAACTGGTTTCAGCAAGCTGGTGAAAAATGTATACAAGCTACTTGAATTTCTCAGTACACGGCTCAGTGAATCTTACAAATTATAAAAGTGGAGCCAAAAACCGGTAAGGAAATAAACATGCTTGCTCTGCTCCATAGTTCTTGCAAAATTATCTCATACAAACTTCGTGCCTTTGAGCTCTGATCCAAGAAAGAATGGCTGGCCGACAGCGAACCGCCATTTTCTCATATGTCATAATCTATATCTGTTACATTTTGGGCTTCAGATCGCAATATGAGTCTTCCTTCTTCATCGTATCTATCAAGGTTCTCACAGGGAGCAGGGAAGACAGTCCCTATTACGCAGCCTTCCACAAAGGCACACTGGAATACATGCTTCCTCTTATATGTTATCCCGATAGACATATCCCTGAACGTCACGTTTCTGATGGGAATGTCTTCACTTCCGTGTATTCTAACAGGTACACGGACTCCTTGACCGTATATCTCGGTGAAGCTTATGTCCCTTACTATTGGGAGGGCCTTTCTGTCGAAATCATCGTCAGGGTGCTCGTTGTAGTCTGTCTTGATGACAATTCCAACTCGGGCACCATCAAATGTAAGATTTTGATAGGTTATATCTCTAACGTATCCACCTCTTCCGACTGCAGTCTTGATTCGAACTGCACGCCTAGAACTCCAGATGAGGACATTCTCCACAGTTACATTATATACCCCACCAGACATCTCACTGCCTATCGATACGCCAGCACTGTGGCATGGTTCAGTCAAGGCAGAATTTTTGTTATCATCTGAATAATTACACATGTTTCTACGAAAGGAAGGAATCATAACTGACAAAATTCTAATGCTTAACGACAAACCATAACTGGTTTAACACAAAATTTGAGTTTTTAAAAAAGTCGACTTTTGCTTCTATTGTTCAGTGAAAAAATTATTAACATAAGTTATCAAATATTGCAACAAGTATCCATGAATGAATGCTACAAGTCTTACGCATAGTGGTTACATATGATTGCATGGAGCGTATAGTTATCGACTTATGGTTGGCATATGAAAAACATGAAGGAAATCAGGCAGTAGAATATTCACAAAGATGGAGGAAAACTAGTTGAAGAAACTTCACCTGACCATAGAACGGACAATGAGGTTTCTGATAAGAATGTTTCTCGAGGGTCGTCCATAAGCTATGCCATATTGATCCCAGCCACTCTTTATCGCAATTGCATCATCCCCAACACTTATGTAGCAATCCTCTATTACCATATCCTCACATGAATCTGTTTACGACATAAATGGCTTGCAATTAGTCACATTTAGAATGCATTAATCTTTTTCCGTCTTTCTCCACATCAAATCAACAAGCTGAAATGTAGCGTACACGGGCCTAGATTTTTCTGACTTTATATGTGACAAAGGAAATGGGAAAAGGAGGTAAAAAAACAAAATAATGAAAGCAAATTTGTTGCAATTTGCTCACACATTTCGTAGAATTCAGTTCAGGATGCTAATTCATACGTTCTCGGCTTTTAAGTTTCTGTGCAGTTCATAGCATGAATGGACATTTTTTTTCTTCTATTTACAAGTAGAATGGATCACTTACCAGGATCAATTCCATCAGTATTTGGGGCTTCAAGTATTGGAGCCAGGATGGTAACATTCCTTACTGTTATATTCTTGCAGTCATATGGATGAAAAGTCCAAAACGGAGAATCGCGTAAGGTTATACTAGAGATTACAATGTCACTTGACCACATTATCTGCACAAGTGGACCTCTGGTGTTGTTGAGTAGCTTTTGGCGAAACTTCTTCCACCATGATTGGCCCTGTCCATTTATGGTACCGTTATGCCCTGTTGATTTGTGAAAACAGAGGGTAAAATCAGCCACAGACAGCAACAAAATGATTTGTGCATAATAAAAGTCTTAATCTTCGTTTTATCTGAATCAAACTATACAAGGGACTCACTCAGCTACTAATATTTTATAGTCAAATTTTGAGTGAATCAAATCTAGATTACATGTGTCGCAAGCTGCCGTACAAATTTCTTTATTAATTATGACCGTTTCACCAACTTGGCAACTGGCTTTAAAATTTATACCGATTCATAAACATTCATCCTTGTTACAACGGAAGAAAAGGGAGCAAGCAGGCAACGTGTAATCAACCGAAACACTGAAAAGGCTGTTCCTTTCCCCTTTCTCCATATGAAAAAGGATGCAGAAACTATTTATGGAAGCTGTATGCATAGGAGTGTATTATAGTATTTTAGAGGGATCAATTATCATGTTCTATGACTCGGAAAAGCTAAATTGGCTCATTCACAATGGATAGACTAAAAATACAAGTTCCAATAATGAAATTCACTATATGGTTTACCGATAACTGTCTTAAAATAAATTAACTATAAAGTTCTCTATAAGGCTATAATTCTTTTACTAAATGCTTAAGCTCGAGAAGGTCATAGACAACAGATAGAAAAAGTAATGCTAGCAACTCATGAAGAAATATTACAAAGTGACTTAAAAACTGAAATTACTGCCTATTAGGGAAGGTAAAATAAGCTAACCAGTTATAACAACATCTCTGAGGTTTTGCCCGTGAATTAAACTCCCAAACCGAGCTCCCTTATGCTCTCTTCCGTGCCCGTATGAAGGCAATGGAGGCATTAAAGGCCATCGCTTCTCGTCCTGTATAATACCGGGAAAAGATCACATCCAAAATCAGCAATAGGCATTGTAATTGTTAACAAAGACCACAAGATGAAGCCACCTAAATCAGAAGTTTTAAACCCAAAACTTAAAAAACTAGCTTCAACTCTGGGACATTACTTAAACTAGAACCAAATCATCTTTCTCCATTCATCACAATTCATAGCCTATAACAACTAAGCATATTAAGCAATTTGTGCGAGAAACTCAATCTTGTCTTCATAAAAGAAGCTTGTTTAGTTAACAAGCCAAAACGGAGATTCATTCTCAAACTTCATCCTAAGATATTGAGTTCAGCATGAAGATTGATCTAAGAGGGGGAATCACCATTTCAAATGATTTAAGCAAATGAGTTGAAAACGAAACGGAATTGAAAGCACAAACCTGGACTCCAAGAATCTCAGCATCTTCAGCTAGAAACAAAGTCATATGACTAGTAAGATTAAACGGGGCCGTGAGCCACTTCCCGGGCGGCACATTGAGCTGCGCACCACCTTTCTTCCCAAACTTGGAGATCGTCAGGATAGCCCTCTCAAACGCCGCCGTTTCATCAGCGACCCCATCCCCAACCCCACCAAAATCAGTCAAATTAAACACGAAAGGACGCATCTTGGGTATAGACCGACCCGGTCCAGCTTTGGCGAACATAGAGAAACCAGCCCCTCCAATACTCCGTTGCCATAAGAAAACCGAACCGAAAGCCGCGATCCAGAGGACAGTCAGGAGAGTTTTATGCGACGAAAGCAATGACATAACCCGTCTCTTAAGCTCCAGCCTTTGTTGATGTAACTGAGACCGCCCAACCGGCAATGTCTCCACCATCTCTGGGGTTTTTTGTGATCGGAGAAATTCGGTTAAAAGAAAACGTCTTTTGGCAGTTGGATTTGGAACACATAAAAGGAGGATCCTTTGTACAAGAAGAGTGAAAAATAATACAAAAGGTTGTATTTTTTTAGGTGAGATGTTAACTTCCGGTAGCTAGTAGCTCTGTTGTTCGTAAATGAAGAGTGCGTTTCAAGGCAAGTGACCGATGAAGGCGAGAGATATAAATCACGATCTCAAGACTTCTGGTTTAAACATGCCACAACTCCTATTTTTTTAACATAAAAGTTTAATTTATGCTTACTAATATTTGATTAAACAACTATTTTAATTTTTAATATTTATTTTAAAATAAAAAATTATTTAAAATCTAATTAAATAATTATTTAGAATCGGGGTTGTTCAAGTGGTAAATAGCTTGATATCACTATTAAGAGACATCCACCAAAATCAGGTTAACGACTTAAGTCGATTCAGATTAATCGATGTAAAACTTTAAAATCTAAAGGACAAAAAAATAATTATTGTAATTCTTTAGTTTTTGGTCTATAATATTTTATTTTAATATTAAAATATTTATATTCTATCGTGATAATTATTTGTTTACTAACAATATTCATTCACGGAATAAATTTTTTTCTCAAAATAATACTTTAAAATTTAAATTGCTCTAAATAAAAATGATAAAAAAATATTTATTTAATCAAACATTAGGAGTGTTTTTTTTATTATTATGTATTTATTAATCTTTATATTAAATTTTTAAATATTTTAAATATTTATACGGATCGACTTGGTTAAAATAATGATTGATATTAATAAAAATCTTTGATTTGAGTATCAATGACTATGATGTTTGATTATTTATTGTTAAATAATTAAAAATCTTTAAAATAAATACTACAACATGTAATCATACTAGATTAATTAAAAAAATTATAATCTATTAATAATTATAAAAAATATATTTTAGTTTAAATGTTACCGCATGTAATTATCCTAGATTAATTTAAAAAATATTATAATCTATTAGTAATTATAAAAATATATTTTAGTTTCATATACTCATAATTTTAGGAAAAAGTATAAAATGGTCCCTCGACTATAAGATACTATTTTATTGAGTCCCTTAACTATTAAAAGTTACAAAACGATCCCCTGTAGGGAGTTGATTTGTTGAGTCCCTCTACTATTAAAAGTTACTAAATGGTCACTCGACTATTCTTTATGTTCTAAACTCATCATTTTTTGTTAAAAAATTAATGGTCGTCTGAGTTGGATTTAACGTGTTAACTGAGATATGATAGTCATTTGAGATTATGAGATCAAATTTTATCATATCTCAGTTAGTATGTTAACGTACAACTCAGACGGTAGTCAAAATTTTAACATAGAATTATGAGTTTGAAACATAATGAATAGCCGAGTAACCATTTATAACTTTTAATAGTTGATGGACTTAACCAAGTAAGACTCTATAGTCAAGAGACTATTTTATAACTTTTAATAGTCAAAATATTTATAAAACATTATCCTATATTCAGGGGACTATTTTGTAATTTACCCATAATTTTATTAATTTATTTATTAAAATGAAAAAAATGATAAATGATAAATTTATTCTATAGAAAATCCTGAGGTCTCTTCCACGTCGAGGGGGAGCGATGTTGATCATGTTCGGATCCTCACAACAGTCACAGGCTCGGAGTCCGAGATTGAAGTTAAATCTTTAACCCCAAAATAAGCAACGGAGAAAGCATTGACAAAGTCAAAACAGAGTTGCAGGCCTAACTCTTCTCCCTTTCAATCCCAAACCTCAATTGCCGATTCTATTATTAGCCCCCCAATATAACTTGCCAGCCTCTCAAAGCCCACAATACACTTCACCGCCATGGCAATCACAATACACAACCCCCCAAACCAAGACTCACGAAACCACATGATTTCTCCGAGCGGCGGCTGTTTCTATCCGGAGCTTCATTATTTCCGATCAGTAATGGCCGCTGTTCGCCTCCTCCATCTCCTTACGCTTCTGTTTATCACCCTTTCTTTTCCGACCCTTTGTTCTTCTCAATCTGATGCAGACATCCTAATTAAGTTCAAGGAATCGTTTACACAAGGTAATTTGAGTGGTTGGATTCCGGGGCCAGCTGTTTCTCCCTGTCAGAAGAAATGGGTCGGCGTCATGTGCCGGGGAGTATATTACTGGTCTCCAATTGGCGGATTTAAACCTTTCGGGAACTGTCGACGTCCAGCCTTTGCTTCAACTTCGTTACTTGAGATCCATCAGCTTAATGAGGAACTCGTTCACAGGTCCGATCCCGGAATTCAATAAACTCGGTGCTTTGAGGTCTTTATACTTGACTCGTAATCAGTTCAGCGGTGCGATACCCAATGATTATTTGCAACGATGAGATCTTTGAAGAAATTGTGGTTAAATGAAAATCAATTCTCCGGGAATATCCCTGAGTCCGTGATGGATCTACATTATCTCTTAGAACTCCACCTCGAGGGAAACCACTTCACAGGGTCGATCCCGCCATTGAAATATCCGAGTGTTCTTACGTCCCTTAACCTATCTCTTAATTACTTGCAAGGACACATCCCAAAAGTTTGGCCAAGTTCGGCGCCGATTCATTCCAAGGGAATGTAAGACTTTGCGGGAAACCGACTGCCAATGATTGCATAAAAGAAGCTCCCCCAGCCCCACCGCCGGTAGCTTCAAGTCCGTCGCCTTCGGGTAAAATCCAAAACCAAAACCAAAACCGAACTGAAGCCGATAGAGCCAAATCCATTTACCATGGCAACGTAATGCTTGTAGCCACGACCATGTTTTTTGTACTGTGCATTGTGGTAGCCTCCCTCTTCTCAGCAAACTGTAAGACTAAGAAGGAAGATGGTGTAAGAGGTCAAAGTAAGCAAACTGTAAGAGCCGAGGTGCTGCCGGTCCGCTTACCACCGGAATCCATCCATCGAAGGCCAGTAGATTCGAGTCCGAGGAGTAAACCAGGCTCAAGGAGGGACCCGAAGGCACCGGCCACCAAGGGCGGGACGGTTGACATGGTCATAGTGAATGGTGAGAGAGGTGAATTCGGGTTGCACGATTTGATGAAGGCAACCGCCGAGGTGCTTGGAAATGGCGCGTTGGGCTCTGCGTATAAGGCTACGATGGTTAATGGATTGGCCGTGGTGGTGAAGAGAATGAGATGGTTGAACAGGCTGAGAAAAGATGAGTTCGATGCTAAAATGAGGCGGTTCGGGGCATTGAAGCACAACAATGTTTTGACGCCATTAGCATACAATTGTAGGAAAGAGGAGAAGCTCATTGTTTCAGAATACGTGCCCAAGGGCAGCTTGTCATACGTCTTGCATGGTAACTTTCATTTTATATTCATATTCAATGGCTTCTTCTTCTTAGTCTTCTCTGAATCCGATCAAAACTCCAAATTTCAGGTGCTAAAGACGTCCGAGTTAATCTAAATTGGCCGACACGTTTAAAGATCATCAAAGGAATCACTCACGGACTCAGTTTCATTCACAAAGAGTTCGCAATATACGAGGTCCCCCATGGGAACCTCAAATCCAGCAATGTTTTTTATCTGAAAACTACAATCCATTACTAAGTGACTATACTTTTCAACCACTGGCCGACCCAACCATGTCGCTCAAGCATTGTTTGCTTACAAATCTCCAGAATATATTCAATACCAACAAGTCTCCTCAAGATCAGATGTTTTTTGTCTAGGAATCATCATCCTGGAAATCATGACAGGTAAACTACCTTCACAATATCTAAGCAACAACGAGGGCGGGATCGATATCGTGCAATGGGTACAAACATCGATATCAGAGGACCGTGCTCTGGAATTGATTGATCCCGAGATAGCAAACGATGAATCTTCAACCGATTCGATTCTTCAGTCCTCGAGCTCGGAGCTTCTTGCGTCGAAAGTAACCCCGATAAAAGAATACACTTAAACGAAGTCGTTACTAGGATAGAAGAGATAAGTTAAATCGCAATGCAGGCCTAGTTTCACATAGCCTTATAGATGAGACCGAAAAAGGGTTGCTGAGGTTGCCGACAATGATCGAGATCATCTTGTATTTGTTTGTATGTTAGGATAAGAAATCTTGAAAATGTGAAAAAGTTTTTTTTTCCAAGAATGATTAGGATGTAATCTTAGTCATGCTTTCGTCTTCCCTTTTTGGTTTTGGGAAAGAAATCACAATTTGAACTCAGAAAATAGTAATGTAAAAAGATGTAATATGTACGTAACAAGAAAGCAAGATAAATATAATCCTTTTGCATGGATGAGATATATGTGGTATGGATAGGCCCTGAACTAATAAAGTACACGTAAAATAGCCAAGCCCCAAGTCATCCAAAATCTAGCCCAACATCCTCCGAACTGCAAAGATTTCCAGATCTACCTAACATGTTAGAAAATGTAAATAAAAGTGTAAACTACTCATTTGGTCACACAATTATTAATTTTTTTCAAAATCATATTTAATATTATATTTTTGGTTATGTTTAAATCACACACTATTAAAAAATTAACGGTAATGCTGACATGGACATGTCGCTATAAAGTAATATTATATCAGTTTTCAAAATAAAAAAATGCTAAGTCTGTATTGTTATTAATTTTTTAACGGTGTATGACCAAAACGCAATAATAGATGTGATTTAAAAAAAAGAAATCGTGACCAAAACAGAAAATATAATATATGGAAAACTAAACAGGTAGTTTACCCAAAGGAAAATTGGGAAGTTATTAGGTAAGCCTTGGGTTTCCTTGTGTGATAAAACAGTCAAAAGGGATCGGAAACATAAGTTTGGTGGTTGTTGGAGTGAAACATTTGTTCCTTGAGTTAAAAGGCGCAGTTTCAGGGAAAAAGGCATGGCTTCTGCATCGGAGATTGCAGCAAAGTTGAATCTTGCTCCACACCCGAAGGTGGTTTCTTTGCTGAATCTTTCAGGGATAATTCGGTTTTGCTCTCCAAATCTCATCTTCCTCCTCAATGTAAGCTCTTTTTGTATACATGCCTTATCTTTGATGACTTCACTTCTGTTGCTGTCAATTAAAGATCAAATCTTTGATTCTGGGAAAATTATAGCTTCCCCCCCCCCCTTTCAATGCTATCTGATCTATAATTTGTTGGTTCCAAATATCATTCATATATTCAAACAAATTGTGATTGCCAAATTCAATTCATTCTTTTTCAACATTGATTTTGCTGAGAAGTAAATTAGAAGCAGAAGGTTTTTGTTATCTGCGTGCTGTTTATAGTGTCTGTAAGGGAATGCTTCGCACTCTGTAAAAGCACATTCCATTGAAAATTACACCCAGATTGCCATTGTCCTTGGAATTCACGAATTTGGTTTCTTTCTCTCTTCTTATCCAGTGTATGCCAATATTTATTTACTAGTGCTTCCTTAGTTGTATTTCCCATCGTAACATGATCGAATCTTCATCGCAGACAAAGTGGATCGCCCTGTTAGCACGAGTATTTACTTCTTGTTACCGTCCGGGAATGTGTCTCATCTTCATCGTATACCCTGTGCCGAGACCTGGCATTTTTATTTGGGAGAACCTCTGACGGTAATGGCCTACAATTGAACTTGTTCAAGCCATAACAGTTCCCTTTTAATCATGACACGGAACTGATATATAACTTGAAATGTTATTGATGTAAGTCGATAAAAATGTGAATCATATCATATAGGAACTATAATCTTTGGGGGTTATAATTTCATTTATATTCATTGTTGTTCTGAAGCATAATTGAAACAGGTCCTGGAGCTGGATGAGAAAGATGGGCAAGTAAAACTAACATGTTTGGGGCCTGATTTGTTGAATGATCAAAAGGTGCAGTACACAGTGCCTCCAAATGTTTGGTTTGGTGCATTTCCGACAAAGGATTTCCACATTTCGACTGACGGAGTGGTGACGAAAAATGAACCGAGTGATGCCGAGAGTCATTACTCGCTCGTAGGATGCACCTGCGCACCTGCCTTCCAGTTCCAAGACTTTGAGCTTGCAAAGCGTTCGGAGCTTGTACCGCGGTTCCCCAAACACGAGAATCTCCTTTCTCTACTCACTTACCCCAATTAAACGAAAGCTTAATAATAAAGTACCACACCGGTACTGGTTTCAATAATTGAAGTTTCAACCGATACTTGTAGCATCACGAAACGCTTTAGGATGTCCTGTACTCAGTACCAACTTTCAGATTTATGATTCCTGTATGCTACTACTTTCCTTTTCTTTTCCATCCAATGCATCTTGGACTCAAATTTGAAGATTATGAGCTTTTATGGTGTTCATATAAGTTTTTTGTTATTTTTCCTATCCATCGTGTCCATATCATGTTAAAGATGTACCATCGGATACACTCAGCTATGTATGTGTTAACAAGCAGGAAAATCGATGTGAGAAAGACAATTGCAAATGGAAATACCCACCTAGCCACATTATGACAAACCAACATGGAAAACATGTAATAAATCAAAAAGAAAATGAATTTAGAACCCTAAATTCTCAGAAAAATACAGAGCTTGCATCTTTAAGCTATAGAGTTCTAAAATTTATGAAAAAAATAACTTTCACCCCTTAATTCTTTATAATAATTGGGTCAGTGTAGACACTCATTTTCGTCCGTTTTTTATAGCAATATAATATAATTTTTGAAAATGTTTTTAAAATATATGTACTATATAGTTTCAAAAACATTTCGAAAATATATAGTATATAGTTTTTAAAAAAATTTGAAAACATATATAATGTATAGTTTTTGAAAATGCATTTGAAAATATATATATATATAGTTTTGAAATCATTTTGAAAATATATATAATATAGTTTTAAAAAAAACATTTTTGAAAAATTATATAATATATAGTTTTAAAACATATTTTGGAATCTTATATAATATTCTTAAATCATTTTTGAAAACTATAATATATAGTTTTGGAAATTTTTTAAGAATATATATAGTTTTAAAAAATATTTTTGAAATATATATTATATAGTTTATATTATATTATTATTAGTATGTTATTATTATTATTATTTTCATTACATTTTATTCATTTAATTTAATTTAATTTAATTGTTTTTTTGGGTCCAGATCCAGTCCAACAAGTTTCAGTTCGGTTTGGAAGGCCTGAACCAACCCAGTAAGCGTTAGGGTTTAGAACCCTAAAAATGATGCCAGTCAATGCGTCGCATGGGGGAGTCAAGGGGACACGCGTGGCCAACAGTCAATACCAAAACGGCCAGCCGGGATCCCGGGACTGACCCATCCCGGGATAGCCGGTCAACCACGAACCCATGACCCCGAAATATCCGAGATCATCCCAGAAATCACCGGAAACAGCCTCCCAACGGGCTATATAAATACCAGAGGAGAACGGTATCAGGAAAAGGAGGACCATCATCGAGAACCATTGAAGACAGTAAACCGAAGAACCATCAACAGTACCCAAAATCTATAGAGACCACCACGGTCAAACAAATCGGAGCCAACTACGAACGAACCCACAGTACCAACACATCAAACACGAGAGAGAACCACAAACGCAAGAACAACAAAACCAAGAACCATTTTCTGGAACAAAACATCATCAAGCCAAGATACTAACAGAAAAAACCATCATCAACGGTGAGAACCATAGCACCATCACGAGAAACCATCAACAGAGGGTACACACGAGATCCATCAACACAGAAACCTCAACCGAGACAACACCACAACAACCACAAACATAAAATACCAAAATCCGAAACCTACCACAGCAACCAAAAGCCAAAACGAAACTCATAAAAATACACAAAAATACAAAAACAACAAAGAACCGAGCAAAGCGAGAAGTAAGAGCACCGGGGAAGTGAAAGACTTTCGTTTTAGATCTACACTGATTGGCAAGGTTTTTGGGGTTTTGGGCTTCAGGTTCATGTTTAGGGTAGCTAGAGGAGCATTTTGAGAGTAGGTTAGATTTTTCGGCCACCACCGTCGGTGGCTGGAAGCGGCGGCGTTCGGTGGCAGAGGCTCGGCCGAGGGGGCTGTTTGAGAGAGTTATCTCTCATTTGAGAGAAGAAGAAGTCTGGAAAATGAGAGAAATGAATTAAAATGGGCGTTTTAGGCTATTTATATACCATGGACTGCCTTGTAATTAGAGGATAGTTAAATCCTCTCCGCCGTCCCCCAAGGTTTGAAGTGCATTTCATTTCAGTCATCATATGCAATTTGGCCACGGACTTTTCAATTGATTCAATTTGGTACCATTCATATTTTACATTCTTTGCAATTTAACCCCTAATTTCTTATTTTACTTTATTATTATCATTTTTAAATTATTATTAGTATTATTTATTTTACTTCATATCGTTTCCATTTTATTACTATTAAATATTTTTTTTGGCCTTTTATTTTTATTAACTTATTTTTCCATCTAACATTATTCTCCTTTTTTAGTAGTAATCTCAATCGGTCAAAGGTAAGTAATCTGAATCGATTTTTTTTTAATTTTAATTTAAGTTTCTAATTTTTCACAATTAAAGACAACCGACGAATTAATTGGTACCGAAAGGGCGGTTCAAGGGTGCTAATCCTTCCTTGACCGTAACCGACTCCCGAACCCGACACATTTCTGGTACAACGTAGATCAGGTAAGATGGTGCCCGACCCACCTAAATTCGTTTTAAAATGGTCGGTGGCGACTCTAACCCAATTCATTCAAGTCGAAGCCCAATTCCGGGGCCCCAACCGAAAGACGGTTGCGACAGTCAGCATGAACAGTACTTGGATCAAATCACCCTTGGTTTAACTTTGATTATAACCCTAAATCTTAAATTTTCTTTATAGTAATTAATAGGATCATTATTCAATAAAAAACAAATCTAAAAAGACCCACGCCTTATAGCCCTGGTTCGATGAACCCATGAAACAGCCCACAAACGCAGAAACCACTACATCTGATTTTTCTCTCTTCATCTCACCCACGTGCTATAAATCTCCTTCACTCACTCCACCATATAAACAAAAGTTGCACAGAAAGTTTCAAAGCATCCTGAGAAAAGGACAGAGCTTTCGATGATTGGTTCCTTGCAATGGCAATATCAGGCTCAGACACTCCAAACCCACCGAGCAAAGTGACCGCCCCGACCGAAACCCACTGCGTTAAATGCGAGTGTTGCGGTTTCACGGAGGAATGCACCGTTGCTTACGTCACGCGTGTCCGGGAACGTTACCAGGGCCGTTGGATTTGCGGTCTGTGCATCGAGGCGGTCAAAGACGAGGCCCTGAGATCGGAGACGCTTATCTCCGCCGAGGAAGCGTTGGAGCGACACATCCGTTTCTGCGAGAAGTTTAGGGCGTGGAGTCCTTCGGATAAGACGGAGGACCCCATTTTCGCCATGGTAAGGATTCTCCGTCGAAGCCTGGATTCGCCCAGGGCTCTTAGGACTAAATCGAGTAGCGTGTTGCCTGGGCTTGAAGGAGTTAAGCGCCCTCATCTGCTTCGATCTGAAAGCTGTTTCTCAGCTCTTTCTATTTGATTTACATTCTAAACAAACCCAAGTTCAAAAGGTAGTTTGGTTTGGTTCTCTCTTGATTTATATATAGCGTATATGAACTGCTTTTGGTTTCGAAGTTTCTTATATTTAGCCCTTCTTTTAATCCATTGATGAGCATATGAAGAAAGGTGGACGTTTGGTTTGGTTTTCTCTTGATTTTGCATATTTGGTAGTGTCTTATGAAAATGGTAATGTTTGTGCTGCCTTTTTGAACCAAATATCAGCTTGGCCAGCTATGAAAAATGGCTTATACGGAAAGCGATTTAAGAACTTGACATAAAAGGGAAGAAGATGACAGACAAATAAAATTGCAGGAAATTTCCTGGAAACGAAGGAGTGGAAGAAGAGTATTATTTTCTTAAAATTTGTGTTTTGCGATCTCATTCCATACCATAATATGAGTCATAGTGCAAATGCAGTTGCAGACCGAGTAAGAAACATGTACAACCAAATAAAAAATTAAAAATATCTTGGCCTGCCCTTTTCTTCTTCTTTTTTAATTTTCTTTTGCAACAGTTGGATCCTTGTTTGGTCCTGATATTTTTTAAAATTACTTTTTCCCCAAGACCAATCAATTAAGGCGTGGCACAAGAGTATTAGGCCAGGTTACCTTGCCTCTTTAAGGTTCCACTAGTAAGTTCCGTTTGATTTGGAATTCCTTTTCTGCAGTTATAACGGGGCACTAGTTTGGAGATAGTTTCACACTTCTTCATAGATATGAAGATCTTTATAGGATCCGAATTCGATCATTTATGTCTGAAGGATATTGTTCTTTTAGAGAATCTGAGTTTAAACAGTTGCATCTCCATAGTTTGTGTACATTGTTCATGAACTAAATCTTTTTTTGAATATATATTATATTATAATCTGTTCATACTATCTTATCTTGAGGATATTGAAATGCTTCTGCATACTGTTTCTTTCGTGTTGGTTTATGGTTATGGTAAAACTGGGAGGGGGAGCATAATCTTGATAGCAGATATAGCATGCATGGAAATATTGACCCATTATGTGGATAGGAATTGCAGATAATGACACAACATATACCTCTCAAGCACCAAAGTCATGGGCCTATATTTATCACTTGAGACCAGGGTACTTCATTTACATAATCTTTTGGGGTAAATTACGTGTTTAGTGCCTAAACTATTAATTTTGGTCTATTTTAGTACCTAACTTTCAATTCTTTCAAAACCATACCTAAAGTTTAGTTTTTGTTTCATTTAAGTACCCGGTCGTTAAAAACTTTAGTTTTTGTTTCATTTTAGCACCTCATTCAAAATTTAACGTTAAGTTTTGAAAAGATTGAAAGTTTAGAAACGAGCCAAAACTAATAGTTTAGGTACTTAACGCGTTAAGTTTTTAATGGTGGAGTACTAAAATGAAATGAAAATTAAACGTTAGGTATGATTTTGAAAAAACTGAAAGTTTAGGTATTAAAACAAACTAAAATTGATAGATTAAGTATTAAATGCGTAGTTTACCCTTTTTTTACAAAGACTTCATTTACATAATTGATTGTACAACAAAATACATGTTTGAATGAAACAACACTTTAGTTTTAAATACACAGTTTTCTTTACGACGTGTATCTTATTAAAATGCTTAACGTAATCAAAATAAAAAATTTGTTTATAAACTGATTTTTCGTCGCTTGCGATCAATCAGTGACTACACGATGTTCTACACTTTTAAGATAGTAGTTAGGTTTAACCCTCACTGAACTCATCATCAACGATTCTTTTATCTCATCGATCGTTTCTTATTTTCGTGTTTTCTTATAAACAAACAATGCAACCTAGTAGACACCTTGGTGAAGCTCATTGGCCGCCGCCCCTGCAAAGCTGGTTAATACGGATGGCGCTCGAAGTGCAAGTGATGATACCACGTCATGTGGAGGAGTAATTCATGATCACAACGGAATATGGGAGATGGGCTTTAAAAAACATATTGAAATATGTTCAGTGCTTGAAGCTGAGCTGTGGGAAATTTATGTCGGGCTGAAATGCGCGTGGAATTTAGGGAAGCAGAGAGTTGTTGTAGAATCCGATAGCTGCCACGCCATCCATTTGCTGCGGGATAGAAAACCAAAGGGTGGCACTATTAATATATTAGCACATATCTATGCCATGCTGGACTATCATTGGGAGGTTCGTGTTCAACATATCGGACGAGAAAGGAACCGTGTGTTGAGGTGATAAAAGTTTATTAGAAAGTTTGTTATTTAGTTAATGATCAGTTAGAAGTTAGTTAGTGTATTAGTTTGTTTTTAAATTGTATAAAAGGATGATGTACATGATAGTATAATGGAGAGATACAAAGTATTAATCACACGTGTTTTAACATGGTATCAGTTGAAAAGTCTCGTTTGATATATCACTCTCTCTAATTTTTTTCCCCTTTCTTTTTTCTTTCCAGAGTTTCGTTTTTTTCCCCCCTCTTTTCCTTCATGGATTCCATCGATTTCACTCATCCCCTTTATCTTCATCCATCGGATACGCCGGGGATAGTGCTGGTCTCGCATCAGCTGACTGGAATTGAGAACTACAATCTATGGAGCTGTGGGAAATTTATGTCGGGCTGAAATGCGCGTGGAATTTAGGGAAGCAGAGAGTTGTTGTAGAATCCGATAGCTGCCACGCCATCCATTTGCTGCGGGATAGAAAACCAAAGGGTGGCACTATTAATATATTAGCACATATCTATGCCATGCTGGACTATCATTGGGAGGTTCGTGTTCAACATATCGGACGAGAAAGGAACCGTGTGTTGAGGTGATAAAAGTTTATTAGAAAGTTTGTTATTTAGTTAATGATCAGTTAGAAGTTAGTTAGTGTATTAGTTTGTTTTTAAATTGTATAAAAGGATGATGTACATGATAGTATAATGGAGAGATACAAAGTATTAATCACACGTGTTTTAACATGGTATCAGTTGAAAAGTCTCGTTTGATATATCACTCTCTCTAATTTTTTTCCCCTTTCTTTTTTCTTTCCAGAGTTTCGTTTTTTTCCCCCCTCTTTTCCTTCATGGATTCCATCGATTTCACTCATCCCCTTTATCTTCATCCATCGGATACGCCGGGGATAGTGCTGGTCTCGCATCAGCTGACTGGAATTGAGAACTACAATCTATGGAGCCGCTCGATTCGTATCGCGTTATTGGCGAAGAATAAGTTAGGGTTCATCGACGACGATTGCACTCGTGATGATTTTGGTGAACTGCTGCAATCACAGTGGGACAGATGCAATGCAATCGTTCTTTCGTGGATCCTAAATACTGTGAGCGCTGATCTCTCGGCGGGATTGGTTTTTGCTTCTACGGCCGCGCATGTTTGGATTGATTTGAAGGAACGATTTAGTAAAGTTGATGGCTCTCGGATTTTCTTTCTGCATCGGGAGATTACTCTGTTTACTCAAGGTGATTCTTCTGTTTCAGCCTATTATTCACTTCTAAAGCTTCTTTGGGATGAGTACAGTGCGTTAGTTCCTGTCTCATCATGCAATTGTGTTGATGCTTTCCAAGCGTTGAATCATGTTCTTCAGCAACGTTTGTTTCAGTTTTTAATGGGACTGAATGAAACGTATTCTGCCATTCGGAGTCAGATTCTTCTTCTGGATCCGCTGCCTTCGGTGAATCGGGCGTACTCGATGGTGGTTCAAGAGGAGTCCCAACGTGATTTCTCTTCAGGTGTTTCACCACTGTCTGATACAATGGCCATGTATTCCAATTCTGCTAATTCTCGTCGAGGACGATTTAATGGAGTGTGCGACTTTTGTAAGATCCGTGGCCATAAGCGTGATCAGTGTTATAGACTCAATGGCTTCCCTCCTGACTTCAAGTTCACCAAGACAAAAAAAGCCTCTTCGGCCATGGTAGCTAATTCGGATCAGGATGATAATTCTTCGGAGTCTCCTCCTCTGGCTCCGATATTCACCTCGGATCAGTACAATCGTTTGTTGGAGCTTCTTGACAGAGATGTTCGTGACTCTGGTGCTAATGCTGCGGCCAATTTTGCAGGTATGGTTCAAGATGGTTTACTTGCTTCTATGAATAATTCTATTCCCTGGATTCTTGACACTGGTGCTACTGACCATATGATGTCTAATTTTGAATGTTTGAGTAATCCTGTTGAATGCCTATCACGTTTTGTTCATCTTCCAAATGGTAAAACACTTCCTATAACACACATTGGTTCTTTTTGGTTTGATTCGTCTCATTGCTTACGGAATGTCTTATATGTTCCTGCATTTACTCATAATTTGTTGCCTGTCTCCAAATTGACCATTGACCTAAATTGTGTTGTTCAATTCTATCCTGATTTTTGCATCTTTCAGGATCTCTCCAGTGGCAAGATGCTGGGGATTGGTAGGAAACAGGGATGCTTGTATGTTCTTCATTCTTTTGGTTCTTTTAGTACTGTTTCTAAGGCTCCTAATGTGTCTTTTGCTATTACACCTCATTGTATGTCCTCTGTTGCTAATAAAACATCTGTTTGGCATGCTCGACTTGGTCATGTCTCTTTTCTCAAGTTGCATCATATCTCCTTGAATGATTGTAAACTAGATTCTTCTGTTATTCATTCATGTACTGTTTGTCCTTTAGCTAAGCAAACTCGTCTGCCCTTTCCAGTTAGTCAGTCTCGTTCTGATTTTCCTTTTCAGTTAATTCACATGGATTTATGGGGTCCATATCGAATTTCCACTCATAGTGGTCATAGATTTTTTTCTAACAATAGTTAATGACTATACAAGAATGACTTGGGTCTACTTATTAAAACTTAAGTCTGATGCTATTATCTCTTTAAGGAAATTTCTATCTTTGGTCCTAAATCATTTTGAGTCTTCTGTCAAAATCATTCGTAGTGATAATGGGTCTGAGTTTTTCAACAAAGAGTGTTCTTTACTTTTCTCTTCCTTTGGCATTGTTCATCAGTCATCTTGTGTTGACACTCCTCAGCAAAATGGGGTAGCTGAAAGAAAGCATAAACACCTATTAGAAATAGCTAGAGCACTTCGTTTTCAGTCTCGGGTTCCTATTAAATTTTGGGGAGAGTGTGTCTTAGCTGCGTGTTACTTAATTAATAGGTTGCCTTCAGCTGTCCTTAATTGGAAATCTCCATATGAAATGTTTCATCATAAGCCTCCTTCTTTGTTACACTTAAAGGTCTTTGGTTGCTTAGGTTATGCTACTCAAACTAAGCCTCGTGACAAGTTTGTTCCTAGGGCTATTCCTTCGGTTTTTATGGGATATTCGGATACTCAAAAAGGTTATTTAATGTTTAGCCTTGTGTCTAAGACTTTTTTTGTGAGTAGAGATGTTCGGTTTCATGAAAGTTCTTTCCCTTTTCATTCACCTGAGCTTTCATCTCGGTTGTTTCCTTCACAACCCTTTGTCTCTGATTCTTAGTTTTTTGTCACTGATTTACCTCTGTCTGATGTGTCTCCTAATTCGGTTTCTCAACAGTCTGTTTCTAGTCCTTCTTCTAATGATTCGTGTCCTGCTGTTGTTGGTACAGAGTCTCCTCCACTTGTTAATTATCTTTCTTCTAGTGTTCCTGTTCCTGATGGTCGTGTTGTTAGGAGGTCTTCTAGGGTGTCCAAGCCTCCACTTTGGTTAAATGAATATGTTTCTTGCCAATCATCTACTTCTAGTTCTCATCCCATTTCAAATAGCATTTCTTATTCTCATCTTCCATATCACACCCAATCTTTTCTTTCATCTATTTCCATTGTTGAACCTACTAGTTATAATGATGCCATTAAAGATTCATTATGGGTTAATGCCATGCAAGAGGAGATTCAAGCATTAGAATTAAACAACACTTGGTGAGTAGTTCCTTTGCCACCGGGAAAGGTTCCCATTGGATGCAAATGGGTATATAAGGTTAAGTTTTGGTCTACTGGTGAGGTTGAACGATACAAAGCACGTTTGGTTGCGAAAGGCTACAATCAGCGAGAAGGTGTGGATTTTGTTGAAACCTTCTCCCCTGTTGCTAAGATGGTTACCGTCCGAACGGTTTTGGCGCTTGCTTCTTTACAACATTGGGCTCTGTTTCAAATGGATGTCTATAACGCGTTTCTTCAAGGGAACTTGCTTGAGGAGGTTTACATGACATTACCTCCAGTATTTTACAGCCAGGGGGAGAACATGGTTTGTAGGCTGCAGAAATCTATTTATGGTCTGAAGCAAGCATCTCGGCAGTGGAACATGAGGTTAACTGAAGCTTTGATAGCTGCTGGATATATTCAAAGTAAGTTTGATTACTCGCTTTTTACAAAAAGAAAGGGAACAAAAATAGTAATCATGCTTATATATGTTGATGATCTGCTGATTACTGGAAATGATGTTGCCATGATAGAAGAATTGAAAATGATTTTGCATGCTAGCTTCAGAATGAAAGATTTAGGTGAACTTAAATACTTTCTTGGTTTTGAGATACTTAGATCTAATGAAGGGATCTTGTTGAACCAAAGGAAGTATGCATTAGAGCTGATAGAAGAAACAGGATTAGGAGGTGCTAAACCTGTTTGTACACCTATGGAGCAGAATATTAAGCTTACCACTGCTGGTTATGATTCTAGTTTAATCAAGAATAATGGGAAGAAGATAAATGATGAAGTGTTGCAGGGTGAAAAAGAAATCTACCAGAGGTTGATAGGTAGGCTGATTTATCTCACTCATACAAGACCAGATATCACTTTTATGGTACATCATCTGAGTCAGTTCATGCAGCAACCAAAACGCTCGCACTTGGAAGCAGCACTTCGAGTAGTTAAGTACATAAAGAAGAATCCTGGTCAAGGGATCTTGTTGTCTTCTGCAGGACAATATCAACTATCAGCCTTTTGTGATGCTGACTGGGCAGCTTGTTTGATGACAAGGAGATCGGTTATTGGGTTTTGTGTCAAATTAGGAAATTCCTTAATCTCCTGGAAGTCAAAAAAGCAGAATACCATAGCAAGGTCATCAGCAGAGGCGGAATACAGAGGCATGGCGATGGTAGCAGCAGAAATTGTGTGGCTAAAAGGACTGTTAGTAGACTTGGGTGTGAAAGATCTTCAGCCGGTTAAACTCTACTGTGACAGCAAGGCAGCACTGCAGATTGCAGCAAACCTGGTGTTTCATGAGAGGACGAAGCACATTGAAATATATTGCCATTTTATTCGTGAGAAAATACAAGAAGGGGTGATTTGTACAGAATTTGTTTCATCTGCAAATCAACTAGCAGACGTTTTAACCAAGGCTTTGGGTATTCAGCAGCATGAATATTTAATCTCCAAGTTGGGAGTCAAAGATGTCTTTAGACTACCAACTTGAGGGGGAGTGTTGAGGTGATAAAAGTTTGTTAGAAAGTTTGTTATTTAGTTAATGATCAGTTAGAAGTTAGTTAGTGTATTAGTTTGTTTTTAAATTGTATAAAAGGATGATGTACATGATAGTATAATGGAGAGATACAAAGTATTAATCACACGTGTTTTAACACCGTGTGGCCGATTCTTTGGCGAAATCCGTTGCTGCCGATTCAATGGAAGTTCACCTGCTGCATTTTCCACCAGACTTTGTTAGAGAAACCTTGCTCGAAGACCACAGCCCCGATTAGGAGTTTGGTTTTATGTTTTAATTCGTTTGTTTTGTAAACTCTATGAAGAATTTCCTGTGTACTCTTTGATTGAATTCAAACTCACTATAAGATACTACTTTATTAATTAACGTGCCATAAAGTCTCAAATTTGAGTAACATGTTTATCAAAATTATTGTGGTAATTTACTTGAATGTTTATTGTGATGTTTAACTACACGTTTTTGTCAATTTCGAGATATAAACAAGATGATTCATAAAATCATATAAAACTCAGGCAATTAAGTTGATGACGGTTGAAATTAAAGTTGAAGAAGTTTCAAATTAATTCAAGTGACCATATAAAATTAAAAGGGTCTCAAATTAATGGTTGGGTGCTTCATCATGTGATTTGTCATCGATTGAGTGCTTCATGCCTAAAAACTTACCAACATTAATGAGAAATAAATTTATATCCTTTTCTATTTTGGCTGTCTTTCAAGATTTGCCAGATACCCAACACTTTCAAAAATGAAATTTCCTCAACTTCTGTACAAGATTAACGATTGCATGTGAAGTGGGGCAAAAAAAAACAGGGATTGTTGAATTCTCCAGATAAAATAAAGAAGAAGAAAAATCTAAACAGTTCATCAATCCTTTTCATGCTCCTTACCCTAAACACGAAATTGCTTTGTTTTCCACCATGATGTCTGGAGATCTCATTTGACATACAGAATTGTGAGGACAAGGGGTCGATTTCGTCGGCACTTACGACTCATTCGGCATCATGCCAGGTCTTTTTTCAGCACTGTCCAGCATTTGAAGCCAGAAATATCTTCATCGTTGATGCTCTACCTATTCAAATTTAAGATGTAGCAGCTTTAGATCTGTTATAACACCCTCATAAAATGTAAGAGTTGATGACAGAGTACCATTGAGGTTTCAGCCAATACGAAGAAAAATGCTTATTTGCTCTCCTGAAACCCCATAGAAACAAGTTGAGAATAATCAAATGAGGTAATAGAAGAATCCTCAAAATAAGGTTTACCAAACGATGCTTTCAAACTATACATCTTACTTTAATTATGATCCTGAACTAAGAAAAAAAGGGTCCAATAACCGTCGATGGTCATGAGCTAACCACATTGAACTAACCATTCAGATTTTACTAATTGGTGCAAAGAAGTTGAAGTAATTAGGCAATTTCACCTTTATCTTCTCAAAAGCATTTACTAGTAATAACTTTGCAGAATAATTAAAGAAAAGGTTTAGAAATCAGATTAGATAAGCATCAACTTCCTCACTAAACCCGACTTACTATGCTGTAATTATAAATGCTACTTTTAACCGTATGATACAAGTGAGAGAGTGAAAATCAATTAATTGCATTATTTATAAGTTTGTTAAACGATTGAACAAGAAGAAAACAAAGACTTACTGAATGGAAGGTAATCTGTGCTTCAAGCTGGATATGCTTAATGAGGTACTCTGTGCATGACGAAGAGCCTTCACAACATCAAAGTATGACACCGAGTTCAATGATGGGGAGCTTTTCTACTAAACAGCCACAGGCACAACTCTGTTTATCCCCAGAGGAACATTGTTATCCAAGGGCGAACTTGCCAGCTTCATGTCCTGTGATACTATTGTTGTAACACGGGAGGCTTCAATAGGCATTCCGGCCTTGAAAAGACAAGATGCTAAAGAATGCACAGTGACATGATCAGGGGTACAACCAACTGATAGCATTTTATTGAAAATGCCAATTGCTTCAAGCATTTTTCCTTTCATACAATGCCCAATAATGAGAATAGTAAATGTCACTTTATCGGGATAGCATTTCTTCTCTTCCATCTCCACAACTATCAGATTGGCCTCATCCAAATTTCCAGACTTGCACAACCCATCAATCACAGGGTTGAAGATAAACGGTTTCAGAGCAATGTTTGTACATTTCAATTCCATCAAAAGTTCACGAGCCTCATGTAGTCTATTTTTCTTGCATAGAGCATTGATTGTAATGGCAAAAGTATAAACATTTGGAGGTATATTTCTCGCTTTCATAGCATTCCAAAGCCGCAAGCTCTGGTCCACGTCTCCATTGCGACAGTAACCATCAATCAAGGAAGTGAAGGTCACAACATCAGGAACGCAACCAAAAGAAGGCATCTTCTCGTACATGGACTTAGCAGAAAGCATATCTCCAACCTTGCCAAAGCCATTAATCAAAACATTAAAAGTAACTGCAGTAGGCACAGTTCCAGAATTAATCATCTCATTAAAAAGAGCAGAAGCTTCCCCCATCTTACCCAACTTGCAATAACCAGATATGACTGATGTATAAGTCACAACATCGGGTGCACAATCATCTCTCGATCGAATTTCATTCAGTAATTTGTTACCTCTACCTACCTCATTTGCCCTACACAACCCACCGATAATGGTATTATAGGTAAGGATATCAGGAGAACAACCAAAATTCCTCATATCGTAAAAAAACTCAAGAGCTTGATCCACCTGCCCAGCTTTGCAAAGGCCTTGAATTAGAATATTAAAGGTCCAATTATCCGGGTAAACGTTCGATGCTAGATTCTCTTTATATAAGCTAACTGCCTCGTCTAGTTTATTTTTCTTAATCATCATATTCAACAAATTATTTACAGAAAAAACACTGATTCCTACTTCATCAGACTGAATCTCAGCAAGCAACTTCTTTGCCATTCCAAACTTACCTGCCTTCCCAAAAGCCGAAATCATAAATCCTACCACAGAACTATCAGGCAAATGCCCATCAGTCCTCATATAATCAAAAACTAATTTAGCCGAATGATGTAGACCCATATTACAAAACGACCTCAAAAGCAAATTATAAGTCCAAAAAGAATGAGTAATATTAAAATTAACCCTACTGAACTCGAAAAATTTCAACCCAAATGCCGGATGGTTAAACCATTTAACAACTTGAAACTCAATAGAAGGTGTCAAATTCCTGTTCAAATAACCCACAGATGAATCATTCAAAGGTTGTGAATAAAAAAACAGAGTGCAAACAACCTTAACAAACCAAGCCTCGTGCTTTTGAACTACCCTTACATCTTGCGGGTGAGATCCTCCGTGAAATTGAACGTGGTTATGAGGAATGAAGAGCTTGGAGGCGGGTCGAACCCTTGAGGCACGAGTTGCGAATGAAAATAGGGTCATATGTAACCCCACACCATATCTAGGCCTAATTCGGTACTCAAAATTATCTTCTTGAATACAGATCACCCCAGATTCAAAGTTGGGTTTTGGATTGAACTCTCTACCCTTCATGAGAAGGTACCATAGCAAAACGATCCAAAGCTCAAACCAAATGATGATTATCTAACCATAAAAAGCCAAACCACCAGACAAATTTCAAGCATTCAATAACCAAAGTAGACCACTGAAAAGATCACTGAGCATTTGAACGATTGACATTGAAAGGAATCTGAAATAAGGAAGAAAAAAGATCTAACACTGTCTGATGTAAAAATGGGGCATTTAGGGTTTTCGGCGTCGCTTGTGAGGACTGGCTCACTGCTTCGTCTTGATTAGCCTAACTATCGTTTAGCGGAACAAGAAAAACAGTTCAAAGGCTTGGGCTTCATCTCCAGAACTTTCTACCCCATTGAAGCTCAATTGATCCTATGCTTAAGCTAAAGAACAGTTTGGGTTTGGGCAATAGCCATTGGGCCTGTAACATTGGATTAAGGATTTACTTTTAATTTTCTCCTTAATCTCTTCGAAGCCAACTGTCATTCGAAAAAAAATATAAAATATACAAAAGTTATTAAATTATAATTAAAAATTTTAATTAAAATTTTAAAATAATTATAAAATAACCACTATACGGCTATAATAAACATAAAAATTTTAAAATATTTTTAACTTTTTTAATGATCATTTTATAACTTTTAAAATCTAAATGATTAAAATGATCATTTGAATATATCTAATAACCTCTAATGTATTTTATTAAAAAAAAACCTGAGCGAGCAAAAATCAGGACCAAAACGGGAAAGTAACGTGTTGCCTTTTTAGATCGCATGGTCGACACGTGTTCTTCTGAACTGTCACCTAATATATTATTTCAGCGAAAGAATCAGAATCAGGAAGAAAATTTTTGCAATACTTTGTTAAAATACAATAATTTCAATTATTACAGTGTTGTTTTATTGGCCAAAATGTTATTAAATACAGGATTTTCCCTGTTTGGGCCAATTACTTAAAAAAAGTTAGTTATTATTATTTTATAATATATATTAATAATTTAATAAATATAAAAATTTATTTTAACATATTTGAATTCATAATTTATACACTAAAAGAATTAAAATTTTGTTAAAAGACGTGAAAGTCCTTACTAGACAAAAGTCTTCGGTGATCAACGGGAAAAAGTCCTTTTTTTCTCGAATTATGTGATCGCTGATTCAACTGACAAGATTCAAATCATGTGAGCAAACTCAATCATAACCGTACACGTCATATAAAAGTCAACGAAAAATCCAGAACAAAGCGAATCATCATCATACACCCGTCTACAACATAGTCCCGCCCATTTATTTTCTTCCTTGATTTTTTCGAATACGGAAATACTTTTATCCATAATTTCGGATAATCTTTTTTATTCTTTCTATCAACAATTTCCAACAAAAAACATAAAATAGAAAAGAAATTACGTTTTTGATTTTTTAGTCAAGATAAGGGCTGTGCACTAATTTATTAAGGTTTTGAGTAATTGATTTGTATGTAAAATATTTAGAAATTTAAAGCAACTTCTTGTTTATTATTATTTTATTCTCTCTCTCTCTCTCTCTCTTCAACAATGGCGGAAATATCGCCTTACCATGTGCGCTTCAACAGATATTATTATTAATACCCACTGCTTCTACGCTCCTTATCTTTTCTCTGCTTGTTTCATTTACTAAATACCATTCCGCTGATTTTTGGAAGGAATAATGATAATTCTAGTTCAATCAGACGCTCGGGGTTTCTTCACGGGATGCAGTCTCTCTCTCTCTCTCTCTCTCTTCAACAATGGCGGAAATATCGCCTTACCATGTGCGCTTCAACAGATATTATTATTAATACCCACTGCTTCTACGCTCCTTATCTTTTCTCTGCTTGTTTCATTTACTAAATACCATGCCGCTGATTTTTGGAAGGAATAATGATAATTCTAGTTCAATCAGACGCTCGGGGTTTCTTCACGGGATGCAGTGTATCTCCGTCTATGGTTCGCCGGAGGAGAAAAAAGAGGATAGGAGGAGGTTGTCTTCGACGGTGGAGATAGACGATGATGATTTGGGGTCTTGCAGTTCGTCGACGATAGGAAGGAACAGTGATGATTCCGGTGAATCACAATCAGATGATGATGACTCAGCGGAGGCGGAAGTGCAAAGCCAGCCGAAAGGACCTTTGGACACCATGAATGCTCTCGAGGAGGTTTTGCCCATGAGGTAAATCATCTTTTTAGTGTAAAAAAAACCTTCAAATTTTGGATTCTGTTTTCCTTTATGGGTTTTGATCTAATCTGGGTTATTTGTTGAACTTTGTAAATAAATCTAGAGGCATAGCTAGCTAGCTAGGGTTATGTTTGAGAATTACTCTAAGTACTGGTTTATATGTATCTAGTTTTTAACTGCTTAGAATGTACTATAAAGTGAAATTTAATGAGTTTCTATGTCTTTAAGAGAGTTGAACTGGCTTTAGCTTTAACATATTTCCTGAATAAATTTTCTTAATGGAAGTTAGGAGGCATTTTAAGCATACTAGCGAGATTTGCCTTTGGTAATTGTTAATACCGAATAATTAATTACTGATTTGCACTAATTTACTAGCTTAAATGATAATCTTCTGATGCACTTGGAAATTATAATAACTGACCACCAATCACTCCTTGAAGTTGCACCCTTTGATGATCTAATGTCAAACATCTCGAAGGAGTTTGCTTTCATGTTGCAATATTACCAACCATAAACCAAAGGCCTGCGTGCTTGGACTTGGATGTGAGTGTCGAGTTCGGGTATGCTCTCGGCATAAGTATATTTCAGGTTTTTCATATATTTGGGTACTCATATCTCTAGACCTATATGTGTTGGACATCGATGCCGGACACAGGTACTTCAAGCATTTTTGGAATAATGGGAAAATGTCTTTTTAGTAACCATTGCTTGAGGAACACGGATGTCAGGCATGGATGCTCTCCCGTTTTTTCTTACTAACCATTGCTTGGCTAACAGGAAAACGTTTTCATAAAAGGACCGCTGTGATTTGTATAGTTATTGTTTGGGTGCTTCAATGTCTTATTCTTTGTGGTTTTGCTTTATTTCAGAAAAGGTATATCCCAGTTTTATAATGGCAAATCTAAGTCCTTTACAAGTCTAGCCGATGCGGTTGCTTCTTCTTCTGTCAAAGATTTTGCCAAGCCGGAAGATCCCTACAATAAGAAGCGCAAGAACTTATTAGTCCGTGGTTCTTTGCTAGACAGTAAACGCAACAATCCTTTGAGTAACTATGTAATTGAGATATCTAAGAAAGTAGCCAACACCAAGCGAAGCACAGTGGCTGTGGGGTCCACAACGATCAGCTCGGACATCATCTCAACCGCATCATCACCATCTAGATGCCGTCCACCCCTGCATCCAACGTGTAAAAAATCAACTACAATCAGACCATCGTCATCATCAACTAATAGACCAAACCCCCCTTGCCGATCTTTCTCCTTATCTGATCTACAGTTTGTTGCTGCCGGAACTCCTAAAATAGCTGGCTTGGCTGTTCACAGTGGCAATAAGAGCAACAAACTGCACTGAGTTTAACTGGAGTTCCACTTTCAATACTATGGAACTGGACCTTTCTACAAGGTTTGTAGTTTTAGTCTTGTGTCGGTCGTTTTTTGCGTCCTGCTTTGGTCTGCTGCTTGAAGTGCTAGGTATACCATGATGATGTGCTTAGAAGTAATTCCTAATGTATTGTTCTTTTGTTTGCTTTGAGACAACGATGAGAGCATTATTGTATGGAAATAATATTCCTAGTTACTATTTACATGTTACTGAACTCAGAAAAGGCTACTCTCCATTCATTCTCGGAGATCAATGAAGATTGGTTATTTCCCATTTAAGGGAGAATCATACACAGACAGCTACATGATTGTATTTATTTAAAGATATACAAACTGATAAAGGAATTTGGGTTGAGGAAATTATTTTTTTATTACATTTTAGATGAATCACCCTGCCAAAATACAATAGAACTTGAAGGAACACAAAGGAGGACAACAGGACTGACTTATTTGCTAGTAATTTCAAACAAACTACAATAAACTAGAGGACACAAGCAGCCAAGGAAGCAGGGAATTTGTGGAATACATGAAATGACCCAACAAATTTTATCATCTTAACCAGTTCCACCAAGAACTTTCTTCAGCTTCTTAATCTGAGCAGCATCGGGGAAAGTAGTCTGCCTTATAATGTCAATGGGTATGTCGTTTGCAAACAATGCATAATCGAGGATTTGAATACCAGGGCTTGGACAGCTAAAGGATGCGAGTGCAAAGGCTGGAGTTCCGCCTCCATTGATTTGGAAATGCAATAAACCCTGTGGGAAAACCATACCATCTCCTTTCCCCAGAGTTTTGACGTAAACAGCGTTGTCTGAGGATATGAATCCAGCACTAATTTTGCCTATCGCATCAAAAGGAGCAAAATCCAGACAAGCCATTGAAATGTCGAGTTTATTAAGACCGGGGGAATTGAGAAGAGAAGGCTGGTGTTACCGCAGCTTTTATGCGGTTTGAAGTGTTGCCTGTGGCAGCAAGGCCAGAGTAAACAAAATCATTTACGGTGATCGCTTCAGCCTTCTTGCAAGAGTAACCTGCATGGCCTTGGGGAGCATTTAAGTCACCAACGCAGAAATCTGCTGCGTTGGAGGAGGAAAATAGGAAAGATAACGCGAAAAGGACTGGGAGGAACATTTCTTTGCCTCTGTTTTTTTATGCCTGGAAACGTATAAAGCCGAGTTTGAAGAGTGAGTCTCACCTCACCCTTTACATAGAATGAAAAGTATAAATATTTTTACAACCAATTGCTTTAATGGATCAGAGTTCGGATCGTGATATTGTGAACAGAGTAAATGAGTTTGAGAGTCTCATCCTATAATACACTTATGTAATATTAATTTGATCTCTATTAGTTGGTCAAAGTGTGAATATTTTTGAGCCACGATAAGTGATTGATGGTATGTCAATGCATACTTTCACGTGGTGACAATGAAAGTGACTACACGTGCGAGAAACAACAGATCTTGAAGCAGTGATACATGTGCATAGGTAAGAATTTCTCACATAACAACAACAGTACTCTTTTGCTTTGGAACACCACAAGATTAGAGGAAGCAAAGAATTTTCATTGAATGCGTGCGTATTGTTAGAGCTTTATTAATTGAAGCAACCCTTGTCTTCTTAAATGAAACCTAGTAGGTGTATCCATCAAAGATAATGTATCGATGGGAACAGTACTAACCATGCATACCACAGACAAAAACACAGCAACATAGCCTGTTATTAGGGTTTAATTAGCAACCAAGATCACCGTTTACAGGGTGGAGATTTGAGAAGAGTAAGAAAACGGTGGTCCATTGGCTCCAGCGGCCTTTTAGGAGGGACTAGGGAGTGAAGTTAGAAGACATCCTAGGCAGATAATAATTAGAGTCTGCTCATCAGTTTGGTTATCTCAAATATGTGGAGCATGCAGATTCCGTGTCTTACAAGAAGATTGTGATACTGATGATGATTTCACAACAAATAGGCAAACAACAGAACGCATTTGCCAAATGCTGTTCTGCCTTTTCTGCGCTATTATCAGTATGAAAGCTCCGAGTCTTCTTGCAGGTAGAATGCTTTGCAATGCTCCTAGCTGTTTAGTTGGTCTATCATTTCTATGGATGTTTACACGTGAACTAGTTTTATATTGTTTTGCTGAAGTATGCTTTTGGGGCTTTCACATTCAAGAGTCTTATCTTTCCGATAACATTTCAATAAATATGATATTTATATTCTGTGCAGTTTTCAAGGTTCTCCTTGCGATGACAGTAATTTGAGGAGTGATTTTGATGATACAGAAAGAGAAGAGGCATCTATTTCTGGCCAGGAAGATTCCAGTGATCACCTTGATATCCTTTAATGGGCTAAGGTTTGAATAAGCTATGCTTAGTAATTTAAGCTTTAAACCATACCCTTATGCCATGCCCCACCTTTTTTTCTACATTTTAGAGAAAGTAATTCCCCACAATTTCCAGGCAAACAATCATGGATCATTGCAGATACTGTGTGAATATTATCGACTACAGTTTCCAGCAAGGGATTCAAAACTTAGGTTTCATCCTTTGGAGCACCTTCATCCACTGGAATATCATAGACCTGATGAACAAGTTCTGCATATTGCTGGCTCAACCGTTGATTTGAGATCTTGCAGTACAAGTCTTGAATTTGCTGAGGTAACCGTGATTATTAGTTTCATGGGTTGGGATAATGTTGCATTCCTCATTTCAGACTTGATGGTTAAATTCCATCTCACTATTATCTTCTTTTATCAGGAACACACTGCTCTTTTGGCAGAAGAGGAAGCGACCGCTCTGTCAACATGGGCTGTTGCATGCATGTGTGGATCTCTGCGGCTTGAACATGTAAACATATGTCCCTGCTTATTTACAGAAGCATAACATGCTGCCTTACGTTTTATTCTAAGTTGATTTTGATGTAATGCTTGGCTTTTTGGATGCCATATAATGCATTTTTGCTCATGGACTTTAATGTGAAATTTTAAGGACATAAACTTTTATGCTTTTTGAGATTGCCTATATATCTAGTGGTGAATGGAGATGCTTTACTATTGATTCTAAATTTTGTTTCTATTCCTTAATGTTTGAAGTCCAGCCATGATTTTAATCATAGAATTTGTTGGTTATGACCTTTTTTTTAAAAAAACCTTGTTCTATTTTATATTGTGACGTAATCATCAATCACCATTTATCTGTTTATTTATTTCATGTGTGTGTGTGTCTTTGAGTTGTTCCCTCAAGATATAATGAGCATTAGTAATTTCAGTTTTGCTTGGTCTTGTATAGATTGCTGAGAGGATATCTTAATTGATTCTTCTTATCGTGCATGTGTTGACAATCTTTGCTGCAGCATTGCTGGAGAAACAAATTGTGGTTGTCTGTTCGAATTTGGTAGGTATTATCATCGTAATGGTGGTAATCTATTTCAAGTTGACTATGTTTTAACTATCAATCTTTATGTTAAAACCTGATGACTGTATTTCTATTATACATTTCTATCTTTAAAACCAGTGTATCTCCTTCCATGGCCTTTGAGGCTAGTTTGCATCCATTAGCTTGGAGCTTTCTATATTAGATTGTAGCTTGGAGTTCACATGAATTTGGGTTCAAGATGACTTGAATTTTTTCTAGGAGTTTCTGTTTGATGGTTGTGACTTATATTATATTTGAACGACATGGTTTATCTCGTGTACTTTTTTGTTCTTAAGTGATTAATAATTAGAAATTTAGAAACTCTGGATTTATATATTAGATTTTAAATTATTTGCAGGGAAACTTATCTGCTATAGTTCTGTCAATTGTCCCTCTGATCCGTGCATTCCAATGGCAAAGCCTCTTGATGCCGGTATAATCTCTTAATGATCTCTGATATTTAGACTATTCATATTTTCTCTACTTACATTCAAAAGTTTGCAGGTTTTGCCAGAATATATGCTAGACTTTTTAGATGCGCCTGTTCCGTACATAGTAAGTTTACACAAAAAAAAAGGCTTAATGTTGCATGCTTTATTTATTTAGTTTCCAACAAAATCTTGTCAGTAATTTTTCTCCATGTATAAATGAGACTTTATATTCCAAGTGGATGATAAGCCCAGACTGAAGAAAGGTTTTGGTGACTTTGATCTATATTAGCAGAGCACATACTACCATACTAGGAAGAGGAGGGTAGACTAATGTTCTTTGCTGTTATTGAGCTTATGAGGATGTCATATTAAGTTGAGCACAACTGTCCACGTAACCCGTTTAACTAAACCTACATACTTGGAAAAGACTCGGTTATTATCATATACGTACTAATAAAGTCTCGTGGCTAAGGTTTCTCTCTAGTTGTTGCCTGGAAAGTAACAAGCTCTCTCTGAATAAGTTACTTCTCCCAGATGGGTTAAACATGGGGTTCTTTAAAAGTTTATGGACGATTTTGAAAAGAGACATATTGAGTTTCTTTAGCGATTTCTTCAGGGGAAAGTTATGGGATAAGGAGTTTAATCAAATTTTTTTTTTAACCATTATCCCCAAGAAGATCAATCCAAAATGTTTGGATGACTACTGGCAGATTAGTCTTGTTGGGGGACTTTATAAAATTCTGTCAAAGGTATTATCAAGGTTACGATCTTGCATGGATGCGATTATTGGTCCATCTCAATTTGCTTTCACACCAGAGAGGGGCAAATCATGGACTGTTTGTTTATTGCGAATGATGCCATTGAATTTTGGAGGAAGAAGGGGTTGAAGGGTGTCGTTTTTAAGGTGGATTTCAAGAAAGCGTATGATTCGGTGGACTGGGGAATTTTACTAAAAATTATGAATCCTATGGGTTTTGGTATGAGATGGTGTTTGTGGATTGAGTTTTGTCTGTCATCGGCATCCATTTCCGTTTTAGTTAATGGGTCTCCCACAGAAGAAATCAAGATTTCGAAAGGGCTTCACCAGGGGTGTTCTCTTTCACCTTTACTCTTCAACATTATAGGTGAGCTGCTGAACCTTTTGTTATCTAAGGGTTGAATGTAGGGTTTTTTAGAGGGTTTGAGATTGATGTTCAGGGTCGCTCTCTAATGATTTCACACTTGCAATTTGCTGACGACATAATTATTTTTTGTAATGCTTCTTTTGGAGAATTGAGGAATATTAGTTGGGTCTTATCGTTTTTCGAATTGATGGTTGGTCTTCAATTGAATTTGACAAAGAGTAAATTTACATAATCAATATGGAGGTTGATATTCCTAATGATTGGGCTCGTTTATTTTGGTCGTTCTGTTGGATCGTTTTCGGAAAACTATTTAGGGCTTCCTCTTGGGGCAAAGAGGAATTCGACATTGATTTGGATCCTGTAATTCAGAGGTTTCAAAAGAAGTTAGCGGGCTGGAAGATGGTGACTTTGTCTTTAGCATGAAGGGTTGTGTTGATCAAGTCTATGTTAAGCTCCTTGCCATTATACTTTATGTCTTTATTCAGAATTTTTTCTTGTGTGCTAAAGAAGTTGAACACTATTATGGTTGGTTTCTTATGGGGGGTCAAATGATAGAAAAGGTATTTACTGGGTAAGATGGGCTTCGGTTTGCAGACCGAAGGATTTGGGTGGTCTGGGAATTGCAAATCTGGATCTTATGAACAAAGCTCTTTTGGGGATAAGGAGGAATTTGGTAGATTGGGAGATGGAGCAGTGGCTTCAATTGCTTTCGTTGTTATGCAATTTTCACTCCTCGAATTTGATAGATGATAGTTATGTTTGGTATGGATAGGGAGACGGTCGTTTCTTGGTGAAATCGTGCATGCGACTTATGTTTGATAGGTCTAAAGTTAATTTTTTTATGGTCCAAATACGTGTGGCTTAGGTTTTCCCCTCCTCGGGTAGAGTCTTTCATATGGCAGGTGTAGGGATGTAAACGAGTTGAGTTGAGTCGAGCTCGAGTATTGCTGAGCTCGACTCGACGCGAAAACTTTGAAATGGAGCTTGACTCGAAAACTCGTGAGCTTAAAATTTTTAAGCTCGACTCGAACTCGAAATCCTGAACTGAAGCTCGTGAGCAGCTCGAAAATGCTCGAAATGGAAAAAAATTTCTTAAACTTAACTAGATTGAAGCCTCAAACTCAAACTCAAACCTGAACCTTAAATACATGAAAACCTTACTGTATTTTTTTTTTAAATCAACACATAAATGTTAATATTATTAATAATTTATTTTAAAAAAATAAAATCTTAATATATTATATTTTCAAGTTGCTCACGAGCTTTTCGAGTCGAATATCAAGTAGCTCATTTTTGGCTCGTTAAGAATTCGAGTCGAGCTCGAGTCGAGTCCATTCGATTCGAGTATTTATCGAGCCTTGACCAAGTCGATCTCGAGTAGCTCGCGATTTGTCTCGTCTCATTTACAGCCCTAGGCAGGTGGTTCACAAAAAGGTGGCAGTAAAAGTCGAATTAGTTAAGTATGGTGTAGTGGGGGTTAAGGATCAATCGTGTCCCTTGTGTGGCGCTTATCCTGAATCAGTTTCTCATCTATTTGTTTCCTGCAATGTCTCTTGGGATCTTTGAACGAGTGTGTTGAGCATGTTGAATGTCTCTTTTGTTGTCCCCGAGAGTCCGGCTGTTTTACTCTCGGTCTGGTTTCGTTTGGTCCCACATTCATCCATATGGACCTCTATTCTTGGAGCAATCTTGTGGTCGATTTGGAAGCAAAGAAACGAAATTGTTTTTAATAAAGGGAATCTTGATTGAGTTCAGCTTTTTTTCCTGGTTAGATTCAGAGTGGCATCATGGTTTTCTTCAAAGTTTCAAAATCATTCGGGCCTTTTTGACAGTCTAGTGCGCGATCTTTTGCTAGCATACTCCTACCAATGTTCAAAAAGGGTTTCTTCTGTTCGTGAAGGCTGGTCTCCTCCTCCGCCATGGTTCTTTAAGGTAAACGTGGATGGTGCTATGGATAGTCATTGGCAAAAGGGCGGCATATGTGGTTTGCTTTGGGACGAAAATAGTGTAATGTTGGATTCTTTTTCTTAGAAAGTTGGTTTTGGTCCTCCAATTTTTGGATTAAGAGTGGGCATCAAGGGGAAAGCTAATTTTAGAGTCTGACTGTTTAGTTGCATTAGGCTGAATCAATAATCCAACTTCTTGTACTCCTTTGTTTAAGGCAGTGGTGATTGACATTGTTAATATTGTGTCAAGTAGGGGTGTGGTTATTAGGCATATTATAGAGGTGTCAATTACAAGGCAGATGAGTATGCTAAATTGGGGATTGGTTAGTTGATATTTACTGGGTGGTTTTGTTGTTCGGTGGTAGGTGATGTGTGGATGCATTTTGGTATTTTGTACTCATGTTGTATCTGGTTTTTAGTAATAAAATCTTAAGGCACTCTTTTTCTCATTCCAATGCCCATTGAGCTACCTTTGTAATTTGACGGTTATAAATAAGGTTTTTAACGAGTCCTATCTTTTCTATCAAAAAAAAATCCCCCATAAATTTGTTTTCAATGAAGTATGTGGTGGATATAGAATTAATGTACACTTCACGGTTTTTCAAGAGCAGTGCCCCTCTTTTTTTTTTTTTTATTCTCTGAATTACTCGTCAATAAATTTTTACTCATCTCTAGGTTGGTGTTAAGAACAAAACCAGTGAAGTGCGGTCAAAGTTGGCCAATGTCATTCTGGCTGATGCTAATAAGAACCAGGTTTGCACTTTTCAATTGTTTGCATTACAATATGACATAATAATGTAATTTCATCATAGATTCTATATTTTTTTCAATATTAACTATATTTTCTTTGCATTTCCTCTATCTTCTGAAAAGAATTGTATTTGGGTAGTGCGCTTCCAAACAAAAAACATTAGCAACACTGTAAAAGCCTGTTTTCTTGCTTAGCAAGCAGCAGACAGACCAAATTCATACACAGTACATTCTAGTTTCCATTCCGCATTCGAAGAGGATGTTTGTTCTTGAGAAATATTTTAGGTTGAGATCTGGGCACTTCTGTTCTTTTCTAATTTTTTTCATCTCACGATGTAGATAAAGGTTTTCACAGTACCACAACTGCCGCAGCATAAGGAGCTCTTTGCATGCTTAAGTCCTTATCATGCAAAGCTTGTTGGTGAAAGTTATTTTGGGAGGAAAAGACCAGTATATGAGTGCACAGATGTGCAGGTATGCCTTTTGTCACCCTTGTCAGTTTTGGTTTTTCTATGTTAATCTTAAATCCGAAAGACCTTATGATGTATCATGAAAAATTATGCAATTCGAACATTCATGAGTGTGGTTAACTAATGTCTGAAATTTTGCAATATCAACTGTTCACAGTTATATTGTGAGGTCTAACAAGAAATTATATTTTCTACCATCTTGGGGTGGACTAGGCTACCACAATTTCTGAAGTTTATAAAGTTGATCACATCTCTTTATCAGTAAATTATCCATATGAACCATTGAAAATCTCTTATTTGTTCCATTTTGCATGATTGTTTGTTCAAAGTCATCTAATGAAGTGCTGCTGTCGTATTTCAGTGGTTTGCTAACTGTTGTCTTGATGTTGTTAATGGTTAGACTGAAGCAGCCAAAGGTTTTCTATCGGTGTTAAGATCATACATGGATTCTCTTTGCTCTAACATGCGGTCACACACTATTACAAATGTACTGTCGAACAATGATAAGGTTTGTGTTTGGCTGAATTAGAATATTTCAGCCAAGCAACTTTCTTTAGATGCTTCTTTGGTATCTGGACAAACCTACTATGCTGTTTCACTGCTGTTTCATACACTAATTTGTGAACCTTTTAGTTCTATCATAGATATCGCAGTTACCCAATCCAAATTGCAAGTTTAGTGTAAAAGTGATATGGATTGTACAAGGGGTCATAAGGGTTTTGATGGATGTATATTCTTTGTTGGCCTAGTGTTAGTTATGTGTTTACCAGGTTGGAGGATGGAGTTGTATAATGCAGTATTTATGTTTTATTGTGATACCTTGTTTTGTTTGAAAACAAATGATAAAATCCTGAAGTTCTTCCATGTTCAGGTATCATTGCTTTTAAAAGAGAGTTTCATCGATTCTTTCCCTAGTCGTGATCGACCGTTTATGAAGGTGAGTCCCTCGTTTCCCTTGACTAAATCTCTAGATATTTGCCTCAACTCCTGATTTAATAATTATAGTATATATTGGACCTTGTTTTCCATCTACTTTCATTTCGTTCGGGATGATTATTTCCGTATTCTCTTTTAAAGGTGCCCATGTTAAATAGCAAGTTTTGGAATTTACAGACAGTTTCCCCCCTCCCTTTCCCAGTAGTTTGTGGATCTTCACTGTACATACAGATCTTGTTCTCTCATTTATCCTGAAGGAATAGGACACACAACAATCATTCAAAGATGGCCTGCTATTGTAGTGTTATAACTTGGACATAAGTTCTGTGATGATTGTATAATGTTAAATTATGTTATCAATATCAGCTTCCCCCAAAAAAATGTTATATTTTGGAAAAATTATATATTTATTGAAAGATAATAACAATTTAACGAGATATTTATCCTGAAATGGGAATTTGATCAAGTTGTAGCATGAGAAATAGTTATCAAGCAGGAAGAGTGGAAATTTAGCATACGCGGTTCAGGTCAAATCAAATGTTTTTATACCCTTTTTTTCATTATTTGTGCTTTCTAATTCAAGGAAATGGTAATCGGTGATGTCCCAGTTTGCTTCGTCTCATAAATAAAAAGAAAAGTGTCGATAAATTTCATGGTATCTCTCGAAATTTACGATCGAGCTTGTTTTAAACCATAATGCTAGTTCCTGCAGTTCAAATAGGACAACCAGCAATTTCATGCAGAGGCTCTTCTTTTAAATTCCTTCCGTCAGTTCGAGAGATTAAGAAACGTGAATCTGCCTGCGCACAAGGGGAAAAAAAGACTAAAGCTTTGAATTTGGGGGCAAAGGCTTTTGTTTTCTGCTGACCAAACATTTTCTTTTGAAAAAAGGAACCATCTTTAAAGCAAGCAGAAGACTTGGTTTTAATGGCGCACAATCTAGTGTCGGCTCAATATTCCATCAAAACCTTCTGGCTGGTTCATTGACTAACAAATCTGATGGAAGTGAAGCTCTTTTATGTTGTCTTGAAACGCTATACAACAGAGTCAAAACAGTCAATAATCTGAGCATGAAGTGAATTACTCTCTAACCTATTGAGACACACCTTGTGCTAATACCCTTGTGTGGTCTGATGGTAGGGCCATGACCCCATGTGGCTCTCGTTTCGTAGACTCGATATAGTAAAGAGTCAGAGGACTAAACGTGGGAATAGTTAATGGGGTTTGAACATTGATATTAATTAGTGGCAGGTTTTTCAAGCTTTTGTAATCATAGCTGCAGAGAGTAATGAATGATAATTGAGAAGACAAGCAAATGCTTGGCGAAGTGGCACTGCTACGACCATAAAAAACCTTTGCTGGAATTACAAAGACATGAATGACCGTAAATATTTTTTCTTCAACTGTCAAAATGGTTACAGGTGTAGCCCGTTGTTGACCCAGATTTTGACGTTTGAGTCAGGCAGGTGGAGCCCTTAAAGCTAAGTCAGTGTGAGTGGTAGCTCCGGGACCATCAATAAAGGCCAATATTTCCCACTACCTCGCTGAATCACATGATCCCATAGATTTCAAAACCCAGTTATGCAATGCAAGTGGGTTATAAAAAACAATGAGGAGGGAGAAGTACAGGGTCAGTTGGTAAATATATGCATTTAGCTGTATTATTCATAAGCATCCAAGACCTCTTATATCCAAGGAATACAATGGGGAAGTGTCATACTTGTGGTCGAGTGTGTAATCTTATGTTTTTCCTAAAGGTTGTTTGCATGTGTGTGAAGCTGACATGGGGAGGTAAGGACAGCTCTGAACAGTGTCAAAGAGCCCTTTACTTACTTTGTACCAACACCTGCCAAACTTATAATACAACAATAGTACCTGGGATTTAAATGCTAGTCCTCAGGGTTTCCTTTATTTCCATTAATCCAGTCTCAAAATCTGTGATTCTCCAACTATTATGCCTTAATAGAACCATTCAACTTCTTTCCCATCACATGAATGCTTGATATCTTTCCATGCAATACAGTTGTCCTGAAACAAGGAGAAACAAAAGTATCACTGTTGAAAACAGTTGTGTTCATTTTAACCTCTTTTGGACCCTCCGTTAGCTTGCTATTATTATTTTAGGACATAGGAGGGATAATGAATAGTTGCCATAGAGCTTAGCTTAGCTGAAATAGTTATATATTATTTTATCACCACTTTTTCATTTAAAGAATATTAATACTTGGGTTTAGCAATGCAACGAGTTGATTCTTTCTTCACCCTTCACTAATAAAATAGGCATTAATGGTTGAAAGTTAAGACAGTGCCTAACTGAGGTGGTTTGGTTTCTGCAGATTGCAGACTTTAGCTACTTTACAAGAGAGACGAACCAAACCCATGTTCATCTCATTTGAGAATTAGGGGAAAACAACAGGCACAACATGAATATATATTTTATATTCAACATTGAGAAAAACAAAAGATAAATGATTAAAAAAAAAGTGGGAAGAGTTAGCCTGGTTAAGCCCCAAAAGTGCACCCATTAATCTTGTAAGTTTCCAGCTTCCCAAAGTTGAAAAAAGATATTGTGTATTGAGTGGGGTATAGTATACTATACTGAGGGTCTGAGGTAAATGAACAGAAAAAAAAAAGTAAAAAGAGTTAGAAGCAGTAAAAACCCAAAACCGTACTAACTTCTGAATTTCTGATGAGGCATTTGGCCTTCAGACACCAACACCAAATGTTGCAGGTTAAAATAATGCTACTATTAATAATAATGATCTCCTTTGTTTTTGCAGTCTACTATAGTTTGTGGGTTTCAGAAGTGTTGTCAGAAAGACAAGTGCTGCCACTGAGGGGCAGCTTAGCCTGCAGGACCAGAAAAAGCAGCAGAGAGGGTTCAGTCATAATATGAGAGCCTCCGCTCTCTCCTCAGTTCTCTCCCTCAGCTGTCAGAGGGAAGAAGAAGAAAAAGAGAGAAAAGGTCGATGGCATTGGCAGCATTATAATCAGAAGCATTAGTTTTATCCATGAACAGAAGATTCTGCAGTGAAATGTCCCTGAAATAAATATACCTACTCTATATACACAGTCAACATCAGCATTCAGCATCACAGGCTTCTTAAGCAAGAAGTAATGCACCCACCCAACAAACTTACACTTACAAAGAAACCAAACCTGTTCCATTTTCAATCTTTCTCCTCCGTGTTTGTTTGGTCTGAATAACTGCCTTTTTTTTTTTGCCCTTTTTTCCCACCTTTCTCATTTATTAGCTTTGCTTAATTTCAACAAATTTGTCATTGTTCCTCTCTTTGAATGATGAGTGGAAGAGACAGGTTTCCTTTTACTGCATCTCAGTATCAAGAGCTTGAACACCAAGCTCTAATCTTCAAGTACATGGTCTCTGGTGTCCCCATACCACCTGATCTCCTCTTCACCATCAAGAGAAGCTGCTTGGATTCCTCACTTCCTTCAAGGCTTTTCTCTTACCAGCCTCAACATAGTAAAACCCCAGACTTAACTCACTGTTTTTTTTTCTCAACTTATTTCCATTTTGGGTTTTTGACAACGAGATCCCTGTTGTTTTTTTGGCAGTTGGATGGAACTGTTTCCAGATGGGATTGGGGAGAAAAGTGGACCCAGAGCCGGGGAGGTGTAGAAGGACCGATGGAAAGAAATGGAGATGCTCGAAAGAAGCCTACCCTGATTCAAAGTACTGTGAGAGACACATGCACAGAGGCAAAAACCGTTCAAGAAAGCCTGTGGAAGTTAGTAATACAACAATGGCAAACCCTTCAACAGCAACCCGGAACATCTCATCATCTATAACCAAGGCTCATCCTTCTATTCCTTCCATGTCCTTGTCTTGTGATTCCCAAGAGCAGCACCATCAATTTCGCCACCATGGTTACAATCATCCCTTTATGTATCCACATGCATCGAGGCCTCCGGGGGTTGGCCTGTCATCTCAAGAGAACACCACCCATTCTCTCTTGGATTCTGGCTCGTACTCCCAGACAAACACAGATTACAGGTTCCATTACAAAAAATCTTGGGGTTTCTTTTTACTGTACCATCTACTGCTTTTTTGCTAATGAGTTTGTTTCTTGTGAAGAAGAAACAGTTATGTGTATGGGCTGAAAGAAGAGGTGGATGAGCATGCTTTTTTCTCTGAGCCTTCCGGAACAATGAGGAGCTTTCCTGGTTCTTCTGTTGATGATTCATGGCAATTTGGACCACTAAAGATGAGTTCTTCTTCCTCCTCGAAGCAGAGGAACTGTTCTGAATACTCTTACTTGCAGCTTCAAAGCCTCACCGATCACAGCACAAAACAAAGCAAGCGGGACGATGATGAGCAATGCTACATCAGATTTGAAATGCCTAATGAACTGGAGAAAGGAGAACCCCCAAAGACGGTCCATCGTTTCTTTGACGAATGGCCACCAAAACAAAGGGATTCATGTCTGGATTTGGATGATAAATCATCAAACAGCTCATCAGTTTCAACAACCAGGCTCTCAATATCCATCCCTTCCACCTCACATGACTTCCCCATTTTCAATTCAAGAACTCATAATGGTACCTATTTTTTTGGCTGGTTTTTGCTCCTAGCCATACGCTAATCTAATTTGTGACAATAAACTCCTTTCATATTTTGGTCTTAAAAACTTGAGAATTGTTTTTGTTTTTGTTTCTGCAGATGGTTGAATATCCAGTACCAGCAGTAGGTCTGCATTAGAGAACAATGATGTACTTGGTAGAGATCACTTCTTTCTGTGAATTCTGACCGTTTAGTAATCTTTCGTTTGTTTCTTCTGGTTAAATGAACATTGGGTTGTGTTTTCCCCCATCCCCCTTTTATTAATGAAGGATCCAATGACTTGTATGCTACTGGTTTGATGTTATTTTCCTACTGCAAATATACAGCTGATAAACATTAAGACTGGAAACATGATTTGCTGGTAGGTAACATGTGAATGTGTTTGAAGGGTTTTCATGTTGCATAGGCACACTTACTCAACCTGCTGCTTATTGTAATAATGATAGTTGGGATGGGGTCCCCCTGGCCCTATGTTCCCATGATTTGCTAATTTGTCGCTTTTGTGTGAATGCCTATGCATTGAAAAAGCCAAGCCGAAACAAATGGTCCACTGAAGACACCAACACGTAGTGCCAACAAGATATATAATGTCCTAAAAACACCATTGGAATGGTCCATAAAAGCTTGGAATTAGTTCTCAAAAAGGACTATATCATCTTAAGTATAAAGAAGCATCTTCCATTCCATGCAGACGTAGTTGCAGGCCACTTTTCACCATGTTCATCTTCATCTTTAGTGTTACACTAAGCTATCTCTTTCTTTTATGTACCCTGCCCTGCTCTGCCTGCTTTAGTACAGCAGTATGTAATGTGCCTGTAATCACCCAAAGTTCCCCACACAAACTACCTTTTAATTTGTATTTTAAACCAAAAGCAAACGAAGAAAACAAAAGGTTCACCACTGTTAAACAAAAAGCAGAGTAAAGGCAGTTAGATTGGTCCATAAAATACATGTTTCATTAGAGGAGACAAGGGTATTCAAGTCATTCACAACCTTCTTCTTCGGTCGGTCAATGAATTAAAGCAAAGAAGGTGAGGAAAATAAAGGAGAGGAGTTAGCCTGCAACACTTGTTCTGAAGGTTGGGTGGGCTTGCTTTGCCCACATTAACGCATCAGTAGTCAGTTTTCAGTGACCTACGGGTACGCTTTTTATCGTCCACGCACGCACGTCCGCCTCTGTCTTAGACTTCATCTTCTTTTTCTTTTATGTCAGTCACCCACATTTTAATCTCAACCTTTCATTTTGAGTAAAATAACTTATGATTGAATAAAAATAATTAATTGACTAACCATTAACGCTTAAGTTGATATGTTAAGTTCTATATGTTCAAGGTAATGACGTAATATATTTAACGTGTATATAAATAATGATGTGGCACATAACACTTGTTTAAATTAATGATGTGGCACATAACACGTGTTTAAATTAATGACATGATACATACCATCATTTGACGACAAACGCTTAATCACTTTGCGACAGTCTATAGTGCTCGAACCTGTAACATTTAGGAACAACAATGATTCCTTTAACCACTTAAGTAAATTGATTCGTGATTCGACATTATTTTTTTATTCCTTATTTCTGATGCTTCTAATAAAATATAATTTTTTAGCATTTTAATGTAACTCCATGATAATATTTGTCATGTTTTGAACTAAATAAATTTATATACACCTGGTAGATAATATTATCCTAACTCATCGTTCAAAGAAACATGTCACCATTAGCATAAGAATCCGATTTTAAATGAAACTTGAAATAATAAAGCTAAACTTCAAATATCTCAAAAAATACCAAATGATAAGATCAATTTTATTTATTTATAATAATAAAAAAATTAGGCCTACGTTAATGACCTATTTTTGTAGTTGTGAAGATTTCAGTTATAAAGATATATGTACTAAAATGCGTCTATTTCTTCGTTCAATTCAAACTCTTGCTCTTCGTTTGATCCTTAACCAGATAGATATTATTATCATACGCAAGTAATCATTTCATTTTCTTGTTTGAAGGCTTCTTTGAATTGATCGTCATCAATGGAACAAAAACAAACTACCAAAACCACTGCCCCCAGGAAGGTTTGTTTCCCTCAACTATGGTGCTTATCATCTATGGTTGAACTTCAGCAGTCGATCATTTTCTCTAAGAATTTTTCTTCTTTTTGGTTTCTTTGGGTATTTTGTTGCAGATGAAATTTGCACCCAAAGCTCCTACTCGCCGAGCACCGAAGCTTGAGGTTAAAACGTATATATCATTTGACACTTGGGAATGCAAGTCGTCTGTTTCATTGCTTAAAGGCCGACTTATTAATCTGTGTTTTTTTTTTGGTTGCTTTCGGGTGGGTTTCAGTGAATCGGTCGAAGACACTGATGCTGCTCAGGCCAGGAATTTCTAGAGCGTTTACATGTACACGTGTTTCCAAATTTTTATTGCCATTTTTCTTCATCCCCTTGATTTCCTTTGTGATCTTATTCTCATTTTATCATTTTATTCCCTCACAGCAAATTTCTGCAAAGACAGAGCCCAAATTCGAAAAGAAAGGTATATTCCTTATCTATTATTTGAAAACTTTACATGCACTCCCTACAAGTTGAAAATATTACTGTGTTCTACAACACAAATGAATACGATTTTCTTGACATGCATCAGCTGCTTCTTCACAAGTTGCATTTGGTTTTGGAGCGGCATCGGCATCATCTTCGTTTAAAATATTTGGTGGAATTTCCAAAGGTTCGAGTCGTAGTAGATTGGAAACACTCAATGTCAATGCCATATATACAATCCTTATATGTATATGCTGTTTTGTTAATGATTGAGATCCATTTCAGTCTGATATGTAGTGTTGATGTTTCTATAGGTAAAGTTCCTACTCCAGGATTGAGAGAAGAGTAAGAATACAAAGAACCATGGGTGTGTATGTTAACTTTGGATTATTATTAATGCAAACCATGATGAGACCCGTTTTCTAATTCTCCATTGATCGCTGATTGTAAGGTATATTTCTGCAGGATTATTACAGTTATTATCCCCTGACCCTTCCTATGAGGAGACCATATTCGGGAATTCCAGGTTTGTTGTTAGTTTCACATAACTTGTAAACACATTATGTGTGGCTTGATTGGAAGTTCGAACATCTTTACAAATTTGAGTAGCTTTATGTTGAATACAAGTGTAGAGTTTCTCGATGAGGAGGAGTTTGCTGCGGCGAATATAGCGTTCGATGAAAGTTTGGTTGAGCCAGCGGTAGAGTTTGGTCTATGGAACGACCGTCGGAGGAGGTCGAAGCTTTAGAACATCAAATCTTTAGATGGATTTTCCTTAATTTTGATACCGATCTTGTTGCGAATGACAATCTACCACGAATAAATAAAGACGGTTGAAGTTGACAATTTTTTTAAAAAAATAATAAAGGAGAAAGAAATGACGATGTCATCATGCATGCATCTCATTATTATTGATTTTTTAGAATTATAAGTAAATTAATTGTTACGAGTTCACAAGTGATTTACATTTACACTACATAAAAATATAATTTTCGCATCAATTCTATGAAGGCCTCGTGGATAAATTTTAAACAGCTTATCCAAGAGAGAGAGAGAGAGAGAGAGAGAATACACAAGCATCAGCAATGGTTAAAAATAAAAGATGCATTCAAGATTCAATCTGTCTCAATAAGTATTATTCAATGTTGAATATTGTTCCAAAAGCTTCCATCATTCAAGAAACGAGATTTTCTTTGCAGTTAACAATCTATGGTGACAATGTTGGCACCACAAAATCAACAACAATGACACCATCCAGATTGTCCCTGACCTTTTGTTTCTGTAGGTTCACGTACTCTTCCTTCCCCACAGCTGCCTCCATTTCTTCGACTCCGGCAAAAACAGCGACCGAGGCAAGCGAAAAGCCCTTAGCTCTTGCCGAGAAATTCTCCCCGCAAGTTAACTGTTGAACACCGGAGATCCCCTCCTTGATCCCTTTAATTTCCCCTAGAATCTCACCCTGCAATTCGTTTGGAACGTTCTCTTTGAGTTTCAAGAAGCTCACCTTGATGGCAGAACCGGGGGGAGGGGACAGCGGGTTGGGGTCATTGTCAGCAACCCAATCAACAGCCATGATATCATCACAGATGGGAACGACATTTTCCTTGACCACACGCTGGTGATCGGGATGAACAGAATATGCATTCAAATCTTCTTTGGACTTGTATCGGCTATGGAGCATGTGCGTGAAATTGGAGATCGGAGATTTGGTGCGAAGGACGGGACCAGCAGTGAGGTGCACGACGGGATCAAGAGAGACCAAGCCATTGAGGTTGCTAAGCATCAAGTTGACCTTTCCCTGCTCCGTGTCATCTTTAACTTTGAAAAGAACCACATGCTCAACAATGGACATGGTGATCGGGGATTTGAAGGTTTTTGTGGATAAAGCGACGGGTCTTTTCAGGTGTTTGAAAGAAGGGAAGGTGAGGGAAGATGAAGACGAAAAGAGAGAGCGAGCTTTCGAACACAGCATTAAAATCAACTACTAATGGACTAAAACTAATAAAACGTCTATGTACCTGCAAAATTGATATCATATTGGACGGATTTCCATTAAAAATATAGCTCAAAACTTTCAATCAAGCACAATTTCAACAACTATATAATTCAAACAAACCCCTACAGAATTTGCTAGAATCTAAAAGCAACATGAACATTTGTCTACCAAATTCATAAATGCTAAGCACCCATTTCAGATAACTGCCCTATACAATTAAATCTCTACCCCAAACCAAAAAAAACAACCATCAATCCCCAAAGTTCAAACCCAGAACTTGGAAATGCGTAAAAAGCAGAGACTAATAATCAAATCCCATTTGATGCAACCGAAAAAATTTCTACCGAGTTCTCTTTATCCGTTTAATCGAAAAGAAAACTTAAGGCAGGGCTAACAGAATTTGCAAGAAACTGAAAGCATAAACAGATCAGAAAGAAGAAAATAATAAACAGTTATACAGTTTGAGAATATAAAAGAACCGAGCTACTCCACTAACACTGACTGACCTGAGAGAAGCTATTGCGGCGCTGCCGAACTTTGCGATGGAATTGCAAATTTGCAACCGGGTTGAGGTTGGGGGGTCTTTGTTTCGTTCACCAAAGTAGGTGCAGAGCACGCGAGCAATAAAGCGCTATGTGGGCCGGCACATGATTCGATTGGTTGACGGGCTTATGGGCTGAATGGGATACTAAGAGGGATGGCGTTACCTTTTTCAGGTCATGAAGCCGCAGCTCGGCCGGGTCTCATCGTCATCCACTTGCTCTATTTCGTAATATAGGTAAATTACGTGTTTAGTATATAAACTATCAGTTTTGATCTATTTTAATACTTAGACTTTCAATTTTTTAAAAACTATACCTAAAGTTTAATTTTTATTTCATTTTAATATTGCGCCACTAAAAAAATTAGTTTTAGATTTATTTTAGTACTCCGTTCAAAATTTAACGTCAAGTTTTGAAGAAAAAAATGAAAGTATAGGTACAATTTTTTAAGTACTAAACACATTAAGTTTTTAACGAAAGAGTACTAAAATGAAATAAAAATTAAATTTTAGGTATGCTTTTTGAATTTTTTTTGAAAATTCAAGTATTAAAACAGATCAAAATTATAGTTTATATACTAAATATGTAATTTACCCTCTTTATATTTATGGGTAAAGTATAGTAATGGTCACTGAACATTTCTGAAGCTTGTATTTAGGTCCCCCAACTTTTAAAACTTGCAATACAGTCCCCCAACATTTATTCCGTTTGCAATATGGTCCCCCAACTTAAACCACCGTTATAAATTAGGGTAAATTATATAAAAGGTTATTGAACTTTTTAGACACTTGAATTTAGGTCCCCCAACTTTTAAAACTTGCAAAACAGTCCTCAATTTCATTCTAAACCCCAATTTCCAAAGTAATTCAATTTCATTCTAAACCTTAAATTCCAAAATAATTCAATTAAATTCAATTATGTCAGATTTATTATTATTTAATTTCATCTTATTTTATGTGATACGTATTTTTATATAAATATAATAGTATAATTCTTATCTGTTGAAAAAAATTTTTAATTAAAAAAAGTAGTTAGGATATAGAAGAGGTTGAAAATAATTCGAATTTTAAATTTATAAAATGTTATTTTGACGTATAAATAAAAGTGTAAACTACTAGGTTGACAACTTAACTATCTAGCTCTTTTTACTTTTGTCATCGATCTTTTAAATTTATCAATCATACAACATAATTATTTAACTGTTTCAACTAAGCCACTAGTCGTTACCAATTGATACAAATGATGAAGTGGCAGTTAAAAGGAATTGACATTATTATACATTCAGTCTTTATTATTTATATAATCAATTTGGTCCTAAATTAAATAGAATTTAATAAATTAATCATTTAATTAGGATATGACATGTGTTAACACATGATCATGACACGTGTCATTGGTGACACGTGTCATTGGTGACACGTGTCATTGGTGACACATGTCACCACCTAATTATTTATATATGCTATCAATTTGGTCCTAAATTAAATAAAATTTAATAAATTAATTATTTAACCAGGATCTGACATGTGTTAACCCATGATCATGATATATGTTATTGGTGACACATGTCACCACCTAATTAGAAGAAAATTAAGTTACAAAGAAGTAAAATTTGGGTCTTGGGCAAACTCAAACCTGAGTCATGCAAATGAAAGATACAGGGTGGAGCCACTAAGCTAACACCATCGTTTGTGTTAAGAGATATACAATAATACATATACTAATAGTATGACCAATGCCAGAAAAAAAGAATATAATGGAAAATGGAAATAATGAGATTTGAACTTTGGCAAAAAATTTGAAAGCAATAAATGATGGGAAAATATTATATTTTTTACAATAAAAAATATTATATTTGATAAATTGTTTGATAGATTTAATATATTTTTTAAATATTAGTTGATACAATATTTTAAAAGAATAAATTTAAGATTTATATATTTTTAAACTAAATTTAATAATATATTTTTCATATTTATAATTCATGATTATATATATAATCTTAAGTTGAGTATTTCTAATATAATTAATAATTTTAATTTCTTATTAAAAATAAAATATTCAAAAATATAAATGATTCATACATTAATATATGAATATTTTTTTATTTATACATCTAAATATAAATATACATTTATATAAATATATTTTTATTCGTATATTGAAATATTTTGATTAAAATATAAACATATTTTAAATACTAGTTTATACAAGAAAAATAAAATATATCAAAAATATAAATGATTCATACATTTAAATATAAATTGAATCATTTATATTTTCTATACATCTATATTTAATAAGAAAATAAAATTATTGGGGGACTGTTTTGCAAGTTTTAAAAGTTGGGGACCTAAATTCAAGTGCCTGAAAAGTTCAATGACCGTTTATATAATTTACCCTAATTTTCTAACAGTGATTTAAGTTGGGGGACCATATTGCAAACGGAATAAATATTGGGGGACTGTATTGCAAGTTTTAAAAGTTGGGGGACCTAAATGCAAGCTTCATAAATGTTCAGTGACCATTACTATACTTTACCCTATATTTATTTGCACTCTACAGAGAATGGGTCCCCATGTGAGAACCCACTCGCATTCAATTGCATGCTTGTCCCTTCACTCCTTTTCATTCCTTCCCCCCGGTCCTCTACGATTTCTCAAACTTTTCATTATTAACGTTATTGCTATGCCTAGTTATGATTATTATCACTATGTTAATATATATAGATTCTATACTAAATGAATCAGAGATGCATATAAAAAAGATAATTATTAGTAAAATTATTGCAAAGACATGTTTTGCATTTTAAAAATGAAATAAAACTGATATGTAGGTATGTGAATGAATTGAACGTTGTTCAGCGAAAAATTCGTTTATGTTCGTTTATTTATTAAATAAATGGACATGAATAATATTTTATGTTCGTTTAATTAAATGAATGAACACGAATAAAGAGTTTGTCCGTTCATTTACGTTAGATAATTTGTTCGCTTATTTATATTCGTTCATTTATATTTAGTCAAATCTCTAGCCTAGTTTAAAATTTGATGCCCTAATAAATTTTAATCTTAAACTCATTAATATTTTAAAAATCAATTAATTTTAAACTGAAATAAAATTTACTCAAATTAATTAAATAAAATATAAAGTATTTTTTATAAAAAAAACTCTTCTCAAATATAAACTCAATTAATTTTATGTTCGCTCGTTCATATTTGTTTACGTTCGTTCGTTTGAGTACATTTATGTTCGTATGTCATTTTAACGAACAAATGTAAACAAATTACAACCCTTAATGAATGACTACGAACAAAAAGTTTTGTTCGTCTATTTATTCGTGTTTGCTTGTTCGATTGAAGTTAAACTAATAAACATAAACATGTTCTCGTTAATGTTCGTTCGGTTTATTTACAGTACTATTAGTATGGTTTTAAAGATGGAAAATAACAAGTGTATTTGGTTGGGGAATGTGAGATTCTCATGGGAATGAAATCTACATTCCCATGTTTGGTTGGCCTCATTCCCGGTAATCTTACATTATCAATAGTGAATTTTTTGGGGTATATTACCGGGAATGTCATAACCTCCCTTTCCTTAGGTATTGTTGGATTACCGGCATTTTGGACTAAAATGTCCTTAATTTTTTTTCTTTCAAAAATATTCTTATTATGTCATTGAATAATAAAAATTCTACGAATATTAAATTACAAATTTCTCCTTAAACTATTTTAGATTTACAAAAAAAAAATATATAATTAAAATTTTATATGAAGTTCAAGGGTTAAAATATAATTTTAACCTTTCATTAAACTTTTTATATTTTAAATTTTGTAAAAAAAATTATATAAATTTTATGGATTTAATTTTTTTAAAGAAAATATATAAATATTTTCCAACTTGTTAAAAAAACAAATATATAATAAGGACAATTTGGTCAAATATACATTCCAATAACCTTTTATTCCTTTAACAAAATATGGTAATCTTACATTCCTGCTAAACCAACTAAACACAAAATATAACATTCTCAGTAATCATATTCTCTGGTATTCTTTTATTCCCACTAATAATCTTACATTCCGTGAACCAAACGCACCCTAAGAGCAATGGCCGACGGATGGACCGTTGCTCTAATAGTGGGAACAGAAACTGAAACTAATTACAGCTATTCAATCATTAAGTGCATTGGGGTTCAAAATAGTGGTTTAACAAAAGGGTTTTCTAAAACATGTTTTAGTAAAAAAATCGATTAGTAATTAAAAAATATTATATTTGATGCATGATTCTTAATAAATTGAAAGAAAATATAGTTTTATTTTCCCTTTTAATATTACTTCAATAATGTAGTTTGGCATAATTATAAAAAATGTCATTGGGCACTATAAAAAAAGGTGGGTCATTGGCTCATTGCCTCATTGCCTCATTGCCATCGCCATTTGGATGCTGAGCTATTAGCTGCCTGCGACCTGCCAATGTCACGCCGAACGTTTACGATTAATTAATTTTATAAATAAAAGAATAATCAGTTTGAAGGAAGTAAAATATTTTAAAAATATAAATGTATATTATGAAAATTTTAAAAATAGTTTTATTAAAAAAACATTTCACATGAGATCTAATAGTATCACAAAAAACTTCGAATGAATTGTTATTAACTCGAAAATTATGTAAAACTAAATAAATATATTAATTATCAAATAAGAGAATATATATATACATTAAAAGCTATATTTTATTAAAAAGTAAATGATCAACCCACATAGTAAACGTGAGATTTTTAATTATATAACCATTTTTGCCACAGAAGGACTCAGCCTCAAATGGCTTTATTTTCACTTTTTTATAGAGGAAAAAGAAGCATTATGCCCAGATAAAATCATTGACTAAATTTTATCTCCTGATTCCAAAATTAGTCCTAAATCGTTTTATTAATGTTTTACGGTTAAAAAATCGTTTTCTTTAAAAAATCAATTAATTTTGTATTTAATTAAATTTCTGAAAGAAAAATAGTATTTAACTAAATATTTTAATTGATTGTTTTTATAACTAGTTATTGTTGTATTGATTTGATCATCAATATCAATTTTTTTTGTTAAGTTAATGTGATTATAAAGTAGTGTTTGTTCTAAATACTCTCCTATTTGACATTGAACACTCAATTAGGGATGAGCATGAGACACGTACTTGATGGATTCTAATCCGACCCGACCATGTTGGATTTTTTCTTAAAAAAATCTGGATTCGGGTTCAGCTTTAGGGTGAAAATACCCGACTCAACCCAACCAAAAAATAATAGTGTTATGTTATATATTTAGGGATTATTACAATAGTGTCACTCTATATATTATTTTTTCAATGAAATTCTTATTTTTATTGAATAAAATTATTTTTAATAAATATATTATTTCGGGTAGGGTCAGTTTCGAATTTTATCTCAAAAAGTTAGATCGAGATCGGGTGGAGGGTATAAAATTTTCAGGTCGGGTCGAGTTATATATAACTTGTTAAACTTTAGATAAATAATAAAATTAAAAAAACATTTTAGAAATATAAGTAGGTTAATAAACCAAAGATTTCTTACTCCAATTTTTAATTACATCAAATTACATAATCTTTTATTTTATTATAATTGGATTGCCAATTTTTCTTATTTCAAACTATTTCAATTTTATATGAACGAAATTACTTAAATATCACATCAAATAACTCATGTTTTTTCTTTAAATAATCTACATTATAATAAAACAGTATATTTATAATTTTTCTTAATCATTAACAATATACATCTTGTAAAAGTAGATATTTGAATCGAAAATTTAAGAAATAATAATACTCTTTTTAATCATTAATTCACTTATTTCCTCCGTTCTACTAAATGTGTCTCTTATGATTTTAAATTTATCTCATTCAAAATATCTTATTAAAAAAATCAATAAACAATAATATTTATATTTTTTATTATTATATATCTCATTCTTTTATACTCATCAAAATAAATTAACCAAATCTATCCATCACTTTTAATGATAAATTTTATAGTTTTTATCAAATATATATTACAAGATTATATACATAGTAAAAGACAATAAACAAATAATAGGAATATACGATATGGAGGGTAATAATTATTGCCCTTATATATTTTTAAATTAAAGAAGAATAAACGAGAGGGGGACAAATGAAAGTGCGTCGTCCGTATAGTACTGATTGAGGCGCAAAAACAATGGCATCGGATTTCGTGCCCCCTATTTTTACAGGTAGAGATTACTGTTCGTATATTTGTTTATCTTCCGCCTCGCTAAAGTTTTAACAACTCGTGGCGCGTGATTTAGCTGTGGACCCAGGTCGCAGCTTACCGGGTAAAGGAATCATTTTATCTGGACAGCCTCGATCCCAACCTCACTTGACACGCGTCTGTCTGCAGTTAGGTTATAGAACAGTTGTTTATGGCTTTGCTTCTTTTTCAGGTTGTTTCCATGGAGAGTAATTCCATTTTCTTTCTTCCCCGCATGTTGTTTTGGATTATGGTATAAAAATCGGCTTTTATCTGTTCGATATTATTTCTTCGAATATTACTGATTTAGTACTTTTTTTTTTGATAAAATTATAATAAAATGTGTTTTAAGATATGCGCATTGTAGATATAGATAGAAGACACGGATTATGAAATACGTCTTTTTAGGGTTCTATTCAAGCTGACACTACAATAAAAAAACACGGATTATAATCCACGCCTTTACAGGAAATTTGACAAGTAGCGAAAAGCGATGATTATGATTCACACCTTTCGTTAAATTACCACCTACTCCTTTAATCGCATAACCCCCTCTTATCTCCCTCCTATAAATACTTTTTCATACAACACTCAAAGCACACCAAATTTTTTTATTATATCCCTTATCAATCCTTATAGAAAACTTAAGTAAATTTTGCTATCGTTTTAAGAAGTGATAAAATTTTTATTATATTATAATAATTTAATAATTTATTATATAAATTTTATTTAATTAACTAATTTTCTTATTACGTACTTTTTTGTAATTATAAAATTGAAGGCGGGTTACTATGCTTAAATGAGAATCATGTTTCGAGTCATTTTGTTGATATGATAATAATTTTAAATTGTGTTATTTTAATTATTTTGAATGTTTTATTTATTTATTTATTTTAGTATAGTTTATATTTTTATTTTTATATTATTTATTTAATTAGGGGAATGATTGTATATTAGATTCATTTATTCGTAACATTAAGTTAGAGATACCGAGTCGTGTTTGTCTATATTTAGCTTAGGTTGGATTTGATTAAATAACGAAATATGAAAGACATTGTAACCTTGAATCTAATATTTTTTTTGCACTGATTAAGAGGTAGATACTAGAGACACACACATTGAGGTCGAAGCAGCTCGCAGTTGAATGCCTCCCCCTGGAACTTGAAGACATCATGTCAAATGATGCTGAACAAATTGTTTTGTCGAGGGCATCGACATATTAAGGTCAAAAAAATTGGCAGATGAATGTATTCCCCTTGAACTGTAAGTGATGTTGCCAGACGGATTGTTTGTGAAGCCACCTCGGTAGAGATTGTAACAAGTTGCTGATGAATGTCTCTTCATTGAACTTGATGGGATGGTACAAGGATGTGAATTATCATTAGCGAGTTAAAACCATTACACATTATTTGAGTTGAGCTGTCAACTTGATCAGCTTGTTGAGTCAGCCCATAGTGAGAGCATAATGGCATACCATGAACCATAGACACTTCAACAAATGTGACATACATTTGTGTAACAATGTTTGAATTTTGATTATGAGCATCGACCATCATAGCAACATCATCTTCGTTTGAGAGTTCGAACGCTATATAAGTTAACGAAAATAGTGCAATTGAAAAGTTGTACTGAAGTGCGGACAATCTTATAGTACTTTCAACATTAACATTCCTTGAAATTTTAGTGATCAACTCATCAAAAATGATGTTTCTCTGGAAGGAAAAAGTGATAGAATAATTTGATTCGAAGATAACACTGGTTTCAGCTTCCCAAATTTATATATCATAGTAAACAATAACTGAAATAGCCTCATTTTAAGAGTTTGAGAGTTTAAAATATTGAAAGTCTTATATCAACAAAAATGAATAATTGTTTCTAATATACGACTATTCTCCTAATTAAATAAATAATATACGAATTAAAATATAAACTAATACTAAAAAAATAAAAAAATATTCATAATAATTTAAATAACCCAATTTAATATTGTTACCGTATCAGCTAAATATCTCGAGATATGAACATACCTTCCATTTTACAACCGCAAAAAATAATAAAAATAATTAGTACAATAAAAATTGGTCAAATAAATTAAATGTAAAAAAATATAATATATTAAAAAATAATTTTACATTCTGAAAATTATAACAAAATCTACTTGATAGAAAGAATTTATAAAATGACGAATATGAATGTAATTTTAGTGTGGTTTGATATTTGAATTTTAGGTATTTACAGGGGATGAGTTGTATGAGATTTAAGATAGTTGTGGTAATAATAGAACATACAATAATTGAGGAGGAATAATTGAATATGTGCTTCATGATCTGCGTCTCATTGATGTGTCAGAAAACCCCGCGAAGGCGCGAATTACAATTTGCGTTTTCCCACCGTGGCGTTATCTCGGACGGAACATCAGGAAGGCAGGCTTCATGAACCACGTCTACAAGGGGTGTATCCTAAAACACGCTTTATTATCACTCTGTCAGAATGGGTGTTAGATCGGTAATATTTGAAGAAAGAGCATGTGATAGATGATTATTGATTGTTGAGGTGATTTTTGAGTAAAAACGCCATAAAAATAATTGTTCATTAGTTTATAATTATAAAATTAACAATTTATAAATGAATGATTAGTACATTTATGTTTTTTCTTTTCTTTCAATAATGCTTTATTTTTATAAAGTAAGATAGATTAATTCAATCTGTTAAATATTTTTTAATATTTTAATAAAAATTAAAATTCTAGTTTCACTCATATTTTCGGTGTGCGCAACTGGCGTATTCTTTTAAAATATGAGAAATTTATCAACAATTTTTAGAATAGATTGTTAAATGTTGTTATATAACATCTTTCGTCTCTTTAAATTGCGAGTTCAATATCAAGGGTGGATGCATTAAGTCTCATAAGGGGTCAATTATATCACATTATTTAAGAAAAAATATGAAATTTAATCATTTAAAAAATGTGAAATTTAGTTTAATATTTTAAGGGAAAAATAAAAAATGAAAAAAAATATTTTTTTTACATAATCATTATTTTTAAGAAAAAAAATATTAAAATATTAATTTTTATTATTAAATTTATGGATCAGCTACCGTTTAATACCATTGGAAAGAAGAATTATTATTTCTTTTCTCTCTGAATAATAACTATTGAAAACACAAATGAAGCATGAAAATTTAAATTTGGAAATACGAAAAATAACAGAGTAATCAACATCAAACTATAAGTTCACAATAATACCAAAATAATAAACAAAGTTGTTTACGATATATTGGGTCGTGGGACCGTTTCAATTCATGTATGGTAATTTTGCATATAGTTTAAATGCCACGTGGCAACTAATGATCACCAGCTCGAATCCCTCAACATCTTCGGATCTGAGCAAAACACGCATAATCACCGTTTTGAATCGTGGTTGCATTTTCTATTATTTCGAATTTATCATGATTGTGGTCGTCGTAGGTGTTATTGAACATTATTATAAATATAACGAGTAACTTGGATAGCGATAAAACCTTATTTCGTGAATGAACTCACGTTTTCAGACTGTGATTTGAACCATGCACAGAAGAGCAATCCTATCCCATTGAATCCCAAAATAACAATAAATAAAAATAAAATTAACAAAAACAAAACATGTTGGTATATATAATTATATATATATATGGATAATATATGGAACTATCCGTAAATTTAGACCCAAACCGAAGGGGTCTGAGAGCGTGACTGTCAAATATAAATATTCTCTCTCTCTCTCATAATTCAGATTTTTTCTTTTTGTTTCAGTTAAATCGGAGATATTTTCCCACTGTTTCCCGGGAATCCCTTGTCTTCCTCGTTTCAATCTTTGTATCCTTCGCCTGATATAATGCTCCAGATTTTCAAGGTACGTATTTAAGATAATTTTTATATGATTGCCATGTATATGAATGAATTTTGAATACATGTACAGATAATATTTGTTTCCTTTGTGCAGTAATATTAGTGGGTTTCTTCTCCTGTAGCTCATGGATTTTCTTTCTTAAAAGGCTTGGATCTTATCACCTTCTTGGTTTTGTTTCATCATTTTTTTTGGGGACGGAAAATCTGGGAACTTTGGAGATTTTATGAGTTTTTTTTTGCCAAATGGGTGATGGGGGGTTTTATGCTTATGTAACTTAAAGTACGTTTTTATTTTTAGTTTTGGAATTGCCAATTCAAGGCCATTGCTTTGGTTTAGATATTCCCCTCCCCCTCTCCCCCGAATTTGAACAAAATTTCATTTTTCTTTGTGTTGAATGTAATCTAATTTTGTAAGCATTTATTGTTTGATTATTGTGATTTCGGATTTTCATCTTTGTTTGGAAAAGATTTATGAATATAACGCTGTCTCTCTCTCTATATTAATGGAGTTCTCTCTCATGATTCATGTGACTAATCTTCTCTAAACCATTGACTAGTTTTCCCCCACTTTCTTTTCGTTCTTTGTGATTCTTCTATGAAAACAAGGGATTTAGGTGGGTAGTTTCGAAGAAAATTAAAAAAGGATTCCTTTTATGGAAATGGGATCTTCTTTTTCACATTCACATTCACATCATAAATAATATTAATGATAGCAACTATAACAGTAATAAAAAAATAAATTAAATACTGATATTATTATTATCATGTTTGTTAACTGATTCTTCTGTGAAAAGTAGAATCCATGGATGTCCTGATTTCCAGTGCAGGCTTTTGTCTCTTATGCCTTTATCAATGTCTCCGATTCTTTGCTTTATTGAAACATGTTAGGAGTTCATATATAATAACGAATATTAACTTGTTTCCTCTTTTGTATTTCCGGATTCAGGTCTGATTTCGATTTGATACAACTCTGACTCAGAAGGAAAAGAGACAATGGAGGGTGACTCGTTCTCAGGGATCGATAATGGAACTCAGTTAGATGACAGGGTGTTGCAGATATTTCAAAAGAGCTTTGCTCAGGTCCAGAATATCTTGGACCACAACAGGCTTCTCATCAATGAGATAAACCAGAACCATGAGTCCAAAATCCCAAACAACTTGAGCAGAAATGTTGGTCTAATCAGGGAGCTCAACAGCAACATAGGAAGAGTTGTGGGACTCTATGCTGAACTTTCAAGTTCCTTCACCAAATCCATGGATACCTCATCCGAAGAGGACTTGAGTGGTGCTATGAGATCAGATGGCAAAGCTGGTCACAAAAGAACCAGGCCTGTTTGATGTAGTTGAAAGAAGAAAAGAAAAAGTTAGGGGTCTCTTTTGTTGGCAATTCTCTTGCATGGTGGCAAAATGGAGTAGAAAACTAGAAAATGGTCAGATTTTGTAACTATCATTCTCCCCTCTGTATCTGTCTCTAGTTCTCAAACTTCACGTTTGTTTGCCAAAAGTAATAGGTCTAAGATTTCTTGTACTACACTGTAACTCTCTGTAACTTTGGATCTGAAGTAAGCATATATGAGGATTTGGGGGTGTTCATTAATTTCTAAGTTTGCTGCTGTATCTTCGAAATGGATAACGAAAAGATTATTACCTCTGAAGGTAAACCATTTCTTTTTCATCTTGTAAATGTTGCTTTTACCAGTAACTGGTCTTTATTTCTGTAAGGGATGGATCGAAGGATGCTCGGGTGCGGTCGTACTCTCTAGAAATTTAAAATTCCATTTTATTTTAGATATTTTTTTATATTTTATATAAATTATTTAATTTCACACCCCTCATATATTCGCACTCCTTAATCAAAATCTCGCATCCGTCCCTACTATCATACCCTTATAATTTCTTAAATTTTCAACTGATAATGAAAAGATAGGTTTTTAAGATCTTTTGGTTTATCTCAAAGAGGCTGATGTCTGCAATAATCAGTCTCAGTTATTTATTTTAACCGTCAGAGTACAAAGACTGGATGATAATAAATTAAAATCTACTAAAATATAATGATGAAATGCAGAATTAAGTCTGATTTGTTTGGTAAAAATATAATGTACTTGTAAAATCATTTTACTGGGAAATATAATAATGAATTGAAGAAGTTTAATGTTATTAATCATGTTAAAGTGCTGAAGATTAAATAATAGCTAAAGGGTGTAATCTAATGTAGAAAACTAGAGCCTGAAAGCCAAAGACAAAACACAACATGTGAGGATGGGAATCTACTTTTTCCCTTCCATCCTTTTTGTTCCTTACATTTCCACAGTTAGGTTGGAAAAGGAAGAAAACAATGTCCTGTCCAAAAGTTTCCCCTCTTTTATCCTATGAAAAAACAAAAGGATCTTAGAAGGGGGTTATCCACATCATCATCATTATTATTTCTGAGCCATCATTATCATTAGTGTTGGATAATTTAACACTTAATAAAGTTGGATTAGATATAGATTTTTTTAATCATCTATATCTGATCTATAGAGCGATTAATTCGAAATATTGCAGAGGTCGATTATAAAGGTAACCCTCTCAATCTAATTTGTTCAATTTTATAATGAAGTCAAATCTCTACTTTTATTAAAATGATCTAATATCTCATCCCACTAAACCAATTGACTATTAGTGGGTTAGATATATATTAATGTAGAGATTATTTCACTTAATTCATATAATTATGGATAAATTTTGCATTTGGTATCTAAACTATTACTTTTGTTCCGTTTTAGTACTCAAATTTTAATTTTTTCTTTCTAAAACCGTAGCTATCTTTTAGTTTATGTTTTATTTGGTACCCGTAGTTAAAAACTTAACAAAATTGCCAACATGACAATTTTTTTTTCATTTTTTTCCAATTTTGAGGTGACATTATCTTATGGTACAAACGTCATCATTTCTGTTAAGTTTTAACAACGAGATACTAAAATAAAACTTAAACTAAATGTTATGTATGGTTTTGAAAAAAATTTAGGTACAAAAATAGAACAAAAATAATAATTTAGATACTAAATGTGTACTTACCTGTAATCAATTTTTTTGAAAGACCCTATAATCAATTAACTAATGGGTGAATGGACCATTTTCCGGGCCTTGACCCGTGTTCTGAGTTCACGGAGAACCGATCATCACTAACTTTGCTGAAATAAATATTCATCCAAAGCCCAATGTTTGGGGTCCAAAACCCACTAAAAACCCTAGTCAGGAATCGATATATTCATTTTGATAGAGTGTGTAGAGCTTCGGCCGTCTTCTTCAGATTTCATATCTCTGCAACTTCCCTTCTTTTCAAGTTTCACTCCACCCAAGCCTAAAAAAATCATGGCGGCAGCTCAAATCAGCAAAAAGCGAAAGGTAACGTCTCCCATCTCGTTTTAGCTTCACTTACTATTCCATTTCCCGCCATTTCTTTAACTAGTGTTTGTTTATTTGCTATTGCATTCAGTTCGTCGCTGATGGAGTCTTCTTCGCGGAACTCAACGAGGTCTTGACCAGGGAACTGGCTGAGGATGGATACTCTGGAGTCGAAGTAAGAGTTACTCCCATGCGCACAGAGATCATCATCAGAGCCACCCGCACCCAAAACGTTCTCGGTATTTTTTATATACAAATCTTGTTTCTTCTACTGCTTCTAAATACATTTTTTGCTCTTTGGAGTTTAAACTTCGATTATCGGGGATTGTAGGCGAGAAAGGTAGGAGGATCAGGGAGCTTACCTCAGTGGTTCAGAAGCGATTCAAGTTCCCCGAAAACAGCGTCGAGCTTTACGCTGAGAAGGTCAACAACAGAGGCCTTTGTGCTATTGCTCAGGCCGAGTCTCTTCGCTACAAGCTACTCGGAGGTCTTGCCGTCCGCAGGTACATACTCAAATACAAATCTAAAGGTTGCTAATGTTGTTTATTCATTCTTTGTTGTTTTTAAATTATTGGTAAAGTCATCTACAAAGCAAATTGGTTCTTCACTGTCAATTTTTGTGTCGGAAGGTGACAAAAATAATTAAATAATATATTTCTTCCTTTACTTTATCCTGCTGAAATGCATTTGGTTTTTGTGCAGTAAACTTAGGGGAAGAAACAATGTTAAAATTTTCCAATTCTTAATTATCCAATTGCGATATGTAATCAAATTTTGTTCTGAATCGATGAATTTGAAAAATGTCGAATGATGCTTTGTTAGTGCTTGTGTATGTTCAATTTGAATGTTTCCAGTTGTTAGCTGACAAGTTTTACTGTATATTTAGTCATCTATAAAGCAAATAGGTTATTTCTACTAGACTAATGCAATCCACATTTAAATTATTCGGTTTGAAATTCAATGGTTTTAATTCAGTAACATTTTGGAGGATATGAATGTTTTTCTCAATTTCATTATTCAGATTTTGGTGTGATTAATTCATCTCCATATTGATTTTTTTTTGTATTTGCGAACACGAAATGGTATAACTTTGAATAATTTTCTTTGTGCGTTTAACCTGATACTTCGGATGGTTTGTTCAGGGCCTGCTATGGTGTACTGAGATTTGTCATGGAGAGTGGTGCTAAGGGATGCGAGGTTCATATTCTAAGTCTATTTTGGGGTTTATATGTTTCTTCTATCTTTATTCGACTTCTTTTTAAAACTTGTAATGTTTTGGAAATAGGTTATTGTTAGTGGAAAGCTAAGAGCACAGCGTGCCAAATCTATGAAATTCAAGGATGGATACATGATCTCTTCCGGCCATCCAGTCAACGAGTATATCGACTCTGCTGTCAGACATGTTCTTCTGAGACAGGTTTGCAATCGTTTTGTTTAGATTTTACTCTGTTGTGACCCCTTTCGCGCGTCATTTTTAATCAATTTATTGGTATAGGGGGTGCTCGGTATCAAGGTCAAGATCATGCTCGACTGGGACCCTAAGGGCAAGCAAGGCCCAACAACACCACTTCCTGATCTTGTCACAATCCACCCTCCCAAGGAGGAGGAAGTTTTTATCGGGAAAGAAGAGCCTGAGCCAGCTGATATTGTTGAGGTTCCTGTGATGGTTTAGGAATATCCTTCTGTTTGATTTGTAGGACTATGCGAGTTTCTTTGATTTTTGTAGCTAAAATTTAGCCTTAAAGACAGCTTCAGCTTGTGGTTTGGATTTTTTTTAAAACTTTGTTATGTTATACTAGGATTGTGACGTATTAGTTTTGTTCGAGTGCTATTTAAAATATTCATAGTCGTATTTGGTTCTGCGGCTACATAATTTTATTTAAAATCTCCATAATCGTATTTGAAATAGCTGAAGTGGAAGCCATTGGTTTTATTTCTTCTCTGCTCTCTCCTTGTCTAAAAACCTTCAATTTTCTCTGCTAGAATGAAGGGAAATGGAGGGAGGGGGTCTCAAATATCCTACGTGGCAGATTTAAATATCTTCCAATCCAGTTTTCTTTATTTGTAAATGTCAAAATTCGAATATCTGACATTGCTTAAAGGATATAGTGTCTCATTTCAATTGACTTTTGTTTTTTTTTTAATTCAGTTTAAGTAGTAGTTTTTATCGATTAATGTATATAAGAATATTTATGGTTGTTCCTTGTTCTCATATGTAATGGGGTAAGAGGGAGGTAAGATAGTAGGCTGCCTCCAACACTAGGTTGAGAGCAGTTTCCTTAGGATACCTTCAAATTATGAAATGTCTTCCATGAGATTCGATTTCACGATCTCAAGGTTAAGAACTTTGTGTTCTACCAACTGAGTTGGAAGATCATTTTTATATAAAAGTATTTAGATTATTTTAATAGCAATTCAAATCGAATTATCAAAATTTAATTTTAAAACACTTCTTAATAAATCCAATACGTGTATTCAGACGAATAATATAAGCCAGGAACAAGTGATTGAGAAACAAGAACCTGTTTTCTATTGAATTTTTTTATGCATTAGTATATATATATAAGATATTTTTTTTAAAATACTCTCAACCATTAAATTTAATATTTAATATCGAGGTCCTTAACATCGTTCATAATGTTTGGGTTGCTGTTGGACCCACTGAATGGGGCAGTCGGCTAGCTTTTTATGTACGGATTGATTAGGTTTGACGGTATATATTAAAAGTTACAAGTACCGTAAATTCGATGTAAACAGACAGGCAAAGCACGGAGGATCAAAGAAGAAATTGAAAATGATATTTTCTTGCCACCACCTAGTTGATGCTCTTTATGATCAACCACCAGTTTTTAAGAAACCAATGTCGACGATGTTAACCGGTTTCAAAAGAAAAATAATGATAATAAAATTAAGCTTCTATGAAGCTGGGAAAACTTAGTTGCTCAAGATACCAGTAGGCAAAAACCACCTGGCTTACTTCACTGTAGAAAGGGTTCTACAAAAAATGTGAAAATTACTCACCCTCCCCACAATTTTTAGTAGCACCAGAAGATTGTATAGCCTCATTTATAGGTACTGTTCATGGATCCTGGCTCGGTTCTCTTCCCACCACAGTCTAGCATGCATCTCCCCAAATCTTTCTCGGCTGCATCACACAAGCATAAAGTCATTGAAAAAAACACTACAGTTTCTCGGTAAAAAAAGATCATGGTAAAAAGAAGGGTTCATGGTAGATTTGGGTCCGCATGGGATGGGAGTAAAATTATTAGCGAAAGCAGAATAAGTGAACCGGTAATAATGCTGTAAAAAAAACAAAGATTTCCAGCTTAACAATGGAATCATTTCATATCATAATTGTTTCTCTAAGGTGGACCTTAATCATAGAATTGACCTGTGTTGGACCCATCAGCTTAACAATGGAATCATATCCATAGGTAAAAATGGCTTTGCTGCCTATCGACGACAATGCATAAAGTAAACCACTAGATTTGGCCTCGACAGATAGCAGATTTACTACCTATAATATTCCGTAAAATACAATAAAAGCCATTAATACCAGAGAAGTAAATTGCAAGTTACATCGCATTCTACCTTATCATTGTCCTTAATATACAAGAAAAGCTATTAAATAACAAATCATGGCATGGATGGGAGACATCGAAGCTATGATGTCAACTAGCAATGAGATCACGGCAACATTTATTAGGCTCATATATTTGCTAAGATGAAACTTTGGGGTATTTGAAAGTTTCTAAAACGTTTCAAGTGCCAATAACAGTTTGACAGATTCATGCAAGCACATTTGTATATATGTCAAGTTAAAGAATGTCATAAAACTATACCTGAATCTAACTCGCCTAAGCTCCCTTTTGCCCCCTGGCAAGGCTTTGATAGTAATGTAAACCCCTGGCTCATCTTGTTCGACCCATTCAGTCTCGAGATCACTGGCATTGCTCATGGAAAGCTCTGCGGAGCGATCAGCCTCTCTTGATGAGCTACTCATAGAGGCATCCATCGATGATATATCTGTCTTGGCACCACTCATACTTGAAACTTTTGGAGTTGAGGCAACACCAGAGTCACAATAATTCCGAGCCTGCATCGGGTTCTGATCAAGTGAATCTGAGGATGAGTATCCGACACTCAACCCTGTTGGATGGTATAAGTTACGAGGTAATCGTTCTCTACTCAATGGCGGTGTTACAGGGCTTGCTTCTGCTGATTCCATTTTCGAGCTCTGGAAGGAATCAAAAGAATGTTGTTACTAACATTGGAAAAAATAAGCCTCGATTCAATTCACACTATCTTAAGCAGCAGGCAACGGCCTAAGAACTAGCCTCGTCTTCGGATATCGGTGGTGTTGGTAGTGCGAATGCATTGCGGTTTAACCTCTGGACATTGTAAAGTTCCTTGATCCTGTCATAGTTCTCAGACCACCAACTCTGAGCTTGCCATTTGTTAAACATTTCTCGACTGGTCAAACAAAATAAACTATATTTCAGCACTCCTGATGTTCATCGAACTAGCATATACCAAAAACACAGTAATAGCAGACACGCATTAGGGATTTAGGGTCCTCAAGCACAATTTTTGGTAGGAAAAAAAAAAGAGAAAATAAAGATCAAATTTGTGTACTTCTGAAAGCCGAATTTCACAATATCAGGATAACACTCTATACATTCTATTACCTTTTTCACAAATCAATAACTTGAAAAACCCACCATGACCAGTATGACTGCCTAATAAACAACTTTTGACTAAACATTCACCTGCTTTGAATCATAAAAAAAGCTAGTTAGCCACCAAACCTTAGGTAAGGGGAATATTAAAATTTTCTACGTATAATCATTGTGTTTAAAGCAGTGGTGAACACTAATCTTCCAAAAGGCAAAATCATCAGTAGTCTAATACCTATGAGGAGCTTTATCAACCATTAAACTACCTGTAATCATATTAATATGGAAGTGTTGGTGGAAACTAGAAAGTGCAGTTAATTAAGGAACCAACTGAAATCAAAATTCTAGAATAATACAAAATATTATATTTTGAAAAAGTTTGTATGTTCAAAAAAAAAATTAGAACACACACATCTGACGCATCTCCTTAAACCCAAGCCTACTATTAACCTATGTTTGTCAAGTGATTTTACGGTACAACCATTTAATATAAGCTTAAAGAAAGACGATGCCTAAAATATTATAAATAACATAATAATTTAGGTTGCACGTAATCTAAAATATTAATTTTTTATACTTTTTTCCGGGTGTAAACTTTCTTCGTTTAAGTTACACACAATCAAAAATATTATGTTATTTATAACATTTTAATTCACGCTTTATAATATTTTAAGTCAAACCTTTCTTTTACCCTTATATTATACTCCCCCACCCCCAGAAGTCCTCTTGTTTGTCAAAAAACATGAAAAGATGAAGGTTGTAATCCAGGTGTTGTTCGTTTGTTGGTAAAAGATGAGCGAAGGGTCAAATACTTTTGTCTTGCATGTAGGTTTTGGCGTGGGAATTCCCTGGCTAAACAGTAGGGAAATATGACAAGAGATGGGTGTTGTCTGAAGTGAGATTCTTTTGGTTGAATGGAAGTGAAGGAAGAGAGGGGCTTCCCCGACAAGACGACAAGAGTCAGTGAAAACGCTTGCCAATCCCAACACAATCAATCCCGTTCTGTCCTACACCCACCCATTGATTTGTGAAAATTACGGCTCAATTTAAAGTTCTCCTTTAAGACTTGTATCGGATGATTGCTTTTCGTTAGGCGTGAGTGTAGTCCCACTGTTACATTGTAACCCCCCCTAACTTAAAATATCTCTTGTTGCTAACCCAATGTTTGGATGCCAAGGTAATAGCAAAATTATTAGCTAGAAAAAACAAAAAAGGTAATTAAACTAAATTTATAAATCTTATTTTATGAATTGTTATTTAAGTTACTAACAACGGAATAAAATTTCTAGATGAAGTTAAAAATATTTTTATTTTCTTAGATACTAATGTAGAACAAGTGATGGTTTTTTTTACTCGATTATGAAACTAAAAAATTAATCATACAAAAATTCAAGTTTTTTTTAATTAAACTTTAATAGGATTAATTATTTTTAAGTATAATTAAGAAAATACTATAAAATAAAAAAAATAAAGAAACGAGGTTCTGAAAAAATAGTAGAATGAAGTATTTGTTATAATAATTGTTAAAATCGTACTTAATTGCAGTTGTCAATATCTTTAACAAATATCAACACATTCAGTATTCATGAAATCTCATATTTTTTTTATAAATATTCAAATATAACCTTCATATATAGTTTATTTTATTAATAATTATGATGAAAAAATATTTCATCTTTTCAATAAATTTTTATAAATATATTTTCCTAATTTTAAAAAAGAAATAATCGAGCCTTGTGAATTCCGAGACATTGTATTATTGAACATAGAGTTGTTCAAGTAGAAGGGACAAAAAACATTTAAAACACCGACAAAAACGAAATAGTGGCTAACTTTATTTGGAATAAAGAATCCCTCAAAAATATTTTTCCCCAGCTGTTAAAAATGAATTGAAACCAACAACTTAAAGGCAATACATTTCCATTTACAAAAGAAATTCCATTTCATTGTCTTTTTTAGCCAACTTTTATATATTTAAGGGTAAACTATATGTTTGATCAACCTTGGTCACAATTAAAAATTAAGGGAATAGTCTCTAACGTTATCGATCTATTCGATTTTAGTTTTTAATATTATCAATATGTTCGATTTTAGTCCCTCAGCCGTTAACTTATTTAAAAATTAATGGTCAATGGATTAAAATCGAACGGTTCGATAATGTCAGAGATCATTTTCTCTTAATTTTTTAAATTGGTGATTAAAGTCAAACAAACTCTAAACTACCCTATATTTAATTATACAAATAATCTAATATTACCAAAAATAATAAAAATAAGAATGTTTCAACTTCTCTTGTGAGTTCCCAATCAATTTTCCCATGCTAAACCAGTAATTTAAATGCAACCGTGGGATTAAAAATCTAACGCTTGAAAACAAATCAGAACCGCGAAAAATTAAAATTCAGAGAAGAATAGAAGCGCACCTGAAGCGTATACGCTTGAGATCGTTGCCGCCTCGGGGAAGCGAAACGAAGGTAATGAGTACTCCAGGCTCGACCTGAGCTACCCACTCGTTAGGCTCATTTTCTTCGACGAAGACGATCGGTTCGGCACGGCGGCCGCTCAACGAGTTCGGCGTCGTTTCTCCGCTCGAGCTCGATATCCCTTTCAACCTCTCTTCCATCTCCTTCCCCCATGTCCTCGAACTCCCTGTCCTACGGTACGACCACTTGGAACGATCCGAGTCAGCGTCGGAGCCGCCGCCCGCGGCGTTATTGAACCGAGTCTGCGCTGTGCAGGGACTGCAGTGCTTGTACGCACCCGACGCCTTCAGCGCCATGTCCTTCAACTAAAACACCGAAAAAGCAAACGTCTCCCGTTAAAGCTAAAACAAAGAGTAAAGAAGTCGAAAATCCCGACGCCCTAAAACTGACGGTGAAAAACCTGAGATGTGAGAGACTTCATGGCTTGGTTGTGCTTAGTGCTAAGATTATTGGACGAATCGATTTCCTCTGGTTGAGTCAGTGAGTCATCACCTGGTTGCTTGGAACGAGCTATGCACGTTAACATCGTCGTTAGCGGAAATCCTAAGGAAGATGAGACTATTTCTGCGAGAGAAAGACATTTACGTTTGTCAGAATTGGATTAAAATAAACGAACAACAATAATTAAAAGTTCAAAGAGTTTTGGATTACCGTACATTAGAAGCAAACTGAGAAATCTGGTCTTCTTTTGGCGGTTTGAGGAGCTCTTTACTTGGACGTTGGAATAAAAGCAACCTCTGCACTGACCCAATATATAAAAGCAACTTATAATATAAACAGATTAAAATTTAAAAATAAATAAATAAATTCCAAAATCACCTGTCAATCGCATCGAAGGTTCTTTTTTCTTTTCTTTGAGCAAGAAGGTTCGTTTTCCTTGGGTAAGGCAAAAGAGGAAGCAAATTGGGATGCCTCTGGAATCGCTATCATGGCATCGGCATTGCACTTGTGCGGTGTGAAATTTCACTCCGTCTCATTTATATAGTTCATTATTGACTTTGTACGAGAGATATATCGTAAAAAAAAATTAAAATGATAATTTTATCTTAAAAGAGTTAAATTTTATAATGTAGGGAAACTAAAAAAGATATAAAGGGAAATATGTCTAGTAAAAGTTGTTAATTTTTTAAAAAAGACAATTTTAAAACACAAAAGGGATAATTTAATGTGACAGAAGAAGTATATGTTATGGTACTATTTAATTTAAATTTAAACGATTTTCTATAATCATACACATATTATATATATCTTCATATTTTTCATATACGAGATATATATATATATATATATATAGTTGATAGACTTGACATCAACTTGATAATCAATACATTAATTACTCAAAATTTTGACTCAACTCGATTTTTTTTTTAGAATTGAGTCAAATCAAATCAAGTTTTTTAACATCATATCGATTCAAAAAATTTAATTTTTTTCGCGTCAAGTAAAATTTTGCTCACCTCTAACAATTCTATGAAACACACGTATCGGCCATCGGAAGACAGTGGGGCTTTGCTTTAAACTGTACCCCTTAACGTCAAGAGAATGCTAGTAGTTTTGTGCATGAATCATACATTTGAATTTAAGAATTTTAAATTACAACTCTAGTTCAATACACAACCTCTTTCACAAACCTTTTAGACACTAATTTTAAAGATGATATTTTGGGTCCTAAAACCACTTGTTGACACTAACTTTATTTTATTGTCAGCCAAGTCCACTTGACACACAACCGAGTTACCAACTCTAAATGGGAGAATTGGTGGAGCCGAAGATCGAAATGTGGATGTATTATAGAACGCATTTGCATTGAGACATAAATTACAGCAAGCACTCATCATCATCAAAAGCATATAAATTTACAACGACCCAAACGGAATATGCAACCATACCTTTGCAAGATTCCAATTCACGTGCAACTCATTTTAACCTGATAGTTTCATTGGGGAATATAACATTGGGATTTCGGATATGCGGATTCAGGGCTGCCAGTTCTTTCCATTTTGCTCCGTTACCGTGAATACGAGACGAGATGCTCCACAGAGTGTCACCTGGCTGAACCTTTGTTGTTGAAGGAGTTGAAGATTTAGAAGGTGCCTTGGACTTCAATAATGGATGTTTATTGCTCTTCCCCATTCCATTGGCAAGCAACCATCGAGAACCCGACTGTTGTTGGGTCTTGGTACCCCAAAATTTCTTCTTGCCAGGCTCAGTCTTCAAGCCTGCAACATGGACTTCTGTGATCCTGAACTGAGGAATCTCTTCCTCTTGGGAGGCACTTTCTTCTTTTATCTCGTTCTCTTTCACCTCCTTGTTCATTGTAGACTCAGAGCCATCATCCTCTTGATTGTCATTCCTCGAAGCTGAAACCGTTCTGTATATCTTTGGCTTTGGTGGGACAAATACTCTCTCCACTTGAATGAGTGCAAGCATCGGTGCACCAACCGGCTCATAGTTTCTTATAGGATCATGAAGTTGCACCATCAATGCCACTGTAAAGTTATTCCCTAACAAACCACACTTTTTACCCCTTCTTTTCTCTCCCTTTGACCCTCTGGCAATCAAGTCCAATGATGTAGCATGATGGGCAGCAAGGACTTTAGAAGTTCGCTCGCTTATTTGATCTTCATCATAAATATCACCAGAATCAAGTCTCATCCATTCATCAAGAGTTAGTGACAAACTCATTAATCCATCAAAGTCATCAACATTGTTTTTTATGTCCAACAATTGCAACCCACCGGTTCCATTCAGACCAAGAGACCCCCTAATACCAAACCCCTTACCTTGAAGGGTCGAGATTTCCCCAATTGACTGTGCACTGATGTTTGCAGGTGCATCCTCATCTGACATGCCAGATTGAATTCTCAAGCCTTCCATTGAGAGTGCTTCAATCTTATCCATTGCCAGTTGAGCAAGATCTTCAAGAGATACATAATCTGAGCCCATCTCATTAACAGAGGTTGAGCTACATTTGTTAGAGCTCAATAGTCCTCTTTTGACTTTCTTTTGTCCACTAGACATAGCTCGTCCAACCTCAAACCCATTCTGCAACAAACACTGCCTGCATATGAGAAGCAATAACATACAATATGAGTTTTTTGTATGATTTAGCAAAAAGATGTTAAGAAATATGGAGCCACAAACCTCTCTGGTCCCTCCAGGGTAGGGGTAGTTTCCCATGCTACTTGTTCGATTGTCTTACCAGTTATATCCTCCAAAGGCATCAACTTATTTGCCTGCAAAGAAAGCTTTTCAATACCAACTGAGGCTAATTGCTTAAGTATATCCATTATACCAGAACCCATTTCGGCAGGTACAACAACAGGATTAGACACCTGCATGATCAGGTTCCCACCATTTTTAACATTGCTGAAAAGTGAGGGATTCATAGACCGCAAAAACCCTCCATTCTTTGTTTGAAGAAATGAACCTAAGTCTTCACCAAGAGGAGGCAATTCAAGTGGCTCTTCAGGAATCAAATGAACTGGACTCCCAAATCCACCAGAAGAGTCAGGTGGAGAATGCTGGAAAGCCTTGTCATTTAATCCCCACTCACGCATTAAAGCTTCTGTTTCCAGATCTTCCAACACTTTAGCCCTCGTTTTGTTGCTCTGATTATTTGCCATCTGATGCTCTAGCTCAACATCTTGAATAACTAATGACAGATCAGTCAAGTTACCCCAACCAGACGTTGAAGTGTCAAAGTCCTCTCCCTCGGCCATGTCAAAATCTAACAGCGAAAAACCACTGGCTAGGGCATCTTCCTCAAATTGCCTGAGTAGTCGCTCCCGGGGCGACTCTGGATCAATCTCAGGAGTCAAACTGACTGGACTATAATCAAGACCCAGCATATTAAAGAACTCACTTGCCACAGATTCAGTTAATTCGTCCAAGTCAAGTGACTTCGCTTTCCTACTAGTTTTATAATTAGCTTTATTCTCCATGTAGTCGTCAGGGTGTTCGGGATCAGGAGAATCTAAAGCCGTCCCCAAATTCATAACACCATCTAAAGCTAACTCCAATTCTCTCATCAATGATTCTTTTGAGCACTGGTCATCCTCTTTGGAATTGCAATCCTGCACCACAACCACATCACTTAGATTACTACTACTTGCCTCCTTTGAAGCATGAAAATGAGAGCATTTTTCATGATCTTCTCCCGTGCCAGGTTTAGTTTCAACAACTTGAGAGCTTTCTACTGTTGATATAGCTTGTTCTTCTGAGGATAACTCTATCCCTTTTTCCACAACAGAGAAGTCATCATCTTCAGTTTCTTTTTCAATATCCTCCTTACTTGTCTCAGATCCAAAGTAAGATGGAGGCTTGATGGGCTCAAAGTGTTCTGTTGACACATCAGGTTCAGGCTTAGAAGCATCTGACTCGACATCATCAAATTTCTGATCTAGGCTTTCTGTATCATCAAGCTCTGACTTTGACACAGGCAAAACTTCATGAAGATCTTTTATCTCCTCCACAAGATGAGATGAGCCAAAAGACTTCAGGTCAACCAAACTTGGAAGACTCTCAACCCTCCTCATTGTGCCCTGCTGATCACCGTGACCAAATCTAGTAACTTCTTTACCCATATTCTGCTTCACCTGATTCTCTCCAAGTGGCACACGGTTATCCCCAATGATAACATACCCAAAACTAACATTCATTGTAGCACCCTTGGCCTTCCCTGATAACTTAAAACTAGTTGTCCACTTCCCTGAGCTCTTTTCTTCCTCCAATTCCTCCAATGTAAGCGGAAGCAGCCGTGTAAGATCAAGCCGATGCTTCCCCAAATCAAGGTCCGGTGTCCCAAACAGAGAAGCATAGAGCAGGAAATGCTTGGCCTCATACTTGGTTGAATGATGAGGTCCACTTTTACTACCATATACCGAGCATGTATGCGTCATCTTCTCTTCAAATTCAGCAGTTCCATCAAAAACTTTAGCAGGATGAGTCATTAGCCCCCCATCCCGCCTCTTCCAAAGCACACATAGGCTAAGACCATTGAAACAAACTGGCAAACCTTCAATGGAGTGTACATGAAGTGAGAAACAACAAGCAAACCTACGGTTTCTAACATTTGAGAATGCCTTCAATGGCTTCCAATTCCAGATAGATTTCTTGTCTTTACGAGATGGGTCCTCGTTACTATTCTTAGGCTTAGATTTTGGCTCGGGCAAGCGGGTTTTCCCACCTGGTTTGGACCATGTACTCAAAGCAGAGAATGAAGTCCTTGGAGGGTTCTTGTCCAAATACAAAGCTTTGCTGATAGCTTCAATTTCATTCAACAACTTCCTATTACCCGAATCTTCACCGCTCTTCTTCCTATTTTCAACTTTGGACAACATCATCTATTTTATATAAAATTAAAAAAAAAACAGATTAAGCAATAAATCAAGAAAATCCAGCAAAAACATATAGACTGAATAAACGAATCAAGTAAAAGCCCATAAATGAAATTAAAATCAAATAACCAAATTTAGCTTCCCAGCAATTAAAAAAACTCTGTGGAACAGTTTAAACAAGAAGAAAAGAAAAACCTATAAGCTGAAATAGAATAAGGCGGAACTGTCGAAATCTCACAACCAAGCGTGTTAAGAATTATGGAAGAAACACGCACGAAATCTTACAAGAAGTGAGTTGAAGTGGCTGAGACTATTCAGGCGCGTTTGTCTCGGCGGGTCGCTTACTGGCCGTCCCCGTTCGTCTCTGATTTGCCGCGGCCTTTTCCCCAGTCCAACATTTCAAATGGAGCTACGAAGTTTCGTAGTTCATATTTGACAGTATTACGAAATTAATCAATTATACATGGTATTTACCGTTGGTGGGGCTTATCTTTGTCTGAAATTCGTTTCCAAGGTTGAACATTGTCCATATTTATAATATTACCCTTTCTAAAAATTGGTACAATATTGTACATATTTTATTAAAATAAAACAAATAAATATTAAAAGTTTAATGTTTACATATTGCTTTCGTATGAATTATTTGAGTAAAGTACTCTAATATTATACAACATAGCAGAGTTAGAGGAGTAAGAGGATGAAATTAGGATTGGGGCATGGAGGAGGAGGAGAACATAAAGATAAAAAAGAAGTGTGGATAGACACATAAACAATGGAAAATTTATGGTTCTTTTCCTGGAATTTTTTAATTTTGTGGTGGCTTAAAGGCTAAAAGCTTAAGCTTAGATGTATCGTTGACAATATTCCAATTTCTTCACGGCATAAATACCTTACTTCACGTGATTAAGCAACTCAACCGGCTTCACTTTGCAAGCCTTTCGCAAGTCAAACCAACTAATGAATTAAAATATATTAAATAAATTGTGGTTTTGTGTTGTCAAAAATTTAGGGGGAAAAGGCCGCAATTTTTGAATTATATTAAAATCCTATTTTGTTGGAAATTGTTTCAATTTCATCTCTAAACTTTTGGATGACTTTTCGGGATGCTATTGTAACATTTAAAAGTTTGGAGACTAATATAGACATAATTCATTGTTTGGGAATAAATTTGGAATGCTTACATGGTTAGAAACTAATTTAGAATTAAGGTCGTAATCTGAGGATATACAATGCAATTAACTCTTAAAAAACAATTTTAAGGCTAAAACTAATTTTAAATGTCTTTATTTATCCCCTGATGGTGCAATTCATTCAAAAGGAAAAGGCCTTTTATCATTTAAAATTTTATTTTATAATAACAGATTTAGATAAAGATGATTAAGATAAAGTAGAATAAAAAAATAGTTCACATACAATGTAATTGTAACTGAATATAGCTATTAGATTTATGAAATTTCAAAGGTGATATGATATGGTAGTCCAGATTAATGGACAGACAAAATTATTGAATCTCTACCTACCTACCAACCAAATCCAAATGCTTGCAAAGTCAAATATCGATGCCTATACATGCAACGCACCGCCATATTTTTTCCAATCCCATTAATTATTCTTTGCTGCATAATAGAAATAGATAAGCCCATTTTTCACGCATAAACTAATGCCTTAATTATACATTTAATTATCCATTGCTATAAATTGCAACTGTTGTACTTAATTACACTCAAAATGGGGGAACCCCCCCCCCCCACAAACTCAACCCAAAATTAAAATAAATAAATAATTCAAAAGGAGCTCCTTGCCCCTAAAGACACAGCAAAACGCCCGATGAGGGCAGAAGACCAACCCCATTCTTAACAAATAACCATATTTTCAACTTTTTAACCATGGGAAAACACAATCATGGGACCCCCAGACATTCCAAACAGCCAGCCTGGGAGGATATGTGAAAATTGGAAGGAAAGAAGACTACTAGTGGTATACACATGAACATAAGAGATGATGCAGCTATATGCACAAGACTAGTATAGTGGCTCCAGAGGATGTATACATACGAGAGATGTCATCGTGCTTATGATTCTGTACGTGGAAGTAAGAATCCAAAACCAGAATTCTCACGAATTAGTGACGGAGGATCTACATCAGCTATGTCCACTTGTTGCAGGGACTTGGAGATATCATCCACCGTAAACGGGATGCTGCATTGACATGAGTTGTAAATATAGAAATCATAATGTGTTTGGTGTGAAGACAATATGGGGTTAAGTACTCTTCTACATGAAGCTAAAAGTAGGTAAACACTAACCTTGAGTCATCGTCTAATAGGAAAGAACTACTAACGGCATTGTTGGAGTCCTCGGTCATCATGACTCTCATGTTTGCAATGACCTGTACAATTGTGAGATTATGTTCATTTATAAAATTGCAAGTCTTAAAAATGGAAATTTTCAAAGTTCTGAAAAGGGACAAAACAAACAGATTTAGCATGGAGCTTTTGAACTTACATCCGATGACACGCTATGCGTACCATATTTGTCATCCCAATACATTGTGCTGATTCTGTATACTTGTTGTATGCTAAGTACCTGAAAAACAGCAACACACACGCACACCAGAGGACGATGATTTAGGGAAGGTAAATTTTAACAGAGGTGAGGAATCTTGAACGAGAAAGTCATTTACCGGGCAAAGTTCTTTCATTATTTCTTTCAAGGTCTTTTTGGGTTTTTGATGAATAACCTGAGTTTCAAAGAAATGATCAATCAGTGAACTATTTCAGATCATGATTCGAAACAGTTACTGGGCAAAATGCTATAAGAAGAATCTAACCAGGAATCCCACAGCCTGTCTTATGTGTTTCAATTCATCCCATGCCGAACCTGCAAACTGTTTACAAAAATTCAAGTCAAGTAACACGATAAAATGGCAGGGTGTAACAGTCGCAAAAGGCTGTATATAGCTTACTTCCTCAGTCGCCTCGCGGCACCACTGTTCTAGTTCAGCCAGACCAGCTTTCACATACTCCCCATTACTGAATGAGCAACACTCACGTCTCAAAAGAAGACTGCATGCATGTGTAAGACAAATGCCACACAGTTATCAAGGGAAATAAATACAACCTTTACTTTGTTACATGATCTAGTAAACAAATGTGCATGCACGTCCACACACACATACCTGTTGAATAGCTGAACGTTGATGAATGAGAATATTTGAGTGAATACTTTACGGACTAGGAAGGGAGGTACCTGTATAACCAGATAACTAAGACTTGTAAAAATCCCTAGAGGAAAGATGATATATATAAATATATGTATGTAATTTCAACCAGATCGAGATCTCACATGGTTAGATTTCATTATCTGCAAATAGCGGTTCAAGCTTTTCACAATGCTTTGCCAATGAGCAATTAAAGCTTGCTGAGCAACAGCATTTGCTTGAGACCGTCCCTTCACCAGACTTGCCCGTGATGTCCTAGGAACCTGCATTGTATAAAAAAATATGCAAAAAAGGTGATGATCTGTATTTACTCGATACTTATTTGCATCCTTGGTCACAAGATAACCATAAACAAGAAATTTCAAAAATTAGCAGCATTGGATACCTAGTTCATAACCCCAAATCAAAAATTTAAAAATAACCTGAATGCACAAGCCAAGCAATGGAGAGATCTCTTTCTTCATATTGTCTCTTATCATTCCATATATCTTCTCAAGGAAGGCAGTAAGCTGCTGCTTAAACAGTAATGCAGGGTACTTGGCCTCAACTTGCCGCAAGTCATCTAGTCTACTATGCCCACGGCCACTAAGAAATGAAAGCCCAGCACTTTGCGGAGATGCCCGTAGACCCTAGAATTCATATTTTTTTTTAAAAAAAAGGGTGAAGAAAATCAATTTAATATACCAAAAGGCTAGGATAATTATTTCAGTAAGAGAGACAAAAGATGCTTACTTGAGACATCCTCCCAAAGAGTGAAGCTGACATTGCCCTTCGTCTTTGTGGCGTCAAACTGGCAGCTCCACTTGCTTTAAGTGTGTGTTGGAGGAGGAGCAACAATGTTGATGAATTAGATAACCAATAGGCTAAGACATCATTATTGTCCTGTACCTTCAGTAAGGCAGACGTCGCTTACATTAATGATGTTCTTTTCATCCGGAAGTCATATAAAGACAAGCGATTGGTGACTTGCAGTTGCTTCCAATCTTAATTCTATCAGCCTCAAAAATGCACTTTCGAGAGCTGCTGAAATATTTATTGGCTAATAATGCAGAAAACTTTAAAAGTCAAATTATATCTTACCTCTATGGCAGAAGCTATTGTTTGAATGACACGGTCAAAAACAGTCGTTCTTTCAACTTCAAATGACCTCCAGTGGAGAAGACATTTGTATATGACACAAGCAGCAATTGGCTTGCTCCCTGAAAATCCCAAATTTTGTGATATACACTTGATCAGCAGGTCTTGATTCACCTGAAAGACAAAAGGCACACTGAAGCAATGATCAAAACTGGTACATCCATATGAATAGGAAAACCCTACTGAAAATCGAGTTTCAGATAAGATATTAGAATGAGTTTCATTAAAAAAAATTCATAATGGCCACTACCTGCTGCTTTTCGTTGAGGGATTTCTGAGGCTTTTCCTCAGATTCAGGCTCACGTACATTTGAGATGGCAAGAGTTGTATCCTGAGAAGTTATTGAAAGGTAAGCAATATAATATAAATATCAGAACATCTTATATCGTACGAATTCTAAGTTCCCATTATCACAATAAATGTTGTCAGTACCGATGAAACCTTGGCTTCTTCATTTATAACATTTCCATTCTCTGGAGTCCTCTGCAAATTAATTAACAAATAATCAGAATATATTTCTCTAAGGTACATTTCTTTTTTATTAATCTCTAAGGTACATTGAAGCTTACAAAATGAGGATGAGTGATGAACTAATAATATTTATTTGTACCGGAATAATCTTTGTTCTTTGTCTTGCAGTCAAAGATTTCCCAGTCGGAGATATTGCCAGTGACTGCTGGCGAAGTACTTGATTATCGGATTCTGAATTGGCAAGTTTTTCTTCTAACCTGAGCATAGAACAAATCAAGTTTAATGGGTTGACCGATATTGAATCAAAAAGTTTCAAGAACATACAAAGCTAAATTTGTTAGTTTGTATGCAAACAGCATTCGTTTCTACACAGACCTCTGCACCGAATCTTGAAGTTGGTCCACTTTTCGCTCGGACTCTTCAAGTTTCTTTACCAGCTCTGCATTTCTGGTCTTAGCATCTGAACAAGCATTACGAGCTTCTTCAGCTGATTTTCTTTCTGATAGCAACGAAATCTGCAGTTCCAAAGGAACATTTTCTGTCATCATTGAAGTTTCTAAAGACTCCAAGATATAAAATAGAAAGTCCACAACATTTAAACTAATCTGTTGGCAGTATCTTGCAAGCAGAGGTGGTTTAATGGATCATATCTCTGTGTCAAATAATGGGATTCTGGAAGAGGATGAGGTGGCCCTTAGCCCTACTAATTTTGTGGGAGCTGGTGATGGTGTTTCTTTTGTGAATCAAGGTGGGTGTAATCCTTTGATACCTTGGAACGAAGATAGTACTTCAGAGGGAATGTTGGGGTTATGTTCTAATTTCTCGGATAGATTTATCTCACGCTCAAGTAGTCTTCTTAAGCACAGGAAATTTAAGGTTGCTCCTTCTCGGTCTGATAGTGCTTGCTCGGAGGGTGAAGTGACTATTAGTTTCCATGATAGAGTTTATAGAAGGGCGTTTTGTAGTAGGGTCAGGGAGTCTTTGGACCGAATCAGGGCGTCATCACAGTCTTCTCAACAGTTGGATGAAGCTAGATTGGAAGCTGTAGCTACAAGGGCGGTTTGTGACTTGTTGGGGATTTCCTTTAAAGGGGGAAATCAGATTCTAGAGCAGAAAATCAAGGAGCTGGAATTGAAGAGAGGATAAAGCAGTGTTCGGCTTTTCCTTTTGTTCTGCTGGGTTGTGTTATCAGTTTCAGAATTATTTATGTTAAAAGTTAGCTTGATTTCGTGGAATATAAGGGGTTTAGGTAGTCAGGAAAAAGTCAGAGCAGTAGCAAGACTTGTGAAGAAGGACCAATTATTTTGATGATTCAGGAGACTAAGCGTGAATTGTTTCAGCATGACTTAAGAAGGAGAATAGGCGGGTCATGGCTTAAAGGCTTTTCTTTTGCTCCAGCTATGGGTGCTGCAGGAGGTTTGCTGTGCATGTGGAACGAGGATGTGTTTGAAGTCAAACAAGTGTTTTCTATTAGCAGATTTATAGCAATTGTGGGTTTTTTTAAATCGTCAAGGGTGGAGTGTGCAGTTTTGAATGTGTATGGCCCGTCTATTGAGGCAGAAAAGGAGTCTTTTTTCAAAGAGCTTATGGAGTATGTAGTAGTCCTAAATGTCCCAGTGTGCATTGGTGGCGACTTTAATGCATATTTACAGCCGGAGGAGAAGTTGGGGGCATCTCAAAATTGGCATACGATGGAGTTGTTCATAATTCTCAGTTAATGGACCTTCCTTTAGTGGGTGGCAGATTCACTTGGTGTAGCAAAAGGGACTGTCCAACGTGGGTCAGATTGGATAGATTTCTCATTTGTGGCGATTTTCTGATTGCTTTCCCGAACTTAGTTCAAAGTCTTCTTCCTATGTCTCTCTCGGACCACAATCCGGTTTTGTTAGAAGAGAATCGACTTAATTGGGGCCCTAAACCTTTCAGTTTCTTTAATTATTTATTAGAGGAAGAGGGGTTTGATGAGTTGGTCAGTTCTACAATTTCTAACCTTATCAGGGAAAATAATCGCAGAGGCATTTTTAGTATCCTGCAAGGTACTAAAAAGGCGATTAAAAATTTGTCGGGCAGCAGGCATACTGAGATTTCAGACTCCATTTCGACGCTGGAAAAAAAAATTCGATTTGGAGATTAATTTTCAAAACACCAGTTTCTCGCAACAAGATTGGAGGCAGTTTTCGCACCTTAAGAGTGAACTTTGGAGGTTGCATAGGTTAGACGAGAGGATTTGGTTTCAAAAGTCAAGGGAAAAATGGATAAAGGAGGGAGACAAGAATACGAGGTTTTTTCATCTTTGTGCCTCGAACAGGAAAAAATTGAACTCTATCTCTTCTTTGATTATCGAAGGACAGGAGATTTCGAATCCTGATCAAATAAAAGAGCATGTAACAGACTGCTTTACAAAGGCTTTCAACAGTGTTGATACATTGGAGGTGGAAGATTTATTTCTCGGGTTTTCCAAATTATCTAATGATCAAAAGGAGTGTCTAGAGGTGCAGTTTTCAGAACAAGAAGTTTGGGAAGCGGTATCGTGTTCAGACAGTAATAAGGCGCCGGGTCCGGATGGGTTAACAATAGGTTTTATAAAGAGGTGCTGGTCTATTCTGAAGGATTCGGTGATGAAATTCTCTGCTGATTTTTATCAGAAGAAGAAATGGGAGCACGGTATCAATCATTCTTTCATTACTTTAATTCCGAAGAAATCTAATCCAATGTGTTTGGAAGATTAAAGACCGATTAGTCTCGTTGGAATTTTTTATAAAATACTGTCTAAAGTGTTATCCAAAAGACTCATTGCGTGTGTTGGAGATATTGTTAGCTCGTCTCAGTTCGCCTTTATTCCGGGACGACAATTGTTAGATTGCGCTTTTATCGCCAATGAAGCTATAGATTATTGGAGGAGAAAAGGGCTGAAAGGTGTTGTTTTTAAAGCAGATTTCCGCAAAGCTTATGACACGATTGAATGGCCGATTCTTCTTCGAATAATGAAGGAAATGGGATTTGGGGATAGATGGTGTTCGTGGATCTCGTATTGTCTATTTACTGCTTCGGTTTCAGTTCTGTTGAATGGTACCCCAACAAAGGAGATTCCGATGTCTAAAGGTTTAAGACAAGGCTGCAGTCTTTCTCCAATATTGTTCAACCTGGTTGGGGAGCTACTCAATCTAATGTTGATTAAGGCGGTAAATATGGGACTTTTTAATGGTTTTACAGTTGGAGGGTCAGCTTACTCTTGTCAGTTGTCGCATCTTCAGTTTGCAGATGATTTGATAATTTTCTGCAGTGCTTCCATTGCGCAAATCAGAAATGTTAAGCGAATTTTGAGAATTTTCAGCTTGATGGCCGGCCTGGACCTAAACCTATCGAAAAACCATTTATTTGGGATCAATATTGAAGAACCTACACTCTTAGATTGGGCCAACTCCATTGGTTGCTCTGCTGGTTCGTTCCCGACGGTTTATTTAGGTTTGCCGTTAGGAGCTAAGAAGAATTCAGAGGTTTTGTGGGAACCAATTATACAGAGGTTTAATAGTAAATTAGCAGGGTGGAAAGCTTCAACATTATCAATGGCTGGTAGATTGGTCCTTTTAAAATCAGTCCTGACTTCTTTGCCGATTTTTTTCCTATCAATTTTCAAACTTCCGAATAAAGTCAGTCAGAAACTGAATTCGTTGATGGCAGGTTTTTTATGGGGGGACGGTTTAGAGAAGAAGCGCATTCATTGGGTGAATTGGCAAACAGTGTGTAGTCCTAGAGATGAAGGAGGCTTGGGGGTATTAGATTTAAATCTAACTAATCGAGCTCTGCTAGGGAAATGGATTTGGAAATTCGCTAATGAAAAAGATACTTTGTGGAAGAATTTGATTTGTTGTAAACATAACATCGATAGTATGTCGATGTCGGTTAGTAGTGCGTATTCAACACAGGACTCTTTGATTTGGAAAGGAATTGTTAATTGCTTTTTGAAGAATGATGAGATTGGTGAGAAGCTAAGATCTCATTCTAGAATCCAAGTGGGGAATGGCAAATCAATTTCTTTTTGGAATGATGTTTGGGTTGATTCTTCACCGCTGAAAATTCAATTTCCGAGAATTTTTGTGTTGTCAACGAATAAATCGGGATGGGTAAGTAATTTCGGAAGTTATGATTCGAACGGATGGACATGGGATATTCGTACAAGAAGGAATTTATGTGATTGGGAGTTGGAACAATGGCTGGAACTAATGATCAAATTGAACAACTTTCAGTTGGTAGAGGAAGTGGATGATTTTTTATCATGGACAGGGAAGGGCGATGGTTTGTTTACTGTCGGCTCATGTAGAAGGACGATTGGTAAAGGCCAGGTGGGTAATCCTCTTTGGAAAAATTGTGTATGGACAGGTTTGGTCCCTCCTAGAATAGAATCCTTTCTATGGCAAATTACTCATCAAAAAATGGCAATTAAGTCCCAGCTGAAGAACAGGGGGGTTCCGTTATCAGATGGGGAGCTTTGTCCGATGTGTTTATTATGTGCAGAAACGGTTCAACATCTGTTTTTTGTCTGCCCAGTGGCTCATGAGATTTGGTATAAGTTTTTCAGTTTGTGGAACGTTAGCACAGTTTTGCCTGGGGATATTTCTACCCTTCTCAGTTCCTGGCCTGTTTTGGTGGCTAATTCACTGATCTGGAAATTAGTTCCAGCAGTGGTTCTTTGGTCGATATGGAATTATAGAAATTCTATTGTTTTCGATAAAATGGTTATGGACAGACTTTCACTCTTCTTCATCGTAAAGTTCAGGCTAGTTAAATGGTTTCTAGCAAAGTTCCATCAAGTGCAGATTCCGGTGGACTTGATAATATCTGATCCTACTTTAGCAGATAGTTTCAAGGGTCTTCACGCTACTAAGAGGTCTGTCCAGAAATGGCTCCCTCCACCAGCTGATTTCTTTAAATTTAATGTCGATGGTGCAGTCAAAAAGGATGGGATGACGGGCGGCATTGGGGGTATCCTCAGAAACCATAACGGTTTCGTTTTAGCGACGTTTTCAGAAAGCACAGGGCCAGGGCCACCCCCTCTAGCAGAGTTGAAAGCAATTAGAAAGGCTGTCGACATTTTCTACTCCTCAGTTTGGGCTTCAAAGGGCAAATTAATTCTGGAAACTGACTGCAAGAATGCAGTGGAGTGGGTCCACTTACCTAGTCTCTCTCCGGTGTTTTTTAGTAATTTAATCAAGGAAATTAAGTCTTATGTAATGTTCAGGGGTTTGGTAGTGCAGTTTATTCCTAGGTGTTGTAGTTGGGAAGCCGACAGGTTAGCTAAGGCAGGGATTGGCTAAGTATTTGTTGTTTTGTAAAGGCTTATAATGTATGCTTCTGTTATTAATAAATTGAGGTACTCTTTTCCTCCTTCCGCTGGTCGACCTTTTCCTATTCGAAAAAGTCAACTACGAAGGAGGTTTTTAATGAGACCTCCAACTTCTATAAAAAAAAGTAACTTGCAAGCAGAAGTCAATCCACATTAAACACAAGGCAAATGCATGAACAACTAATTTCAGAAACTTAAAAAAAGGCCTAAAATATGGACATCAAATGCCAACCGGAAATAAGAAGGAAAAAAGGGAGAAAAAACTGTAAATAATTGCTGATTTACTGTTATCCTTATCTATTTTTATCCTGCATCTGCATAGATTCTTCATATAAATTGGTACATCTATTCATTCTGGATCGGTAATTTCATCTGGTTTTCAGTTTTAGTCCCTAACAAAATGTTGTAAGTTTCTGGCTGTAGCCACTAGCAGAAACTAAACATATCAGCATATGGTGCTACTGTCGAGACTCATTGAGAGCATATATTTTAAATAGCAAATTAATTATTTTTATGTATATAATATCATAGGAGGGAAATGGACATACACCGACCACGGTCGTGAAGTAACGAATGCTCACCTTCAAACTCTCTACCTCAGCAGCCAAGGAATTAACCTTTTCTGTGTCCTGAACAATAACAGGAGTTTCCTTAATAACTGGAGGAGCTTCCTCAATAGCTTTCCGAGCAGCCTCTTGCTCTTTTATGACTCTAGCATTTAATTCTTTCACTTGTATTTGCATTGCATGCAAAGCATCTTGTAACTTGGCAATTTCTTGTGCCTTCTCCTCTTCTAAATCAGTCTGTCAATAAAAGCAAAGGTTTTACTTGTTAAAACATACAAGGATACAGAAAATTGCAACAAAACATTAATATAGGTTAGAACATAAAATGGCATAAATTACCCTCAAACGTTTCTCAAGCTGCAAACGCCAAGTAAGTTCTTCTACACGTTTTTCCAGTTTGTCTTTTGCTTCTTTGAGAGCCCCTGTTTCCCGGGCAGCCTAAATAAATTTTAAGTAATGGTTATAAAGAGTGTTTAAATGTGAAATCCATTAAAGTTTTTTGGAGAAAAGTTGCATAGAAAAAATGTGATCAAACCATCTTGAGCTTTCTGAGCTCTCTTCTAGCAACCCTACTCCTCCAACCACATTGAGTAGTTAATGCCGCTTTCTGGAGATTCTTATGATAAGAGTATGCAACATGGCAACGCAAAGCAGCCTGGATGTTACAAAAAATATTCAGTAAATATTCAATTCTCAAAATGGAGGCTCAGACCTTCATAGCTTCAAAATAACGTGCAACTTTCATCCACAAATCACATTAATTTTATGAAGATTAAGATAACATAGGCAATTAGTTATAGCAGAACCTGAATGATAATCGCAGCCTTAGTTTGCTTTCTGAATCTGAATTCATTCCGAGCAGTCATTGCCCTTAAGCCAGTCTGCAATTTGATTGCAGCCAGTCTTTTTCTTAAATAGGACTCCTTGGCAATGTGTCGCTTAAAGTTCTTTTGAATCTTCAAAGCAGCTGCTTCCCTTCTCAACTGCTCAAACAGCTTGCAGGCTAACATACCTAATTATAGTGAAAGAAATCACAGGTCATTAGACATAAACAGGATACATATTTCAGTGTGCTCAAAGCTAAAACTAAGAGCATCTGAGAGCCACGGTTCTATTTCAAAGAATATGTCTATAATTCCTACTTCTGAATATTATCAGCTTCATACATTGATTTTTCAACTTCAAATGACACTGAAAAGATACCTCGCCATTGGGATTGCAACATGATAGCAGCTTTACGTAGTGCGATGAATTCCTTCCGTGCAATATATGTCCGAATTTGTCTTTGAATGGTTCTGGCTGCATTTCCAAGGACTTCTGCCCTTCTGGCATCCAACTCAGCCATCTGACCAGCTCTGAGGAAAACTTTGGTCTTACCTATCTGCCACGCCAATCATGTTAAACAGAATGTAATGCGCAAATTACAAACCCACTGATTGTTCTGTAAGATGATCCCACAAGATATTCAATCACAGAGGAAAATGCAAACAGAGCTATAAGTGCTAGATGGTTCATCAAGGGTACATTCACCCATCAAGAACACTTAAATGAGGAGCATTCATGATGGAAACGAAAAGGAACAGTTAGCTGATAAGCTTCCAATCCCCTTAATCCTCTCATCCCATTATACTTCCTAAACATCATGACCATAATAAAAAACCGTTAGGTTGTGTTTCAGTTACCTGATAACCTTTCAATCCCATCTTATCCAGGATCATTTGACATGCAACCTTGTCGTCATGACTGCACATACAAAGAAAGAAAAAGGTAAATGGTAAAACCATATGTGATAGTAGGGGAAAACTAAAATAGGGAAACCAAAACAAATGTATAACATTAATTCCAACATCAACAAATATAATATAAAGGGAGTCATTACAGTGAAATTGTAAACGAGTCTTCAGGCTAAAAAAGTTCAAAAGAACATGCTGAAGTTCTATACCATCCACTTCATGATAGAATATTTTAATAGAAGGATCTTGGTTTATTGCATAATGTTAAATTAGCAGGACTGTGATGCATTCTTGTCACTTGTACAATATCAAGGTTAGAATCCATTGGATGAATATGACTATCTCTGTCCTAAACTTTTTTACAACTACAAAATTGTAGGATTTACAACGTACTTCCCCTCCAAAATTTCAGGAGCAAGAACACCAAAACGATGAATAAACTCATAAAATGTTCTTCTTGTTGGATATCCTGCACAGCTGATCCTAATAGCCTCAAGAACACCCTACACGAAAGAAAATGACAAAAATAACTTCATAACAAGTAACGACCATAAAAAAAACCCGGTTTGATAGTTTGGAATAAAACAAATAGAAATAATTTTACAGCTAAAATATACTCACACCACATCTTAATTGTTGAATTATATTAGCATTCTCAAAAATAGCAGGCTTGAGGAGATTGTTTGGCTTCACACATCTAATATAGTGAGGCTCTGTTGAATTCAACGTCTCCATCAAAGATTGAAGTTGTAGCTGCAATTTATATATATTATTATTATTTTCAGATAGGAAATTATATAAAATACCAAGATAAAAAGTTAGTAGTTGCAATTGCAAATGAATAAGAGCATCTATCAACTATGTCATCTGTCTCCAGAAATCATTCATGTTAATCCCATCAGCAGACCAAAAGCATTCTATTTCACGTTGTCAAATTCTGGATTGCTCTTTCATTGCCAATGAAGGGATAGATTATTGGAGGAAAAAAAGCCTTAAGGGAGTTGTGTTCAAGGTGGATTTTAGGAAGGCTTATGACACAGTGGATTGGCCAGTTTTGCTTAAAGTTATGGAGAAAATGGGCTTTAGGGAGAGATGACGCAGTTGGATGAGTAAGTGTGTTTCTTCGACTTCTGTCTCGGTTTTGGTAAATGGTGTCCCTACTGAGGAATTTCCGATGGCTAAGGGACTTAGACAAGGCTGCTCTCTCTCTCTCCATTGCTCTTTAATTTGATTGGGGAACTTCTTAATTTATTGTTGTTGAAGGCGGTTTCTATTGGACTGTTTTGTGGTTTGAATATTGGCAGGAATGAGGGTTCCTTTAAACTGTCGCATCTGAAATTTGTAGATGATCTCATAGTTTTCTGCAATGCTTCGAAGACTCAGATTAGAAATGTGAAGAGAGTATTACGTGTTTTCGAAATTATGTCTGGTCTTCAGTTGAACTTCTCCAAAAGCATATTATTCGGTATTAATACAAGCGAAGAAGAGGTGAAAGATTGGGCGTCTTCTATCGGCTGTGCAGTTGGTACCATTCCGTCTGATTACCTTGGTCTTCCGCTTGGAGCTAAGAGAAATTCAACAATTTTGTGGGAACCTGTCATTCAGAAATTTTACAGTAAACCTGTTGGTTGGAAGGCAACATCTCTCTCTTTGGCTGAGAAATTGGTTCTAAAGTTGTTTTATGTTCTCTCCCAATTTATTTCTTATCAATTTTTTAAGATCCCATCAAGGGTGAACATGAAGCTTAATTCCATAATGGCAAGATTCTTATGGGGGAGGAACATAAAGGAATAAGATACATTGGGTAAATTGGACGACTGTATTCAAATCTAAAGCCAATGGAGGTCTAGTAGTGATGGATCTCAATTTAATGAATAGAGCCTTTTAAGGAAATGGTCTTGGAAGTTTGCAAATGAAAATGACTCTGAGTGAAGGAAGTTGATTTGTAGTAAATACATTTTAGATAAAAGTTCGTTACTACTCAATAATCGAATACCAGCTCAGGCTTCCTGGATTTGGAGATCTGTGGTAAATAATCATTTTAAAAATGATTCTTTTGGCTCCAGATTTCTCAACCACTTTCAAATCAGGGTGGGAAATGGAGAGAATATTCATTTTTGGCATGACATTTGGGTTATGGAAACCCCCCTCGAAGAAATTTTCACTAAGCTATTTGCCCTCTCTACTAATCAAAATGGAAGGTTACTGGAGTTTGGTGAATTTGGAGCTTCAAGCTGGTTTTGGCTTGTAGAGATGAGAAGGAATTTGAGTGATTGGGAGTTAGATCAGTGGGTCGAATTGTTGGTAACAATTAATAATATAAGTCTTGTGGAAAATTCGAGAGATGGTCTAATTTGGAGAGGAAATGGGGATGTGTTTACTCAGTTAGATCTTGTATAAAAACTTGTTCCATCGAGTAGGATCCATATCATTTTTGGAAAAGTTGTCTTTGGAAGGGTTTGGTGCCTCCAAGGGTGGAGACTTTCATGTGGCAAGTAGTTCATAAAAAATTGGTTGTAAGGGCTGAATTAATAAAGAGAGGTGTTCTTGGGATATTAGATCCACTTTGCCCTCTATGGAAGCTGGAAATAGAGATCTCTTCGCATTTATTCTTCTCCTGCACTACTACGTGGAGATTGTGGAATAGGTTTCTGCATTTGTGGAAGATTTCAGCCGTTATACATGAAAATGCGTACTACTTTCTTTCAGATTGGGAGGAGTTGGTGCCTCATTCAACTATTTAGAGATTTATTCCTGGTGTAGTTATGTGTTGGAAATGTAGGAATGTCATTGTTTTCGAGAAGGGCGTGTTTGATCCGGTTCAGTTGTTTTTCACAGCAAGGTTCAGATTAACAACTTGGTTCCTAGCAAAATTCACTAATATTCCAATTTCGATGGATTCCCTCATTGGTGACCCCTCTCTTGGAGACCTATGCTTTGTCTCAAAAAGTCAGCCACCAAATCAGATTTCCTGGTACCCTCCCCTGTGGGGTTTCTAAAATTGAATGTGGATGCCACTGTCAAAGGTGATTGGAAGGCAAGTGGTATAGGTGGGATTCTAAGAGATAGCTCTGGCACAGTGCTAGGATTCTTTCAAGAAGCTGCTGGTCTGTGTCCTCCACCTTTAATGGAATTGAAGGCCATTAAATATGGCTTAATTTTTTTTTGAATCTTCTAGCTGGTGCTCTAAGGGTTGGCTGATTATTGAGAGCGATAGCAAGTTGTGTGTGGAGTGGATTAAGAACTTTGATAAATGTCCAAGTATGTATGTTTCAATTTCTAAAGAAATTGCGGATAAGATAAGAAACTTGGAGGGTATTCTACGTTGGATAGCTAGGCCAGCAAACTTAGAGGCAGACATTTAGCTAAGGCAGGAATAGGTTAAGATAAGGAGTTTTGGTTGGGTTTTGTTTTTTCTAGTCTTTTGTTTTATGTTTACTGTACTGGGTTAAAAGTTTGGTTTTACTCATATGCTTTGTATTGTTCTTTTAATTAATAAAATTTGAGGCACTCTTTTCCTCCTTCCGCTGTTTACTGGAATACCCTATGGTGTTCTAGAAATTATGAAGGGGTTTTACCTAGGCCTCCATTTCTTATAAAAAAAAGGTACAGTTCATCTGATAAATAGAATTTTATAATAGATCAATAATACCTTAAAGCGTGATCCGATGGACGAAAATTTGGATGATTTCGAAGACTCCTCAGCAGGAGGAGGGAACAAATTAGCCACAAAGGAGCACTTTGAGGCCGTCAAGAGATCCTGATGTTCAGCCACTACATAATCTTTGTTCTTATCAAGGAACAAATCAGCCAGATAAGTTACCTGAGGAGAGGACAGTAAAAAGATTCAGTTGAGTCATCCTCATAGTCACAAAAACTGTGTAGAGATGTAAGGCACAATAAATTACCTCTCCAGCATAGTGAGAAATAGTAAAATTAGTACGAGATAGTTTTGGTTTGATAAAGCGCTTGTTGTTTTTGAATGTCTGGAACAATTTCTGAGCAAATGTTTCATGTGTGGATTTAGGAAACATACTGCATGAAGCATTCAAGCAAACACGAAATCAACCAAAAGTAAAAAACATAGTACAGGATAGTGACTAATACAGCATGCAGTTTCTTCTTCATTAAATATGCTAGGCATCATATGCACGTGCGCAGAGGCACTATGAAGTATACAGCGACCATAGTGACTTAGGTCCCGTAAGACTTCAAAAAGGTAATATCAAATAAAACAAAAAAGTAGATGCATACCAAGCCTCATCGAGAAGTGCGATAATTCCTCCAGGTTTCTGCAGAAAGATAGAGCAGAATTACAACATGATATATGAGAAGACAATAAAGAATACATAAAACTTATGAAGAAACAAAAAGTAAAGAAGAGAAAAGCAAGAAACATTGTTTAACCTTCTCTATCAAATCCAATACATCCTGGTTATCAACAAATTCTATGTAGCTCCAATTGATTTCTTCTTTTGTGTACTCCTCCTGTTCCATTTTAAAAACATGCTGCAAAGACAAAGTTATTCAGAATAAGAATGGTCAAGGTAGAATCTTAAGTAGGGGAAAAGACCTATATAGAAGTTACATACCTGATTGAAATGCTGCTGCAGTTTTTCATTTGTAAAGTTGATGCAGAACTGTTCAAAACTGTAGATACAAGAAAATAGAGGAAACCTTGTTACCTACAGTAGCAAGTACACTATTTAATAGTATTCAAGGAAAATGTTTTACCTATTAAACTTGAAGCTCTCAAACCCATAAATATCAAGTACTCCAATCAACTGCTTCGAGTTTGGATCTTGTCCAATCGAAAAGTTGATCTTATCCACAAGCCTGATGGAAACAAACAAAGAAAATTCTAGAAGTTCAGGCACCATGGATAAATATAAAGCAGAGATGAAGTTAATTTACCAATCAAACAAGCGAGAATAAATTGTTTTAGCCAACGCATCCCTGCTACCAACTGCAGCAACAGGATCCAGAGTTCTTGTAATAATTTCTTCTGGGGTAACCATCACACGCTTTATCAGTGCATTCTCCAAGCTCTTGACATCACACCTGTTGTATACATTGTTTATAAGGAAGTGATTGAAAAATAATACAGGCAAGATGAGAAATCAATAAATATATTCAACAAGAAGATGAACAGGTCATACTTGAGCAGTTCAGCTGTCGTATTAAGATGAAACCTAGATTTCTCATCCTTGACCTCCGAAGAGTCAACATCAGCACCCTTAGCAAATTCAATATTCCCAAGATGTAAAATGGAAGCCACAACACGAAAAATTGCCTCCTGAAAGGAATATCAATGGTGAAAATTATGAATGCAACAATAAGTTCACTATTTTTTCAAACTAATGGAACACTGGCCTGCTCTTCTTCACTGATTCCAACTATATCCATGGCTCTTATAGTTGCAAGGTACTCCTGAGTATCATCTACCCCATCCAATGCATAGCTGCGTGATTGGTTGAGATAGTGGAAAGATGTAGGGTCTCTCAATTTGAACTTTTCTCTAACCTGAAAATTGTCATAAAACATTATCAATCACTGAACCCCCTTTTATTTGGGTTTTTTTTTTGGGGGGGGGTAGGTTAAGCATGGCTTGAATCCTGGTCTGTGATGCCAATTTACAGCTCTTGCCACTACAATTGTGGCTTTGTTAGCTTCGTTACCTACTCTTAGGTACACAGTCAAGTCTAATTGCACATTTAGATTGATGCCAAAATCAGAAATATTCATTATAGAATCAAAACATTAATACCTCAGGAGGTGCAGCACAAAGAAGGTAAAAGCAGTGGTAATTTCTTTCAGGATCCGAAATTTGACAAACTCGAGACCGTTCCAACAAATACGTACGAACAGCAGCTCCAGATATCCTCCCATTCTTGTCAAATTGAATCTCAACAAATTTACCAAAACGACTACATAGTATACCAAAAGGCAAGAAAATTCAGATAAACAAAAAAAGTAAAACAGAAAAATGACAAATCAAATAATTAATTGCAAAAACCATTGTTTTTATATTAAAATAGACCAACTGGTTGCAAATGCTAAAACATGACTTGACCCTTTATCTATCTCTCTAAAACCACTTTAGAACCCAACATTTAATAATTACAGATGATGAGTGGAATAGATAGGCTATCATGTATGAAGAAGGTTGTAATATGTCAAATCCTATAGCAAACGTACCTTGAATTGTTGTTTCTTACAGTTTTTGCATTTCCAAAAGCTTCGAGAACGGGATTGGACTGAAAAAAATTAAACATCCACATATACCAGGTCAGGTGATGCATGGTAACATAGCACAACCTACGCATGTATTACAGATTTAAGCAAATAAGGAGGAAGCAAAGAGGGCTGCTATGTTTAAGATTAATCTTACTTCTAGAACTTGTTGTTCAACAGTTCGCCCTTCAACTCCAGATCGACCACCAAGATATGCAAGGTATCGCATGAGCATCTTTGTAGTCTCAGTCTTACCAGCACCACTTTCTCCACTAACTAGAATTGCATTGCTTTTTCCCTCATTCATCATTGCCCTGTTTATATGAAAAATCAGGAAGAGCATTACTCGGAAACATCTGATGTAGAAGGTATTTATTACTTGGAAACATCTGATGAAGAACAGAGGAAATTTACTTGTATGCAACATCTGCAACCGCAAAAACATGAGGACTCAGCTCTCCAAATCCAGCTCCTTTGTATTGTTCCATCATGTGAGTATCATACAGGTGCGGCAACCTTTGGAATGGATTTATAGCAATGAGAATATTTCCAGTGTATGTCTGAGGAAAGTAGCATAGAACTGCACTTCAGCATGCAAGACTACAATGGCTTTGAGATTAGATATAAACTGGCAATTGTCTTTGCCCAAAATCTACTTCAGCATGTGAACAGACAAGAGAGGACAGAATATATCTTACATAGATTTCGTTAAGTTCATATCTCATGGCCAAGTTATGCAAAACTCCAGGTTCATGCAAATATGAGAGCTTTGTCATGTCATCAACACCTCCAGGAGGTGCTTCAGTATCTTTTGGAAATACCTTTGAGATATTTGCCACAGCCTGCCATCAGTTATTCGGTCAGTACGAATACTAAGACTTGAGTACAATCAATCCAAAAAAAAAGTAGAGTCCAGTAGCTCTAAACATCAAAGTGGCTCTGGATGCACAGTTTCAAACCATATGCTAACAGATTCTACTGACCAGATGCTAAGCTAGAAATTGCTTGATATATAGCCTTGGCTGCCTTTAGATCTTGTACATCGTAAGATTGAAATAGTAGAGTTGATAATCACAAATATGTTAAGAGCTAAGAATATATATATACATATGATTAAGTGGCATGTTACAGATATAAAACATAAAATAAACTCACAGTTTTTCCATTTGTCGTGTGGACGTGAACTTCTTCGCCACTAATTTTAAAAACTTCTCCATTAATCCATGCAAGTGTTGGATCTTCAACCCATACATGAGAGCCTACAATAATATTAACTGGAGCAGCCTGCAAGTATATGAAAGTATTAGCCATGCAGAGAAAAAAACAAAGTTTAGAAACAGACAGTAATGACCAGCTGAAACAAGTACAGAAAAAAGAATACTTCATGAAAGGAAAATCAAGACCGAATTAGTTTCTATTTCCTGAAACAAGCAATATAAAAATAAAACACATCATAAACAATGCATATCAGTTTATGCTGAGCAAAATTTAAACTGAAGTGTTCGTCAAGGAGTAATATAGTACTATGTTTTCTAAATAGAGTAAAGAAAAGCATGTAACCTTATGAACAAAGAAAAAATTCCTTGATTGTGTGAATTTCATATCGGTTTGTTAATAAGAACATAAACCCTCATGCTAACCAATTTACAGCATGGCATATATTTTCAGCATCCAAAAGAATCATAAATTGTAGCTCACCAACTCACCACCATAGTAACATCACCTTAGTATGACTAGGAGTGTAAATCAGATGCTCGTACTTTCAAGCTCTTCAAGTTCAACTTAGAAAAAAAATTTGAATCGATCTTGAACCAAGTATTTAGTCTCAAGTTTTGGATTGAGCTCAAGCATATCACTATTTGGCTCAGATGGGCTCGATTATAGCCCCAAGTATCAAATCCTCAAACTCCATTTCAACTGCTAACTTAAGTTGAACTATATTATACTAGTAACTATCACCACTTTTTACCATCCAAAACCCGGGACTTAAAGTTATCATTGACACGGATGATACCGCCAACTTAATTTCACCGATATTCTATTAAAAGCTAGAAATCGAGTGAGAGCTATTAATACTTGGTAAGAAAAATGATTTCAGTTTAATTATCCTAATCAGTTCATAAACTAGATTATACTCTTTACCTCTTAAACTGATCCAATAAACTAATCCTAACTCTACGGTTCATTTACATCAAATCCAATTACAAAAACTTAGAGAAAACACTATAACACCAATCAAACTTAGCTCTGCATCTTCACAGCATTTTGATTTTTAAGTCAGCATGAATATTTAAGTTTTCTATTCTTATAAACTTATGTATTTGAATATTTTTAAAATATAATTAAAAAGGCATTCATCATTTTTCAATATAACATGGAAACAAAAAGGAAAAAAGAAACATCGAGAAATACACGAAAGAGTTTCCTAACTATTTTTAACATTGCAAGACTATAAAATATAGTAAATTAAATATAAACGGCACTAAATGACTTATATAAAAAAAGAGTAAAAGTATGAATCAAATAACAAGATGGAACGTTCAACCGATTCAAGCCAAAAAGGTAGAAAAAACAATCAAAGCAATCGAGTACCATGAAAATGATATGCAGCGATCTTCCTCCTATCAACTCATCCGAGACAAAACCGAGTCGAAGAAAAACGAACTCCGGAAGTCAGATCGGACCGCAAAACCGACCGGTAGCTCAAGAGTTCTAACAGCAAAATAAAAACAAAACAACAGGAATATGGCAGTTGAATTCACAAGAAAGACGATAACAATAATAAAACAAAAAAATCGAGATTTTTGCTCTCGCTCCCAACTTTTTTTTTTATTGCAGACAATTATTTTAAAATGGAAATGCATAAAAATGACGAGGAGGTTTATATACAAAAGCAAAAGGCATAAAGTTTTTTATTTTATTTTTTTACTGGTCGTGGAGGGTCCAAGACAGGAGGTGGCGAAGAAGGTCAAGTTGGACATTCATGGTCTCATGGTCGAAGCAGTGGCAAAAACAGTGGGATTTTCGGCTGTAAATTAGACATTAGTGAGAGATTTTTAGACTTAAGTACGACATTCATGGTCGACGCAGTGGCAAAAATATAATAATATTTTTTTAAAAATTCAAATTCGATTGTAACACGCTTTACTTAACGAGATAAATTAACGTTGATGACGGTCTGTACATCTAAATAAGTCATGTTTATAATGTTAAACACTATATAGATAAAAAATAGTATAGATAACTATTTAAAATTTTGGGTATAATTTGAACAATTATTTTTTCATTAAACCTTAAAAAAACCAAAGCACGAAAATCATATCTCAATTTTCTTTTTTACATCTTATTTTATCATCGAATTTAAGAGAAAATATTGATTTTGTCATTCAACGATCAAATTGTTATTGTTTTGTCTACCCTGTTATTGAATAGCTAGCAACATTATGACACAACAAACACGTTGAAATGACGTCATTTTTTTTATGTTATCTTAACGGTTTTAAGGTTTTGTCTTGATTATTGACCTACATTGCACACCTGATTTAAGTGGGTGAATTTCCCAACAGAGTCTTTCTACATACATAATGACTCAAACTTAGACTTTATTTAAGCGATATTAAGTTGTATACCACTTGAATCAGTTAATGTTTGTTGAAATGGCGTCATTTTAAATCTTTATATAGTTATTTTCTCTCTTTTTTCTTCTTCCTATTGTATCTTATTCGAATCAAAATCTGACCATTGTCGATCCTCGTTGATAGCGGTCGAGTCTTAAATTTCTCACCAATTTAAACATAAATTTGATGTTTATTTAGCTGAAAACATCTCAAAATTTATGAATCTTACATCGAAAACTTCAATTTCTTGTTTTTTGATTTTCACTATTTATCTTTAGATGGAGTTCAATTATAGAGATGTTTAGGCATGTAAATTAACAAAAAGAACATAAATGAGAGTATGCTTATGTTGGTTCGTTTAATTTTAACTAAACGAACGAATGAACACGAACAACTAGACAAATGAATTTTATTGTTCGTGTTTGTTCATTAAGAAATTTAGTTTGTTCATTAAAAATGATAAACGAACATAAATAAACGAAGGTAAACGAACGAACTTAAAATTAATTAGGTTTATATTTGACAAGAGTTTTTTCTTTCGAAATAAATTTAAGATTTATATTTTCTTTAATTGATTTGATTATTTTTATTTTGGTTTAAAATTAATTGAGTTTAAAAATATTATAGGTTTAAGGTTAAACTTTATTAAATCTTAATATTTCAAATGGGTCTGGAGAAGATAAACGAACTTAAATGAACGAACATAAATCAACAGATTACTGAACGTAAATAAATAAACGGGCCTTTTGTTCGTATTCGTTCATTTAATTAAACGAGTATAAAATATTGTTCATATTTATTCGTTTAATAAATAAATGAACATAAAAAAACTTACCGCTAAACGGTTTATGAATGATTCACCGAACGTTTAGTTCATTTTATATATGTTTAGATATGTTTGATCTCCATAAAATTTCAAAAAAAAAAAGAGGATATTACTGAAAATTTTATTTCTTTTGATGTATACAAATCATAACAATAAATTCAATTTAAGATATTTGATTTTTAACACTTTATAATTATTATATAATTATTCAGACGATATCATCGTAATATTATCATCATCGTCTATTATGAAATTGATAATATTGTAAAAATATCAAATAAAAGATGCAACTAAAAATCAAGTTTCGAGAGAAAAAAATACGGATAAATAACAATTAGCAAGAGGATATTTGATTCGGCAGATTATGCTGATGACGAGTGGCGGTTGTGGATGCGGATTATCTCAGCTGTTAATGAACTGATTTGGATGGATCCGAAACCGGCTAAAGAGACTGCCCAACCTCCACCAATTGCTTAGTCTCCTCCAATGAGTGACTATGTTAAACTTAATATTGACGGAGCATGCCAAGAAAATCCTGATGTTGCTGGAGTAGGTGGATTACTTCGTAATGAAGCAGGTGCTTGGATTCTAGTTTTTGGGGCTCATCTAGGTCTCTGCACTAGTGTTGCAGCTGAGTTATATGCTATCTGCCTTGGCTTATCCCTAGCTTGGAAGTTTGGATTCAACTGTATTGTTTGCGAAGTCGATGCCAAAGTAGCTCTTCGACTCATCGAAGAAGGTGAGACTCCACTACACCTTTTAGGTAGTTTAATCGAAGATATTGGAAGCTTCAAATATCGTAATTGGATCTTACATTTTCAATATACTTACCGAGAAGGAAATTTTTGTGCCGATGATTCCTTGATGACGAGTTCATACAGTTTGAATCCTTTCCAACTGATGTTATCTCTCTTTTGGAAGCGGATTCAATTCAAGAGGAGTTGCCTTCCCCATGGGACTTGGACTACGTTTGTTTTTATATGTCCCTGTGTAACCAAAAATCTTACAATAACCTAAACATTTCAAGAGTGGCAAAAATGGGACATTAATCAAGATCGACAAAGCGAGAAATCAAACGGCTAGAAAGGACTACAAGAACATGGCAATATGGCATCTATCTAGCCCATTCAGGGGCCCTACAAAGTACAAAACAACCCCTCTCAAATTTTGAGCGCCCTATTTTCCATCACTTCTCTCACGCTACCACCCGCCGCCTCCATTCTCAAACATGGCTCAGTCTTGTTCGCTGTTCCAGTCTTCTCTCGCCTCCAAATCCAACTTCCCGTCGCTGCACCATCGGAGCCACCGCAGGTTCAATCGCCCCGCCCCTACTGTTAAATCATGTTCCTCCTCTTCCATATTTGATTCTTCTTCAGCTACTAGTTCATCCAACAATTCCAATCCCCCCCAAAAGAACCGTCGCCATGCCGATGAGAATATCCGCGACGAGGCTCGACGCCACCGATCCACTGCCAAGAACACCCTCTCCGCCAAATATGTTCCATTCAACGCGGGCCCCGACTCCACCGAGTCCTACTCTCTCGACGAGATCGTTTACCGGAGCCGTTCCGGTGGACTGCTCGACGTTCAACACGATTTGGAGGCTTTGAAGAAGTTTGACGGCGCGTATTGGAGGGAGCTATTCGATTCGCGCGTTGGGAAAACCACTTGGCCGTACGGGTCTGGAGTTGGTCAGGGTCGACCGGATTGACCCGAGATTGACCCACATCGTTTCGGCTTTCGAAGGGAACTCCAATCTGTTTTGGGCGGAACGGTTCGGGAAACAGTTTCTGGGAATGAACGATTTGTGGGTTAAGCACTGTGGAATCAGCCACACCGGCAGTTTCAAGGATCTAGGAATGACCGTTTTGGTCAGTCAAGTTAATCGACTGCGAAAACTGAAACGGCCCGTCGTTGGAGTCGGCTGCGCTTCCACGGGCGACACATCAGCTGCCTTATCCGCTTATTGCGCTGCTGCTGGGATTCCTTCCATTGTCTTTTTACCCGCGAATAAGATCTCCATTGCCCAATTAGTTCAGCCCATTGCAAACGGCGCGTTCGTCTTGAGTATCGACACTGATTTCGACGGTTGCATGAAGTTAATCCGGGAAGTTACCGCCGAGCTGCCAATTTACCTTGCCAATTCATTGAACAGTTTAAGACTCGAAGGGCAGAAAACAGCTGCGATTGAGATTTTACAGCAGTTTGACTGGGAAGTTCCTGACTGGGTTATTGTTCCTGGAGGTAATTTGGGTAATATTTATGCTTTTTACAAAGGGTTCAAAATGTGTCAAGAACTGGGGCTTGTTGATAAGATACCTAGATTGGTTTGTGCCCAAGCTGCCAATGCCAATCCACTTTATCTGCATTATAAATCTGGGTGGAGTGAGTTTAAGGCAGTCAAGGCAAATACTACATTTGCATCAGCTATTCAAATTGGTGACCCTGTTTCTATAGATAGAGCCGTGTATGCTCTGAAAAATTCGAATGGGATTGTTGAGGAAGCGACTGAGGAGGAGTTAATGGATGCAATGGCGCAGGCTGATTCCACAGGGATGTTTATTTGCCCTCATACCGGAGTTGCGTTGACTGCTTTAATGAAGCTTAGGAATAGTGGGGTAATTGGATCCGGGGACAGAGCCGTTGTGGTTAGTACAGCTCATGGATTGAAGTTTACGCAGTCTAAGGTTGATTATCACTCGAAGGAGATTCCAGATATGGCTTGCAGGTTTGCTAATCCGCCTATGCAAGTGAAGGCGGATTTCGGTTCCGTTATGGATGTGCTGATGAAGTATTTGGGAGATAAAGCTCCAAAGCACTTGTAAGTTTGGCAGTTTATGCTCTGAGATTTATACTTGCTTTTAATTTTGGTAGTGCCTTGCAGTTTCTGTGTGTTATACAAAGTTTCGATCTAGATTGCGGTACTTAGTATACAAATCATCTGTCAGCCATATTAGTAATCTAAACTTCTTTGAGTCAGAAGAAGCTTAATGTTTTTTTTCTCTGGGTTGATCAGGATTATGTTACAGTTGGTTTACTAAATTGTTGAATAAAAGGTTACATATGTGGCTTTGGGAAACCAGGCATGGTGATTGTGCCTACCATCACTCTGCATCCATGCCATGAAATTCGTATGTACGTGGAGTTATGGTTTTCAAGTGGTTCGACAAGTTTATGCTTTACTGTTCTTTTCACAACATGTGCAACTGAAAATGATAAATTCATTATCATCTAAAGGAGCTGCTTATCAAATTTGTGTGAAGTGTGGGAATTTGGGGGCCTGGCCATTAGTTAATACAAATTAATCAATTAACATTAATTACTTTAGTTGTGGTTGGTTATAAATCTCATGGCTGCTTTTGGTCATGGGTTGGTTTATCGACATGGTTAGTTGATTCTTTATTATTCGTTGGACAAGAAGTTTTATGAGCTACATTTTTTATAAAAAAAAATCCTATAGACCCAACCATATTAGAAAATTAAAATACAGAGGACAAGTGATGGTGGAGAGTTTTAAGGTGGGTGGGACCTTCCATTAATATAAATTTGTCGGGCTAAATTACATAACTGCACCGTTTGCTTTAAATTTTTCCTTTCTGACACCGTTTGACCAATATTTCCAGAAGTAGCACCTTTTCTGCTGAGTTGACAAAGGCGCGTCCCCGGGGACGCGCTTTACCCGTGTTTTCGCTGAGTTGGATGCTACGTGTGGAAGGCGCGTCCCCGGGGACGCGCCTTTGTCAACTCAGCAGACACGTATTTGTTTATAATAAATAGTTTTTTTATTATTATTATAAATTAATAATATATTATGTAAAATGTTTCGATTATAATGTAAGAATTATCAAATATTTTGTTAATGTTTGTTAAAGGTGGAGTGAATTATCTACATTAATATGATAACAATATGAAAACCAATTTGACTTTATTGTAGTTATATGAAAAATGTATGAAATTATAATATTACACATATGGTTATATTATTTTTGATTTTGATTATCGATCTATTAATTTTATCAGTTAATTTTTAAATGTTATCAATCTAGTCATCTCATAATATTTAACGAAAATATTGATGCATAAGTTAATAATTAGTATAATTACATATTTAATCTTCAAGACTTACATATTTATAAAATTAGTCTTATTGAAAATTTAATTTAATAAATTTAATCCTCCAATCAGAACATGAAATGTCATCGTATACATAAATTTTTTAATAACTTTTAATTTGTTTAATTTAATATTTTTCTCTACTTAGAAGGTAGAAATTTATTATATTTTAAAAAAAATATAACTAATAATATTAATTATTATATTAAATAAATATATTAAATATATTTATGTATTTAAAAGTTAAAAAAATTATTTAGGTGTACATACATTGACAATTATAATGCAATAACATTAAATTATTAGAAATAAAAACATTCATTTAAATACAATATTAATTACATAAGAGTTAACGGTTATATGATGATAACAGAGTTTGACATTTTTTTCTATTGTGCCCGATGTTTCTACAATGCCCACACACGTGTCTGCTGATATGGCAAAGGCGCGTTCCCGGGGACGCGCCTTCCACACGTGGCATCCAACTCAGCGAAAACACGGGTAAAGCACGTCTCCGGGGACGCGCCTTTGTCAACTCAGCAGAAAGGGTGCTACTTCTGGAAATATTGGTCAAACGGTATCAGAAAGGAAAAATTAAAAAAAAACGGTGTTAGTTATGTAATTTAGCCCATGATATGGCCCATGACATGCCCCTTGACAGCTGAATTGACTAAAAAGCTTTTCTATGTAAGTTTATAATATCCAAATTAAGGAAACTAATTTTAAACATGGGCGCAATTTAACAAAATTAATAGAAATTACAAGTACCTCAATAAATATACCCTTTTCTTCTGCGCAACAATTACAGCCATATGTGTGTGTATCCCCCTAAGGCTTAGCCGGGCTTCAGCTTTAATCTCGGTGAACAACAAATTCTGTGAATTTAATTCAGTTAATTCCTAACATTCAAAACAAAATGAAGTTGAAATATACGTTATAAATCTGTTCTCAAAAATGGTAAAAACACACAATCAGAACTTCGTTAATGCTAAAACAGATCAAATTAAACATTCTAGTATAGCACGAGAAGAAAGTCAAACTTATAACAGTCTCCTTCAGCTTAAGCTTTAACTGGCAAAAGAAAAACAGTCGGCCAATAAAACCTGGCAGCATCCAGGATAAATACTCTTCAAACCATCAGAAACTGTAAAAAACTCAAGGATTGGATCCTCATGACAGTCAACTAAAAATTAACTCCCATCAACCAGTTTTTGCATTCACAGTTATGTACCTACTAATATTTATACAATGGTGAAAATATTCTCAACCATTTGACAATGAACGCTCATACCCTTATATAGATAATGTTTGAACTCGAGACCTCAAGGGATAACAACGATTCTTTAACCACTGAGGTCGCTTAGTTCGTGCCCAATATTTCCTATCTTTTCTTTTTTGAAATTGCAATTTCTTGCTCCTCGGCTAAAAAGCCAAACGCATAGCTTCTTGGCAAATAGTTTGCAGCCTACGCAAAGAAATATTAGATTAAATAAACCAACTTGAGAAAGAAAAAGCATGAACCATGCGACATTAGTGATTAAGAAACTATTGTTATTCCTTGATATCCCATATTTGAACACCGGTATATAGGGGTATATGAGCGTTCATTGTCAAATGGTTGAGAATCTTTGAACAAATACTATCTTGTATTAATCCCAAATTAATAAAAAAACATGAGAAGGAACAGGTGAGCAATGAGAGTCCAATTTCCAACACATGGATAACTTGCAATATAAAAGGATAATAAGCACTAGAAATAGAACAGGAGAGCATGAAGCATAACACACCTGACTGCCGCCGTGCCGATCGTACACTGTAGAAATGAGCACAGTTAAATTGCTACCACACATTGACGTAAATCTCCACGGAGGTATGTTATTTGATTCAAACACGCTTCCTTCAGGTAGTTCTTATCTACAAGTGTACTTAACCTTAAATTTAATTTGATACAGTTTTATTTTCACTGAGCGACTTGATCCTTGAACCATAACATGACGGAATAATCTCAAGAAACCGAATAAAATTCATTAAAGATAATGGCCACTCCCTACACATAAGTATTTCAAAGCTGATCAAATCAAAGTTCTCAACAAGTAAATCCCAGAAGTATACCTAAAAATCATTTGGCCCCTACTGGAGTAACCATGATAATTGAGGATGCCAATGCATGAATAACACATAGCATCCCGGGACAGCTTAAATAGTAATTAAAACATACACCTACGACAAACCCCAGATTTTGACTTGATGTAGAACATACGACATTAGAAATGCTATAATGTATTAAGAATTGTAGCATGAAAACATGGAAAAAGGACGAAGTAATTAGGGTATTAGCCTAGAGTTCCAACCTGAAGGCCTCAGCTTGGAGCCTTGGACCACTGATAACAATGTACTCAACCCCAAAGTCTACAGTTGTAGAGAAGAAATTATAAGGGAACTTAATTCTCAATAAGGTTGAGACAAGATTCTTGGACTTTTTATATAAAGCAAGTTGACAATCATGAATACTATGCCAAACATAAGCTTTGAACTGCAGGGGATAAACAGTAACACAAGCCATTACAGCCACGCTTTCAACGGTGTACTTGAAGTCCTGCATTGCCTTACAAAGAAAAAAAAAATGCAGATAGCATTCTCTTGAAAAAATAATTCTAAACAAAAATGTAGATGGATGATTAAGTTTACGACCAAGGCAAGAACAGAGACATTCTGGATTTACCTCCCCCATAATGCCAGTTTTATCAGAACGTGGGCATTCTAGCATACAATCTCAGGTGCCCGTATCCAAGAGAGCAATCTCATCTGCAAAGTGCAAACATTTAGACTTTTTACTTGGAGAGAGAGAGAGATAGAGTAGGAAGGAAGGAAATGCAAAATTCATTACAAATTGTGAATTAAGCATAGCCTAGTATCAATAGAACAGTTTAAAGCCCGTATCCTAGAAACACAGTAAAAGGAAGCTCAAATTTGATGGCAAAACCTATTAGTATGAAGTTAATAAATAAACACAGTTGATAAAGATCTTACCATAGTTCCCGAGATGTTTAAGTGAAAACATGCAGCTTCAAGTAATAAAGCAGAAAATATAAAGAGCTAACCGTCCCAGTCAGTCACCAAAATCATTTTTTCCTGATTGAAGAAACACAATCAATTGTTGTATTGACATCTCGATTGAACTGCTTAGCCTCAGAAGCGAAACAATTCATGGATAAGCCTGAGGAAAACTAATACATCTGATATAGCAACTTTTAACAGTAGTTGCAGTTGGCAAAGTGAAATAAAGACGCGTAAACCACAATTATGATTATGTTTACAAGGTATAATTAAACTGGAAAAATAACTTTTAAGTAGAAACAAAAGATCTTTACACTCAAGTCACCAACTTTGAGAAAACTTCAAGACATCCAAATCGTTTCACTTGAATATAAACTTGTGGATAAATCTACAAAGTGACCTAACTATGGACCAGACAGTTGGTCAAGCAACTATCCATGTAATGTAACGATCATTTCACAACGAAAGTGATTAAGGATTTGTTTGTTAACAGTATAATAAAACAAGACTATACAAAGAAAATCAACTCAAACCATCATATTCAAGTCAGAAAGATCATCCATGGGAATTTCAAGGCCCAAGAATTCATGATCTTGTAACCTGTCATCATCAAGGTTCAACCATGAACCGAGATCTTGTCCTGGTAGCTGCAAGTCATCCAATATATCCACGCTAAACTCGTCTTTTCTCTGACATTGTTATTGGCAGTTATCTCACTTAACTTTGATACGGAAGTTGATGTTTTGGGTCGCTCAGACATCTTGCCAAGAAGGCCATTTGCAGAAACAGATAGTTTTGTTTTCTGCTTAGCATTGGATACTGGTCGACCAATCTTACTAGTTCCATTTCTAGATAAAACTTCTCTACCATGTCCCTTCCCTTCTCTGTCTCTTCCACTCCTTTTTCCTTCTGTACTGCTTGACAAAGGACTTCCAACGCCTGACTGGGCACTGTAAGTACCACCAACTACATCCTCCAGCAGTAACTCTCTCTTCTTCACCCTGTTAGAGCATGCGCCATTTTTAACAGCAGTTTGATCAGATAACCGATTTATTGGTGGAAGCATATCAGGCGAATTAACAGCATAGCTATCTCCATTTTGACCTGCCAGATAAGTACAGTGTGAGAAACAGTGGAAGCTGCATAAAAGGGTAAAGTAACATTCCACAACATAATTTGCCTCATAAGACAGAAAAATTGGAGAAAGAAGAAAGAGAAGACAACCATGCAGACTGCAAAAATACAATGAAGTGCGTTCTGCAAATGATTATATTACATGGAATGCATATAGTATAACAACTAATGGGTAAATAAACAGTCCAACTTCTAGATAATTAAATATTCTCAATGGAAATGAAATGCAGTCGCACACAGAGAATCAAGTAGATCTATCCACCTTCGTAGGAAACACCGGAGAGTAGAAAAACCAAAAGCAAATTCAAATTTTGCGGCAATAACACTTATAATAGAGATTTTGGATAAAAAAGCTCTAACTGCTATTCGGTTCTTAGTAATTTAGTTATCTTCATATGTATACAGCTGAAGGAAAGAAAAGTGTAAGAGTTAATGGATAAAGCTCTTCTGGCCAAGTAATTCATAAAGCTATGAAATGAATTTCAATTATGTAAACTTTGAGACAAATGGTGACAAAACAGTTTATTCAAAATATCAGGTCAAGGAGAAGTGGAAGGGCATTATATAATACTTGGAACTTGGAAACCAAAATAGTTTTCTGAAACTATGTTCTCTCTTCAGTATTTGAAAACCATGAGGAGTTTGAACTACTGAATAGGAGGTAGTTATCCCCTGTAACATAGAAGATCTTCACAAAATTCACTTGTATTATTATTGTTATATTTAAGTTAGTTAAAGTTATCAATAATTCCATTCCTGCTCATTTGCAACCATTTATTCTACTTTCTTTCTTTGTTAGTTTTAGCCACTCGGATAACTATTTCTTTGAAATCATGAAAACCAAAATAACAAGGAGACTGAACAACAAAAGGCTTACCATGTACTTTTCATAAGCCATCGTGACAAGTTTGTCAAGAGCAAGTTGTTCGAATTCCCTATATAAAACATGAATTATTAAATAATACACACTAGACACCGAAGACTTTAAATTAAAAGGCAAATGCAACAAACTATATAAAGAGAAGATAAAACAATACTTCTCTTGATTTCTTCTTGTTTCAGTGGCAGCTTCCAACAGTTTATTAAGCAAGCCTTTCTTCTTTGAAACCTATAGCATTATAAAATTACAAAATGAACTCAGAAAAAGTTTTAAACTTTAAGATGGAAAATCCAACAATAAATTTTGTATCAGACTCCAAATCCACTCAATAGTTCCTCCAAATTCGGTTCTATGTAGAATGCGCATATAGCAAAGTACAACTAGTAGAAGTAGATTAAAATTAAGTCGTAAAATAATCACTAGTAGTTATAAAGAAATATCAAATGCAAAGCAAATACGATGAGATTTATCAACTTCCACTGCCTGTGCTATAATTTTTTATTGTCTTCACTCCAAATAAATGCAACAAATGAAAACAACGAATAAATGTAACCACAACAATAAAAAGGAAACCTTCAGAAAAAAATGTGCCAAAAATCTGGTGTAAATGGCTGCCGATATCATAAAAAAACAAGTCAATTTAACAAAGAGATTCAACAGACAACAAACAGGTCATCCACAAATATATTCCCATCTAGATTCACATACTATATGACATTTCAGGCAATTATCATCTCTCTCAACCTCTACTGCTAATAGATTTAATTTTATCTTTTTCTTGTCCCATAAGTGGCCTCATAGAGAATCGAAATAATTCCTATTCATGTCACGGAGCTCAAAGATACTCAGGGGCATGGTTAGACTCCTTTCAAAATATCAAATTGTCAAATATATTAGGTTGTCCCCCCTAAATTCTGACTAATTCTCTTACTTCAACATAAGAGTCAAATGTTACCATTTCTCATCAAATGCAGCTTAAATGACTCTCAGTCCCAAAGAATTTTGGTAAGATGGTTAATGGTTCCAGGAGGGAGACTACATACAATCTTAGGAAAAAGGAATATCCAATCATTAACCTAAGTTTATCTGATAGGGTCGAAATTCAAAAGATTGGCCGGTCGCATTGCGGCTCATTACTTACACTCAAACAGAAGAACTCTGTCATTATTTAATTAACTGCTACAGCCAACAATATTCTATACTTTATATTGCATCAGCAAATTAAATATTTATAGTTAAAATGTAAGAGGAGCAACACTATTTACTAATGGAACAAACTGTAAGTTCAACTGGAAAAGATTTCTCAAGCATCTTACCAGTAAGATCATCATTCCCATTTAAGTTATATCTAAGTCAGAATTGCTCATCAGGTTCGCTCTCTTTTACCCGGAAGAGGATACAAATAATTGAATCGACTTCGCTTACTTTTACTTCAAATAAATCAAGATAGAATTGGATCACAGGAGTGAAAACAAACATTATCCAAGTTATCCATATTTCTTCTGTTTTGACTATCCACAGTAAAGCTGGTCTAAACTCAAACTTTACCATTTTATCCTCTAACTCCTCGATTGTACATCTCAATCATGCTTCAATCATCAAACATTATCTTTAAGAAGAAGAAGAAAATAATACTAACAATAGTATTAAAAATTGCAGGAAAATCCCATAAACTAAATCAAAACAAATTTAGAAAGTAAAACTTCAATAAAAAGTCAACGAAATTAAAACAAAAAAAATCAATAAATTAAAAGGAGAAGAAGAAAAACCTAGAGCTCGCTCGCAATCAAAGAATGTGAGTAAATCTACCTCCGGTAAATCGCGAAAACAGATGATGGCGGAGGCTGTAATTTTAAGCAAGGTAATTAGAATCTTTAAATTACGGATACGAAATTGGTTGACGTAATTGATTCGTGGTTCGGAATCGAAATTGGAAAGTTCGTACAAAGCATGGAGATGGAAAGCGCCAGTGTTTTGTTTGATCGGCAATGGAATTGGGTTAAAATTGAATGCCGATTATGCCCATGAATCTTAGTACTTCGGATGCGAGGATGTCGACCATCTGACCGGGGGGTTTTGGGTAATAAAAATATATTGAGCCGACTCGTAATACGGTTTGTGGTTTATGACATGTAGTGTGATGCGAGGAATTGGAATGAGGAGTTACGGCGATAGAGTCTAATACGTAAGGTTAAGGAAAGATGACCTAAAATATTATAAAGTACGAATTAAAATGCTATAAATAGTATAATATTTTAAGTTACGCGTAATTTAAAAGATTATATTTTATAATATTTTTTATTTGACCTAAAATATTATAAAAAATATAATATTTTCGGTTGTAATTTAAAATATTATAAAGAAGGTTTGTAAAAAAATAAGAAAAAATAATATTTTAAGTTATACATAATCTAAAATATTATATTATTTATAATATTTTAAGTCGTATATTTCTTTAATCTTATATTAAGTGATTGTACCGATAGAGTCACTAAGAATCGGTAATATATTTGTCCTATAACAACTTAATATAAAGATAAAGAAATGCACAACCTAAACTATTATAAACAACGTAACATTTTAAGTTACGTTAACTTTTTAATATTTTCGATTTAATCAAAAGTATTTTGAAAACATAATATTTTTAATTGTAACTTAAACGAAAAAGGTTTGCACCCAAAAAAATAAAAAGAAATTAACATCTTAGTTTACGTGCTACCTAAAATGTTATGTTTGTTTATAACATTTTAGGTCGTACCTTTTCTTTAACCTTATATTAAGCGTTGTAGGTAGAATCCCCAACTTTTTGTGCTCCATCTCTTTCAGCAGATGTATTTGCTCCTCTTCAGTTTGGTATTATACTATAACAGCTTTGTTGATGCTTTTATAATTCAAGAATTTATAAATAAAATAGCAAAAATACTTTTCAACTTAAACTAATGTGTTATCATCAACGTGGTTTATAAGTATATTACATAAAAAACATCAAAAAAACACTTGATAACATCAAATTAAAATAACAACTTGATAAAATCATAAAAAAAAAACTTGTTTCTCTAAGAAGAACATCAAGAAGTATAAAAACATCGAAAAAATTTGTCAGAAAAATATTAAAATAATGAAAATTTGATATTTGCATCAATCTTCATGATATTAGGGGAAACCCCAAAATATTAATTGACAGCAGAAAGTCATCAGTGACGAAAAAATAAATAAAATGTTAAAATTTATATGAGGTTTAACTGCACAATGATGTAATTATTATATCCAATTAATTAATTCAATTGTGTGTGTGTTTTTTAAATATGATGATCTAATTGTAAATTTACTAATAATATAGTGATTTATAATGTACTGTGTCCACTGAAGAAATCGATAAAAAGGTGAAGAACGACGTGTTAGGCTTTGCTTTTGTTAACAAAAGCCAAAATTAACAACTCTCACAATAAAAATGGCAATTAGAGCCGAACAATTCGATTTGCATGCTTGTTCGAGATTTGCCGTTTTCTTTGAAATGGAAAAGTAGCTGACGCGCCGTTTCTCTCAAGTCAATAATGAATTTTGTTCATAAAAAGCCCACAAATTGAACGTCAAAATCAGCAAACGAAGAGTTTGGCTACGACCGCCTCTGGTTCCGCTAGTCGATTCTCGATGAAGTTTTGTTCTGTTAGTTTAAAGATTTGATGGAAATCGCCTTCGCAGCTCTGTGCAGAGTCTTTTTCGAGCAAGTCAATCGTGATGTAAGCAGTGCTCTCGGCTCGTATTTATTAAAAAAAAAAATTACCCGATTTGACTCGTTGCACGTTAAAATTTTACTTGACTCATGTTTGTTAAGAAAATTTATTACTATTCTCGTTTCTCGTTAAGCTCACTGAAATTTTTTTTTATTTCCTTAATTATGAAAAATTACTAATACTATATAGAGCTTTATGTAATCATAAATTAATAAATTAAACCAAAAAAATCATCAAAATAATGTATGAAATAATTTTAAAGTCTAAACTCTAAAATAATAATCCACGAATACATTAAAATAATAAATTCGATTTGATTTTTGAGCGTGTAAAATATTAATTAATAATTTAGTATATTTTTGTTGTTTATTAAAAAATTAATAGATTAGCCGTTATATATATATATATATATATATATATATATATATATATATATATATATATATTATCAATTAGTAAATTATTAATTTTTTAAATGAAATATTTTTTTAAAATAATTACTAAAAAAATATATTAAAAATTTAACGAACTGCTAGTAAACTTATCGAGTTGGGTTTTCGTAAAAAAAATTATCTCATAAACAGCAATTCTCAGTCTTACTCATTAAAAGTTAATTATTTTTCTCTTTTTTTAACTACCTACTTTCATATTTACTTAAAAAAAAAAGATTTAGCCTTACAAAAAAATGATATGGACAGAGACAAATGAAGTGTGAAGTTTTTAATTGTTTGGATAATAAGGTGAGAAGGTTAATTTTACTTTTCATCATAACATGCACATGGTGTTCACATTAATTATTTTAATATTTATCGTTTTGTTCTTTCTGGCTAGAATTTATTTTCATGTTAACGTTGAGTTTTTTCTTATATGATTATTCTATTTGTTACCAAGGGATAATAATTTAAATATTTTTATTGATTTCTTATTAATTATAATAATTTAGTTATGCTATTAATTTGACATGAGTAAATATAAAATATTTAAATGTAAATATGAGATGAAAAAATATTATTAGAATTTTGTGGTAGTAGGTGAGAGAGAGGTAGAAAATTGGGATGGTAGAAATCAAACTTGATTTCTAGAATATGGACAAACATGCATGTGGAAAATTACAAATACTTGGCATCTTGGTAAACATTTGGCAAGAAGATTAAGCAAAATAAAATAAATTAGTTGATCTTTTTTTTATATATAATGGGGTAAAGGTAGTAGATTGTCCCCAACGCTAGGTTGAGAGTAACTTTCGTGGAAGACTTCCGTTATGAATTTCCCTCAGTGGTACTCGATCCCACGACCATAAAATTAAAAGTCTTGTACTCTACCCACTGAGGTAGACGGGTAAGACAAGAAGATTAAGCAAAATGATTAGCTTAAACGTGGCATTGAAGGCGACAAAATTATGGTGGCGGCATAGTAATTGGCAGAAGAAAATTAAGCATGGATAAAGACTTTGAAAAGTCAAAATTCAATCATGACACGCAATTGAAAGGTGGTGGCAAAAGAAAAAACTTTGTAGAAAATGCAAATGGGAAATGGCTTACGGCATCAACAAGGAACGGGTGATAAGAGTAAATACAAAAGTGTCTATCAATTAAGACGCGCGGTTATATACCTTTATAAATATGTATATTCGTAGTTTATGTAGAGTATGTAGTGTGAGGAAAAAATATATACGAGAGAAAGTTTAGTGATCTTTATAAACTAGCCCAATCTAATAACAAGGTAAGGTTGTTTATTGTAGTTTATTTTGTATTAATAATATTGTGCGAGTTAAAAATTTTATCAAATGTTCACAAACGTTTCCAACATGGGATAGGTGATTTTCATCTGTTAAGACAAGGTTATAATATGTTACAATAGCAATGATTACATTTATTTTCTGGAAACATCTATTAATATTATAATAAGATTCGTTTATCAAATACAATATTATAATTATTAATCGAACTAGAAATCCAATTTTACTCGCCAAATATATAATAACGTTTATTATTAAAATAATTGTGATAAACATAGTGCAATGTAAAATATGATCACGATAATATTTTAAATCTCTGCCGATAACTTAAACGTGGCTGTGGGAAGCTGAAGGTGCAAACTCTTCGATGAACCGAGTGAATCCATCTAAATAAGTCTTACTCAACTCTTCATTGCCGAAAACCACTCTCATTGCCCATGCATTGGCCCTAATCGCCGCTCCTTCTGGTTCCACCATCACCTGCCTGATCGTAGCAGCCACCGAGTCGCTTGTAAATGAACCGTCCACTTCATTCCTCATTATTTCTAACCCAACCTTCCTCCCATGCATCAACCTAGCGTTCAAGCCCTGGTCCGAACTTGCCCCAGAAAACAAGATCAGAGCCCGACCGTACTTGAGTGCCTCGATTATTGAACTCCAACCACAGTGAGTCAAGAAACCGCCGATGGAAGAGTGAGCTAATATCCGCAACTGAGGTGCCCAATCCCTCAACACCAACCCCCTGTTAGACACTCGTTCTTCGAACCCTGGAGGGATTATGTCTTGATGCTTATCCTTCTGCCCTTCACCCATTGGGACCTTCCTTACAACCCAAATGAAGGGCAAATTGGATTTCTCTATCCCAAATGCCAACCGGCGCATGGACTCTTCACTTAGATTCACTTCACTACCAAGGGCGATATAGAAAACTGATTTCTCCCCTTTGGTATCAAGCCAACTTTTTATAGCCTCCCACTCATCATCGCTTTCGTCTTCGCTATATGGAAGTGATGGAGGCAGCAACCCTAGTGGAACAACAGGCTTTTGGTAAAGTTTACTAAGCAAATTAATCTCGTCTGATTCGAATTCGTAGCAGGTACGCGCAGTTACAAATTGACAGCCTTGAACCAATACTCCCAACCGTTGAAGATCAGATACATCGTCCATGCACTGTTGGTGGTTCACCATCTCATGTAGCTTCCATGCCACGTTGCAAGGATAATCTATCCACTCGGGGACGACGGTAAAGTCTTCTGGCCACTTCCGAACATCACCTAGCAAAACTGATGGCGGACCCAAGTGAACAAGAAAAGTGGGATTGAATATGCTGAAGAAAACCGAGTTGATGCCGAGTGGTGCGGTAATCTCCGGTAACCAGTAAGGCGCAAAGTCATGGATGATCCAGTTGACGTTCGAGTTCTTGAGGAATTCGGTTAAAGGGGCTCGGAGCTGGTCATACGCCTTTTTAAGGTAAGGGACTTTGTCGATTGGTAGCTCGGATGTGGACTCAGCTCCTGAAGGTAAGCCATTCACATGGAGAAGAGATAACTCGACGAAACTTATGTTGGATGAGAGATGCGGGGCAAGTTTAGGGAGGCGGCCGATGTTTTTAGGGGTGGAAATATAGGATATCCGATGACCCTTCTGAGCTAAGAATTTGGAAACCTCGAGAAATGGCATTATATGGCCATAAGCTAGCCATGGGAACATTGCTATGTGAAGCTTTTTTCTCCTGTCCATGGAGTATTATCGTTGCAAAAGTTCCACACCGAATACGTTTTCTTCTTAATGAGATTGGAACCTTGAGTCTTTATATAGGTAGTTGTCTTTTTTTAAAAAAAATATTTGTACGATATAATTACATTAGGTAAATTTTATTAATTAAAAATTTTAAGGAGGGGTTGCATTTTTTCAACTACTTGAGTCACCCAAGTCTAACGCCTACAAAACTGCTTTTTAAGGAGCTTTGCATTTTTCAGATACTTGTGTTACCAAAAGTACATCTAAACTTGAAGTCAACTTTTCTAATTTTGTCTTTGCAATTTAAATTTAAATTTTTTTTTATAAATAAATTATTTTACCTTTGCCTTTTTTTTTATCTATCTTTGCATTAGTATAACCGAGTGTGTGGCTAATAAACTTCTCATGATAAACAAATAACAATGGAAGAGAATAGGCTAGCTGTCAACCCAAAAATTGCATGATACGTGAAAGAAACGGCTCTATGCTTTCACCAAGTGACAAACCAAATACGATCTAAATTTCGTATTATGTGGTTAAAAAAATTGACTTTTATTTTACTTTATTATTATAAGCAATAAAAGTCGATAAAAAGAAAAGAAAAATTATACCGGTTGATATTAAATTGGATTTCTTTATAATTAACTACTTTGACATATTTAAGTGTTAACTTTATTTTAATTTATTAAAATTAAGACCAAACTGATAGATTAATGTATAAGTAACAATGATTAAATGTGTAATTATACCAAATATTTTAATTATCACATCAGCTTTTTCGTTAAATATTAACGGTAAATGGTTTTATTAAATACATTTAAATAGTACATGAGTAACCTGATTGACAAAATTTTAAAAATGACGGTCAAAATAAAAAGGGACAATAATTAGGTGGTCATTGGTATAATTTACTTTTTTTTTATTTTAAATAATTTACCTTTAAATTTTCAAGTAATTTATAATTATACGTTGAGTCCTTTATAATTTTAACGTTTTATAAATTAATTTATCAGTGCTCATCATTAGTGGTGTGCATCAGTGGTCGTCAATTGTGGAAGAATCATCCTATATATTAAATACATATTTTAAGCTCAAACCTATCAAGAATTAAGATCCAATTATTTTTTAACCATACTAGACTCATTAAATCATGAATGTCTAATTAAATTTTAACCGAAATAAAAAATATTCTATTATATTTAAATTAATGGTTGACCCTTGTTCCCATTTGTAATGGGGTAAGGGGGAGGTAAGATAGTAGGCTACCCCAATATTAGGTTGAGAGCAGCTTCCGTAGGAGACCTCCGAATTATGAAATGCCCTCCGTGGGACTCGATCCCACGACCTCAAGGTTAAGAACATTGTGCTCTACCAACTGAACTGGATGGTCATCTCTATATTTGAATTAATCTAATTAAAAAATATTAAAAATTTCAATTAATTTGGTCAACCGACAGAAATAATTGAACTTTATTCGCTTTGATTAATATTTCTTTTTAAAATTTTGATTCAATTAACAATTAAAAAATCAATCAATTAGATTAATGAAAATTAGATTCAATCAGTGACTGAATAAAGGAAACGAACTCAAATTGTGGGCTGTAAGTAATTAGTTGTCAAATGCTTAAATTCTCAACGCAGAAATTATATTAACCGTCTGAAAGGAGTTGGGAAATGTTTAAATTGAAAACATTGGACAGCTGTTGAACAAAGGGATACAGCACGTGTCAATTAAGAATGGAGGGGATTGTCTAATAGGGGAGAAATTATTAGATGGTCCGACTCGCCATATTATTTTATAATCCCAATCGGTAATATTTTTTATATTATTTTTTTAAGGTAAATCTTCAGCTCTTTCCAATAAATTATTTCATGGACTTAGCTCACCACGTCATCTATGATCCTAGTGAATGATAACCACAAGTTTCAAAATAACTTCCAAATAATCACCTACCGTTTATTTACATGTAGAAAATATGTGAAAATTTACTTAGAAAAAAAACGATCTGAATAAATATTATTGGTTAAGATTACGGATGATACGGTGAACTGAAACTATCTAATAATTTCTCTCTTTCTTACATGTAAATTAAAAATGAATAATTATTTAAAATTATTTTAAAATTTATGATTGTCATTTATTAAGATCATAAATAACATGATGAGTAAGGTCTATGAAATAATTTCTTCTAATAATAATAACCGAGCTGTGATCGTAACCATTATCTTCGATCATAAAAACTTCAAGTCATCTTATATTTTAAATATTGTTTTTTACGTACAATTTTCAACGTTGTATTTTATCTCTATATTGCTCATGTTTATATATATAATTACAAATTATCATATATGTTTTAAAAATTATTTGAGAATGAATATTTAAATATCTCACAATTATGATATTTATATTTATAATCTTTAGAGAGAACAATAATCTTTTTAACAATTGAAATTAGTTATTTGTGATACTCACATCCATATGTACAATATGTATATTAATTATTGGAAAATTTTACAACTCTTGACGAGCACCGATAAATACTATTAAGGATGAGCATTATTAATCTAATTTATAAAAAAATAAATTCTAAAGGACTTAGCCTCTAATTATAAATTAGTTAAAAAATAAATGTAAATTATTTAAAACAAAGCGTAAACTATTCTAGTGACCACATAACTATTCTTCCTTTTTGTTTTGACCACCATTTTTGAAATTTTATCAATCAAGTCGCTCAACTATTTAAATGCATTCAATCAGGTCACTCAACCATTATCATTGAAAATCTTTTAAAAATGTAAAGTCAATAGTTCTGTTAATTTTTAACAGTACATGATTAAAATGAAATCAAAACCTAACATTAGTGAGGATTTTGAAGAAAAAATAATAATTAGATAACTTAACAGAACCAAAGTGATATTTAAGTGATTAAATACATAATTAATCTTTTTTTAGTTGAGAACCTTTCTCTACTTGTGATGAGAAACAACTTTTAAAATTCATATTAATTTGGAGTTAGTACAAGATGATATATGTTTTAAGATAACTCTCAACCATTTGACTACATCCTAGAATCCAGAAAATTAATTGATTTATAATGATAACTTTTTTATCATTGTATATTTCCTTTCTTTATTATTATCATAATTCATTGTTTTGTGACGCTATAATTTCTAATAATTTTATAAAGTACAGAGTGAACATATTATATTAAAATAAATATAAAAATTGTTGTTCAATATGTATTTATATGTTGAAAGATATAGTGTTTGGATTGATAACGGCAAAGACGGGGTTGATGGAATAATAGTTTATGTATATATCATTATTACATATGATAAAGTAAAATATTTTTTTTATTTTAATTTATAAAAATTAAGATCAAATTGATAGAATATATAAGTAACAATGACCAAATGTATAATTATACCAAATATTTTAACCGTCACATGAGCTTCCCCATTAAATATTAATGACAAGTGGCTTAATTGAATGCATATAAATAGTTGAATAGTCTGATTGATAAAATTTCAAAAATATTAGTCAATGAATCTTAGTTAGGAGGTCACTGGTATAATTTATCATTTATATTAAATAATTGCCTTTAATTTTTTTAAATTATTTATAATCATACGTTGAGTTGTTTAGAGTTTTAAACTTTTATAAATTAATGATGCTTATCGTTAATAGTACTCATCATGTTCGTCGAGCGTAGAAGAATCATCCTTAATTATTTGATTATTATTTTAAAGAAATACATTTGTTAGTGTAAAAATGCATCATGGTTATGAAATTACTTTAAATCTTTTTATTCTAATTATAAGCTAAGTTTTCATTTTACGAGTTAACAATCTCAATGATTAAGAGAATGATTATAATTCAAATAGGTCTCGAATACCAACTGTCGCAACCGTCTTTCGGTTGGGCCCCGGATTGGGCTTCGACGTGAATAATTGGGTTAGAGTCGCCACCGACCATTTTAAAACGAACTTAGGTGGGTCGGACACCATCTTACATGATATGCGTTGTACCAGAAATGTGTCGAGTTCGGGAGTCGGTTACAGTCAAGGAAGGATTGGCACCCTTGAACCGCCCTTTCGGTACCAATTAATTTGTCGGTTGTCTTAGTTGCGAAAATTCGAAATTAAAACTTTAAAAATTAAATTCAAATTGCTTACCTTTGATCGATTGAAATTATCCCTTAAAAAGTCACAAATGTTAAATTGTAAAATAAAAATAAAAAATAAACCAAAAAGTATTAATATAATAATAATAATGAAATCGATAAAAAAAATAAATATAGAAAAGGTAAAAATAAAGAAATAATAAAAAAATATATATGAATAAAGGAAAAAATAGTTAATGAAAAAAAAAAACCTAAAATGATTATCTAAATAAAAAACTAAAAATAACTAATAATAATATTTAACAATTTAAAATGGAATAAAATGAAAAATGGAATAAAAAGAAGAAGAGAAAACGAAATTACCAAATAAATAATAAATAACCCACTACTAAAGCAATTGAATTGCCTTAATACATTCAAATGAATGAATAGAAAACATGAAGGATTAAAATGCACTAATTTACCATGTTGCCGACCTTAACAAATCCAGTGCGGCGATCCAGATTTAAATGCAAATTATTGATCTCACCAATTCACCAAATGCATTGTGCAATCATCCTCTTGGGCTTCCTCATGTACACCACTGACCAAAATAATCCATCCTTCAATAGATCTCTGGGGACCGAGGCCACCATTGGTGCCAAGGGACTCGAAGTCGGGAGGTGAGACGGGACTGGCGGTTGGCATCTTCATCGCGAAAACCCACGGCCCTTGGTCTTTTAGGGCCAGAAAGAGAGGTAGAAGCACCTCCAGTGATGGCAGACTTGAGCTTAGGCAGCGACCCAATCGACCATGTCGGGAAAGCCGGTTTAGCCCTTTTACTCCTCGTTTTAGATGGAACTGACAACGAAAAACACGACGTTTTCACAAAAACCGGGCCAGGTTCCGCTTCAACCGAGTATTTTCACGGTTCTCGGTTTGCTGCTTAAAACCCATGCATGGCAAAGGAAGCTCCGGCAACGAGTCCTCCACAAGTGAGACACCCATTCAAGCCCTGCTATTTCATCATCCGGAACAGAAAGTTCGCTGGTAAAGACGGAACCGAGGGAAAAAATGCTGGAATTCGAATTACTATCATCGTCTGCTACACGTTCTTGATACGAAACAGAAACATAGTCCTTTTCTTTGACGGAATCTTCTTCAAATTCTCCGTTATTGAAATCAAAAACAATCAACGGAGAAATCTCGTCGGAACGGCGCCGCGTTGATAACATTCATGGCCAAGAAATCATCCTAACAACATGTTGTTGGGTCTTCTGCTGGTGAGCTCTCTACACTCGATTCCAGTGCTCTCAGTTCCATGCAGTGCTCCATTATTCCTGGTAAAGATGGAGGAGAAAATGAACAAGGAATGTAAGAGAGAAGACCAATGGAAAGGCGAGGAAATGGCCAAGGCTTCACCGAAAATCCCCCCCTTCCCTTATTTTGCCTCAATTTATAGCATGAAACTGGCTATTTTTAGATAGATTTGTAGAGTCCTATTCAAACTGAAACGCTCCTTTATTCAGTTTTAGAGTCTCACTTGGACTCAAATGCCTTGATTTAGTATTTGACTTGGTTGTTATTCTTGTACCGAGAAATACGAGGATAGTATTGTTGGGCAAAAATTAGTGTCTACAGCTGCCCCTCTTTGTCCTTTTTCGTGGAACGAAAATAGGACAAAGATAAAAAGACACAAATTTTGTCCATATCGAACGTCTTCTGCCGTAGAGTTGAAATCCGATGCAATGACTGATCTGTTAATTTAAATTGAATCACAAATGACTCCCTCGTCGTGAGGTCGAGTTGAACTGGAAACTTCTGAGTACGATATCCTTCGTTGTGAAGTTGAAATCAAACTCAAAGCTTTTGGCAAGTGACTCTGGATCGTCTTCTGGCTCAAGATACTTCGTCGTGAAGGTGGAACTTGACCTGAAGACTTGGTGTTGATGTGTTACAGATGACTCATTCGTCGTGAAGTAAGGTCAACCTATTAGGGTATGATACCCTTCGTTGTGAAGTTGTATATGTATATGGCCCCTTTGTCGTGAAGTTGAGCCTGAGAATGGGATATCCTTCGTCGTGAAGTTGAAATCCAATGTAAGTTGCGTTGTTTCGAGGCCAATATCCTTCGCTGCGAAGTTGAAATTGACTCTGAAACTGGAAAGTGTGTTGACAGACACTCCTTCTTTGAGTTGAATATCCTTCACCGTGAATCCAATCTAAAGATGGATGTTGCTTGTGTGCACGATTCCCTTCGTTGTGAAGTTGAAACCGTTGGTGACCCATTCGTCGTGAAGTTGAGTCTGGAATTGGATATCCTTCGTCGTGAAGTTGAAATCCAAGTAAGTAGCATTGTTCCAAGTCCAATATCCTCCGTCGTGAAGTTGAAATTGGCTCTGGAACCGGGAAATTGGTTGTTGACAACCAACCGTCCCTTCGTTGTGAAGTTGAACTTGTGTTGTCTCGAGTCCAACATCTTTCGTTGTGAAGTTGAAATTGATTCTGAATGAAATTTTGTTGACAAGCAGCGGTCCCTTCGTCGTGAAGTTGAACTTGCGTTGTCTGGAGTCCAATATCCTTCGTTGTGAAGTTGAAATTGGCTCTGAGATTGGGAAGTTGTTGTTGACAAGCAGCGGTCCCTTCGTCGTGAAGTTGAACTTGCGTTGTCTGGAGTCCAATATCCTTCGCTGTGAAGTTGAAATTGGCTCTGAAATTGGGAAAATTTGTTGACAACCAGCGGTCCCTTCATCGTGAAGTTGAACATACGTTGTCTGGAGTCCAATATCCTTCGATGTGAAGTTGAAATTGGCTCTGAAATTGGGAAGTTGTTTATTGACAACCAGCGGTCCCTTCGTCGTGAAGTTGAACTTGCGTTGTCTGGAGTCCAATATCCTTCGTTGTGAAGTTGAAATTGGCTCTGAAATTGAAAAATTGTTTATTGAAAACAGCGGTCCCTTCGTCGTGAAGTTGAACTTGCGTTGTCTGGAGTCCAATATCCTTCGTTGTGAAGTTGAAATTGACTCTGAAATTGAGAAGTTGTTTGTTGACAATCAACCGTCCCTTCGTTGTGAAGTTGAACTTGTGTTGTCTCGAGTGCCACGATATCCTCCGTCGTGGAGTTGAAATCGCGGATGGCCCCTTCGTTGTGAAGTTGAGCCTTGACTTGAATATCCTTCGTCGTGAAGTTGAAATCCAAGTATTGTATGTTGTGGGTGGACACAATTCCCTTCGCCGTGAAGTTGAAACCGTGGAGACCCCTTTATTGTGAAGTTGAAATCCACTCTCGAGCAAATTGTGTCGCTTTGAGTGCAATATCCTTCGCCGCGAAGTTGAAATTAACTCTAGCTAAAACCTGAAAAAGTTATGCATATATGTGATGCTATGGATGCAATGCTCTTAGGTGTGCCTAAAATGCATATGCAACATATGTTATCTTGGGGCTCTAGAGAGAAATCTCGATCTCCAGTTGCCTGTCTGGAATCTTGATTCTTGAATCTTCAAATTTTGATCCCTGATCTTGAATTCTTCAAATGTTCAAATCTGATGTGCACATTCTATTTTTGATTTGAGAAATGCTTCTCAAGTATGTGTCTGAGCTGAGTGTAACGGTTCAGATGATGCTTCAAGAGAAATTGTCTCAAAGAGACAGAACTCGTTTCAAGGGAAACGATCTCAAAGATATTTTTGTTTCAAGGGAAACGGTCTTAAGGGAGACAAATTTTGTTTTAAGAAAACTGTCTCAAGAGAGACAAAACTTAGTTCCAAAAGAAATTGTCTCACGGGGAGATGAAATTAGTTCCAAGGAAAACATATTCAAAGATGATGCTTCAAGAGAAAACTGTCTCAAGGGAGACAAAATGTTTCAAGAGAAACTGTCTCAAGAGAGACAAAACTCATTTCAAGGGAAATGTTTTCAATGTTTATGTTTCAAGAGAAACTGTCTCAAGGGAGAAAAAATTTTGTTTAAAGGGAAACTGTCTCAAGAGAGACAAAGTTTGTTTCAAGGGAAACTGTCTCAAGAGAGACAATGGCGAGCACGATTCCCTTCGTCGTGAAGTTGAAATCGTGGGTGGCCCCTTCGTCGTGAAGTTGAGCCAGGAATTGGATATCCTTCGTCGTGAAGTTGAAATCCAACTTGAAAATGCGAACTGGATCGGTTCTGAATTATCTCTCGAACTCGTCTGAAGTTGATTTTAAGATCTGTCGATCTTTCAATATGTCAAATTGGTTGAAGTGTAGCTTCTTGCTGCTGAGTTAAGCAACCAACATCAATCTTTAAAGGTGCTTTTGAATCGAGTATCCTTCGTTTTGAAGTCGAAACTTGACTCTAAAAGCTGCAAAAATTATGTATGTGGGAAAAAATGATGCTCTAAAATGTTTGCATAAGATGCATATAACATGAATTGGTTATTTTATCTCTTGAAAAGGCATGATAATTCGTATTAGGATGTTGAATCCCAAAGATGCCCAAAAAATGCCCCAATATTTCATGTTGAATCTTCAAAGATGCCCCAAATGTTCCTCATTTCTTGCTTCAGCATTGATTCTGAGCATGAGTTTTGTGTCTAAGAGTCACATGTCATTTACCAAGATTCACTCTAGAGAGTCTGTCTTGTTTGAAAAAAAATTTTTCTTTCTCTTTTAATATCAATTAAAAGAGTTTCAAAAATGTTTAATCCCAAGTTTTAAAATATTGCCCTTTCACGGTTTTACAATTGAGACGAATCATAAAACTAGAGTTCATTGGATATCAAAGAATTAATTACAATGTTAATCCTTCAATAAATTATAGCTATTTGACAAGTGTCAAGATCAAAGCTATCTTTGAGAGATGGTCAAGTAAGGAAAGGATAAAAAGTCTCAGGTCATTGTGTTTGGTCAAAGGTTTGGCATTTTATGCTCAAAGGTTTGGTATTTGATGCTCAAAGGATTGATGGGGTAGCTTGCATGCTTTTCTACTGAAAGTGTTCTCTGACTCCCAACCTTCGTTGTCACACTCGGATTGTGCGATGCCTTATCAAGGAATTTGTGTGATCGCCTCAGTTGCACAATTTTTATATTCGAGCCGCCTTTTCAGGTTTTCAACTCGAATCCTCCTTTGGTTTCAAGACGTTATTCATGATTTACGTCTTGAACCCCCCTTGTTATTTTTCTCTCTATCATACATTAATTACATTGTTTTTTTTGCAAACAAAGTTAATCCTGATGGGCGGGATGAAATCTGAAGATAGTCTCTTCTGTTTAGAAATCCATGTATGAGAAGGGACTTTTAAGGCACGTATTTGTAGGCCAAGGTTCGTGGTTATGAAAGAAAGGATAAATAGGCCCAAACAAGTGTTTCAGGGTATGAACCAAGGATCAATTCATTCTGATGCCATCAATCTTGTCTTGCTCAAAATCTCTTTCTCTTGATGCTCTATGATCTTTGAGTGAAGGGATTCAGTGATTCGAGAATGATTATGCTTGATCAATCTCATTGAAGCTTGATGTACCATTGTCTTTATGTGCTTTTTGTCCCATTTTTTATTTTTGTTCTTTCTTTTTGTTATTTTTTCCTTTTTGCTTCTTTTCTTTTTTTTTTTTGCCATTTTTGTTCTTATTGAATCATCGCACTTGGCATTTGGTTCACCTTTCGGTATCTCATCTGAATCAATGTCTTCACTCATGTGAGCAGATTTTCTCCACCTTGCCCCCCAGTGTGGAGGGTGATCCTTGGTTATGGTTGAATCAGAAGAAAAAATACTATAGGCTCAAAAGGGGACGCAAGGGATATATTTTCTCCTGTGTGAAGGGATAAGAAAGAAAGCCGTTCATCATTTCATACATGTAAGTCTTCACAAGAGGTATCCCCAGGGGATAGATTTTCAAGATTAATTCTATTCACATGAAAACTGTGCAATTAATGCATGATGGAATTATTTCGAATGAATTGTTTTTTCTGCTCCTTGCTCCCAACATGTCTCAATGTTCAGGCTCCCAGCGAGATGCCCCAAATTGTGTTGGAAGAATGCTCATGTTCAAATGAACACTCAATGCCTTGGGGTTTAATGGTAAAAAAAGGTTAAAGACAGTTGTGTGATCTTATTGACTCAAAGAAAGGTGTGGATTATCAAAAAGATAAAGGTAATGTTCAAGAATTTTAAAGGGAGGTAATGTCAAAATTTGGTCTTTTTGGTAATGACCATGAGTTATTTTGGGTAAAGAATCAAGGTGTTTTATTCTAGGGTTTGAGACAGGGTAAGAAAGGTCTAATCTTGCCATATGTCAAAAATCTATAATTCTTGAAGAATTAAAAGAATCCTTAATTCATTTAATATTCAAAGAACTAAAGATTAAAATTTGTTCAATTGCTCCACCTTAGAAAGTAACATGAATTCAATCGTTTAAAAGATGTGTTCAAACAAAACAGTCCTCTAAGTGCAAATGGTATATGACATACCCCCTTCTTCGGCAAGCGCCTTACAGTTTTCCAGAAGAATGTTTGGGAATCCTTATGTGGCAACAGCTTCAACATCGTAGCCCTTAGGAGATGGGTACTCTTTTCTCATATCATCATGGCAGGCTTAGTCCTACAATCAGCTGATCCAGCTCCCCCTGTACTGATTTCAGTTTTTCTTTAATTGTTAAAATCTTGCTTCCATGTGGTGTAATGTGGTTAAGACCACTTCATCGAATCCTCCGTGATTTAATTTCATGTTTATGAAAATGCTTAAAAATGTAGATGAAGATGCAAAAAATGCAAAAATGCATGAAATGTTCGAGGCATTGATCCAAAAATATGTCTGTTATTATAAATAATCTTGATTGGGACAAAAGTGTTTTATCTTTTAAGAGACAATAAACATATTTAAAGATACATCCGGACTAAATCCTCTAGACCCCGAAGCAAGTTGACTAGTCTTCTGCCTTCGTGTTTCACCGGTCGAATACCCTGCCGAACCGCTTCGTCTTCTCTGGCTAAACCGTGCAAGTGACGAGCTATTTTTTGTACTTGTTCCCAAAAGTATCGAATGACTGCATCTCTGGCTTTCATCCTTTGCTGAATCGGAAACTCCATTAAAATCCTCCATCAAAGGGATTATCCGAAGTTCATTTGCTTGTTTCTTGAATTTGTCGACAATGACTTCCAATTCAACTATCGTTTTGCCATCTTGTTTTTGTCATCTTTGAATGGACTCTCGAGGTTAATAACCTTTTTCTCGTCTTGCCCCTGCCACCTTTATCAACCCATTTTTGAAAAGTTAACTTTTGATGTATTTGATTATGGGCGTCATGTCTTCTTGATCGAATGTGACACATAGTTGTCTTGCAGATTGTCCTGATTTTCTTTCTGAGTCTTTTCTGACCATAACCGGACCCATGCGTTTTTCACCTCTTGTATTACAACCCCTTTGTCCATTAAATTTATGTTTTAACAAACACGTTTTTGGTGGATCAATACCTCTTTTAAATGATGCAAATAGTGAAAACAAAATAAAAGAGAACAAAAATGAAAAAGGTTAGTGAGGTGAAAATAATAAAAAACAATCATGAAAATAAAAGTCCTACCCCACATGCTTATTATTCCTACCCGGACATGATCTTTATCCCGCAAGTTGATTTTGAACAAGTCCTAACCGTATAAATTTCTAGTTCACATGCTTTGAACAGAAAGTAAAGCAGGAAATAATTCGTCCTAGGGTTTGGAATGAGGTCTTGGGGTGAGCCCTAATTCCTTGCACTCTCCCGGTTTAGGTTCTAAAAAGGTACTCGAGTTCTCCGTGCTGGTGCCCCCTTGGGCTTGCCAGACCCTTAGTCATAAGCCTATTACAAGCTTGTGTGGACTAAGTTAAACTCGAGAGGACACATTCCCTTATGCCCGCACGGTGAATAAATTCACACGAAGACATAAGGTATATGAATCCCGAAGGCTACTTGCTAGGCCCGCACGGTGAATAAATTCACACGAAGGCGTCGCTTTCACCCCCACTTAAAAATGGTTCAGGGCTCGGGTGTAGAGCGAGAGATAGAAACTTTTCAAAAATCTGAAATCATTGAACAAAATGTCAGTACAACTATTTATTTGAAAAATGATCAAAGATAAATAATTGAAATCTAATAAATAAATTTAAATTTAAAATTAAAATTTTCGCATAAAAAGACAACCGAAAATTAATTTTGGCCTGACTCACTTACCTGTCCCCAGCGGAGTCGCCAAGCTGTCGCAACCGTCTTTCGGTTGGGCCCCGGATTGGGCTTCGACGTGAATAATTGGGTTAGAGTCGCCACCGACCATTTTAAAACGAACTTAGGTGGGTCGGACACCATCTTACATGATCTGCGTTGTACCAGAAATGTGTCGAGTTCGGGAGTCGGTTACAGTCAAGGAAGGATTGGCACCCTTGAACCGCCCTTTCGGTACCAATTAATTTGTCGGTTGTCTTAGTTGCGAAAATTCGAAATTAAAACTTTAAAAATTAAATTCAAATTGCTTACCTTTGATCGATTGAAATTATCCCTTAAAAAGTCACAAATGTTAAATTGTAAAATAAAAATAAAAAATAAAACAAAAAGTATTAATATAATAATAATGAAATCGATAAAAAAAATAAATATAGAAAAGGTAAAAATAAAAGAAATAATAAAATAATATATATATGAATAAAGGAAAAAATAGTTAAATGAAATAAAAAACCTAAAAATGATTATCTAAATAAAAAAACTAAAAAATAACAACTAATAATAATATTTAACAATTTTAAAAATGGAATAAAAATGAAAAATGGAATAAAAAAGAAGAAGAGAAAAAAAAATTACCAAATAAATAAATAACCCACTACTAAAAGCAATTGAATTGCCTTAATACATTCAAATGAATGAATAGAAAACATGAAGGATTAAAATGCACTAATTACCATGTTGCCGACCTTAACAAATCCAGCGGCGATCCAGATTTAAATGCAAATTATTGATCTCACCAAATTCACCAAATGCATTGTGCGAATCATCCTCTTGGGCTTCCTCATGTACACCACTGACCAAAATAATCCATCCTTCAATAGATCTCTGGGGACCGAGGCCACCATTGGTGCCAAGGGACTCGAAGTCGCGGGAGGTGAGACGGGACTGGCGGTTGGCATCTTCATCGCGAAACCCACGGCCCTTGGTCTTTTTAGGGCCAGAAAGAGAGGTAGAAGCACCTCCAGTGATGGCAGACTTGAGCTTAGGCAGCGACCCAATCGACCATGTCGGGAAAGCCGGTTTAGCCCTTTTACTCCTCGTTTTAGATGGAACTGACAACGAAAAACACGGCGTTTTCACAAAAACCGGGCCAGGTTCCGCTTCAAACCGAGTATTTTCACGGTTCTCGGTTTGCTGCTTAAAACCCATGCATGGCAAAGGAAGCTCCGGCAACGAGTCCTCCACAAAGTGAGACACCCATTCAAGCCCTGCTATTTCATCATCCGGAACAGAAAGTTCGCTGGTAAAGACGGAACCGAGGGAAAAAATGCTGGAATTCGAATTACTATCATCGTCTGCTACACGTTCTTGATACGAAACAGAAACATAGTCCTTTTCTTTGACGGAATCTTCTTCAAATTCTCCGTTATTGAAATCAAAGAAACAATCAACGGAGAAATCTTCGTCGGGAACGGCGCCGCCGTTGATAACATTCATGGCCAAGAAATCATCCTAACAACATGTTGTTGGGTCTTCTGCATGGTGAGCTCTCCTCTTACACTCGATTCCAGTGCTCTCAGTTCCATGCAGTGCTCCATTATTCCTGGTAAAGATGGAGGAGAAAAATGAACAAGGAATGTAAGAGAGAAGACCAACTGATGGAAAGGCGAGGAAATGGCCAAGGCTTTCACCGAAAATCCCCCCCCCCTTCCTCCTTATTTTTGCCTCAATTTATAGCCATGAAACTGGCTATTTTTAGATAGATTTGTAGAGTCCTATTCAAACTGAAACGCTCCTTTATTCAGTTTTAGAGTCTCACTTGGACTCAAATGCCTTGATTTAGTATTTTGACTTGGTTGTTATTCTTGTTACCGAGAAATACGAGGATAGTATTGTTGGGCAAAAAATTAGTGTCTACACCAACAATTATGTGATATTTAAAAAATTAAATTAAATTACCAATACAAATATTAAAAAAAACTTAAATTACATAAAAGTTTAAAGTTTACAAATAAACTATTGTCTCCGTCAAGTATCTTTCACGCATTTAAAATGAAGAGGGCCCATTATCTAAATAATTTCTATTGACCGAGTAAACTCGTCCAAGTATTTACTACTCAACTTTACGTTGCCGACAATCTCCTTCATTGCAAGTGCATTAGCTCTGAGTTCCTCACCTTCCAAATCCACCATGACAAAAGTGTTTATCAATTAAGATGAGATTACAAAATTAAAAAGGAATTGTAAGACGGTTACATACCTTTATAAATATGTATGTTCGTACTTTATGTAGTATGTAGTGCGAGGAAAAAATATATACAAGAGAGCTTAAAAAATATAGGGATCTTTGTAAACTAACCGAATCTAGTAACGGGATAAGATTGTTTATCGTAGTTTATTTTGTATTAATAATATTGTACGAGTTATAGATTTTATCGAGTGTTTACAAACGCTTTCAATATGGAATAGGTGCTTTTCATCCGTTAAGACAGTTATAATATGTTACAATAACAATGATTACATTTATTTTCCGGTAACATCAGTTAATACTATTCGTTTATCAAATACAAATTTATAATTGTTAATCGAACTAGAAATTGAATTTTACTCCGAAAATATATAATAACACATTATTATAATAATTGTGATAAACATAGTGCAATGTAAAATATGATCACGATAATATTTTAAATCTCTGCCGATAACTTAAACGTGGCTGTGGGAAGCTGAAGGTGCAAACTCTTCGATGAACCGAGTGAATCCATCTAAATAAGTCTTACTCAACTCTTCATTGCCGAAAATCACTCTCATTGCCCATGCATTGGCCCTAATCGCCGCTCCTTCTGGTTCCACCATCACCTGCCTGATAGTAGCAGCCACCGAGTCGCTTGTAAATGAACCGTCCACTTCATTCCTCATTATTTCTAACCCAACCTTCCTCCCATGCATCAACCTAGCGTTCAAGCCCTGGTCCGAACTTGCCCCAGAAAACAAGATCAGAGCCCGACCGAACTTGAGTGCCTCGATTATTGAACTCCAACCACAGTGAGTCAAGAAACCGCCGATGGAAGAGTGAGCTAAAATCCGCAACTGAGGTGCCCAATCCCTCAACACCAACCCCCTGTTAGACACTCGTTCTTCGAACCCTGGAGGGATTATGTCTTGATGCTTATCCGTCTGCCCTTCACCCATGGGGACCTTCCTTACAACCAAAATGAAGGGCAAGTTGGATTTCTCTATCCCAAATGCCAACCGGCGCATGGTCTCTTCACTTAGATTCACTTCACTACCAAGGGCGATATAGAAAACTGATTTCTCCCCTTTGGTATCAAGCCAACTTTTTATAGCCTCCCACTCATCAGCGCTTTCGTCTTCGCTATATGGAAGTGATGGAGGCAGCAGCCCTAGTGGAACAACAGGCTTTTGGTAAAGTTTACTAAGCAAATTAATCTCGTCTGATTCGAATTCGTAGCAGGTACGCGCAGTTACAAATTGACAACCTTGAACCAATACTCCCAGCCGTTGAAGATCAGACACATCGTCCATGCACTGTTGGTGGTTCACCATCTCATGTGGCTTCCATGCTACGTTGCAAGGATAATCTATCCACTCGGGGACGACGGTAAAGTCTTCTGGCCACTTCCGAACATCACCTAGCAAAACTGATGGCGGACCCAAGTGAACAAGAAAAGTGGGATTGAATATGCTGAAGAAAACCGAGTTGATGCCGAGTGGTGCGGTAATCTCCGGTAACCAGTAAGGCGCAAAGTCATGGATGATCCAGTTGACGTTCGAGTTCTTGAGGAATTCGGTTAAAGGGGCTCGGAGCTGGTCATACGCCCTTTTAAGGTAAGGGACTTTGTCGATTGGTAGCTCGGATGTGGACTCAGCTCCTGAAGGTAAGCCATTCACATGGAGAAGAGATAACTCGACGAAACTTATGTTGGATGAGAGATGCGGGGCAAGTTTAGGGAGGCGGCCGATGTTTTTAGGGGTGGAAATATAGGATATCCGATGACCCTTCTGAGCTAAGAATTTGGAAACCTCGAGAAATGGCATTATATGGCCATAAGCTAGCCATGGGAACATTGCTATGTGAAGCTTTTTTCTTCTGTCCATGGGGTATTATCGTTGCAAAAGTTCCACACCGAATACGTTTTCTGAGCCTTGAGTCTGTATATACGCAGTTGTCTTTTTTTTTTATAAAAAAATCAAATATTTGTACAATATAATTACTTTAGGTAACTTTTACTAATTAAAAATTTTAAGGAGGGATTGCATTTTCAACTACTTGAGTCACCCAAGTCTAACGCCTACAAAACCTAATGTTCTCGTTGAGCGTAGAAGAATTATCCTTAATTATTTGATTATTATTTTAAAGAAATACATTTGTTAGTGTAAAAATGCATCATGATTATGAAATTACTTTAAATCTTTTGATTCTAATTATAAGGTAAGTTTTCATTTTACGAGTTAACAATCTAAATGATTAAAAGAATGATTATCATTTATATAGGTCTCGAATACCAATAATTATGTAACATTTAAAAAATTAAATTAACTTACCAATACAAATATTTAAAAAATACTTAAATTACATAAAAGTTTGAAGTTTACAAATAAACTATAGTCTCCGTCAACTCCCTTTCACGCATTTAAAATGAAGAGGGCCCATTATCTAAATAATTTCTATTAACCGAGTAAACTCGTCCAAGTATTTACTACTCAACTCTACGTTGCCGACAATCTCCTTCATTGCATGTGCATTAGCTCTGAGTTGCTCGCCTTCCGGATCCACCATGACGCGCTTAATAAATCAGCCGCCAACTCATTCGTAAATGATCCACCGACATTGTTCCTTTCTATTTCCCCAAACTTTTTCCCATGCATCAACCTAGCCACTGATCCAAGATCTGAAGTTCCAACAGGAAAAATATGAAGCTGCTTTTTGGTGGACAAATCCATGGCTAACTGCTGTGCTACACAATCGTTCTGCTCTTTTCTTCTTTATTCGGTAGAAACAAGAATGGTAAAGATGAGCTAGTGCTGGCCTTCAATATATTATTAGGTAAAGGTAATCCGCCTCTCAACAAAATTGCTGTTCAATCAATAAAATGGTCTTCATGTGAAATTATTTGCGTTTAATTTTTTTAATATAAATATAAAGTAAATAAAGGATATTAGGTATGTCCTCACCCTGGTCTCCTAGATTGAGGAAATCATCCATGACCTAAACTTTTATGTACTAAATAAAAATAATAAATACAAGATAATATTTTTGTAAAAACTCTCAATTATTTGTTAATCAACGTTCATATCTCTAATATATATATGATGCTCGAATCCGAGAACTTCAAAAATAATAATAATTTTTTTAATCACTTAAATCTCTTAGTTCGTACATTTATTTTTATTTATCATTTATCTTTATGTCTAACGTTTTTAATTCTCAATCATTGCCATATTTAATGTTTTTTTTAATGAAAGGAAACTTAGTAAACTCAGCTAACAAAGGAGAATGAACTTCAAGCTCCACTTGCTTCACGATCTCAATAATTCTCTATTTTTGTTATGTTTAATATTTTTAATTTTCAATTATTGCTATGTCTAATGTTTTAAACTTTCAATTATAGTCATATACATGCATGAAAATATTGGTAGGTGCCGAAATATTAGATTATTTAATATAAATTTAAAGACTTATTAGATATTTAAACTCGAAATTCAGCACGAACCAAGCGATCTTAGTTGTTAAGGGATTGTTGTTATTCTTGAGGTTCTGTGTTCAAGCAAGTATGTAAGGGTATGAGCATTCATTGTTAAATAGTTGAATGTCATTGTACATATATTACCTTGTATTCACCTTAAATTAAAAAAAAATCAAAACTCAATAGACAATTTCTAATTTGTCTAATATAAACTTATAATGACTTAAATTGTAATTTGACCAAAAATCTGAGAACACATACTTATCATTCTTTAGTTCGACCCCTATTTGATTAAATATTTAATAAATTTTTATATTTTTAAATTTAAATATTTATTTTTACATAAACTAAAATACTATTAAATTAAAATTATATCAAATATATAAATTTTAACAGAGAGAAAGAGCCCTTGAACCTAAGGGAGCTCCGTCCCTATATACATGCATGCATACAGAGATAATTGAAAGGGTAAGCGGATAGGAATAACAAATTTTCTCTCAAAATTTCAAATATTTTTTTATTGATGATTTGAAATTTTGTCTATCCTAAAATTGTATAAATTCACTACTAACATAGAAAGAATCCTAGATGCTCACTTTCCTGTCACATTACCTGCTCTTCAAAGCAGCGTATAGAGTTTTCCAACAGGACATGAGCTTTAAAAATTTTAATCCCTACTATCATTTAAAAGTTTAATTTTTTTTAGATATCAATATAAAAATATAAATTTTTAAATATACATTTATATATATATGAATTAAGTAACTTCAATGATTAAGAAATTTGTTGTTATCTTTTGAGATTTTAAATTTGAATATCGCTTATACAAAAGTTTGAGTGTTCGTTGTAAAAATTAAAAGGAGAATATTTTAGAGAGAGATATTTTTTATAATTCTACAACTATTGAGATTTATGTTATAAAAATGATTTTATATGATATAACAAACTTTTAGGATATATATAAGTTTGAGAATTATAGAAATTATAAGTTAAAATCAATTGAAATGAACCAATAACTTCTCATAAGTGTTTTTAATAAATACTTCAATAAACGTGGACAAAAATGTCAAAATAATGCAGTATGGGAAAAAAATTCCCCATAATAACGTGATTCTAACATTATTTCTTCATTTAAAGTATTTTTATAGTACACACCTAAAGATTTCAGGATATTTCGACGTCTTCAGATTAAAATTTTGTATGCATAATTCATGCGATTACTCGGTTTATTTAGTTAAATTTTTTAATGTGCATTTTTTTAATTAAAAATTGTAGACGTCTTGATTACCCGACGTTTTTACTGTTCACATGGGGCCAGGCGAGGGAGTGCAGACGTAGCGAGCAGAGGAAGTAGTGATGAGCAGGTGCAACTAATTAAAAAAATGCACAGTAATGAGAGAAAAATTTTAATTAAAGATGTCGAGTAATCCTTTAAATTATGCATGTAAAATTTTAGTCCGAAGACGTTGAGATATTTTGAGATCTTTAAATATATACTGTAAAAAATATATTAGATGAGTAAATAATGTTAAACTACGTTATTATGGGGAAATTTTTTCCCATTCTGTATTATTCTGAATTTTGTCCAGAAAGACGTTGAAGAAGCAATAATGGTAGATTAAATAATTGAAAAGAAATCAAGGCACCAATTAATATGAGCTGAACATGATATCGACTTTTCAGTTTTAAATATTTACAATGCACAAAAGCAGCATAAAAAACGTACACCATTTAGTAGGATGAGTAAAATTCAATTTGACTCTAAAATTTTATTTTATTTTTATTCGATTCAAATTAATTTTAAGTTATAATTTTACAAATTCGATTTAACTAAAAAAATTTAAGTTTAAATTAAGTTGTAAAATAAATCTCAAATAATTCGAAATTTTTAGTAATTAACATATTGATTTTCAAGTTTGATTCGAAGTTTGAATCGAGTCCTACGATTTTATATGGTATATGTAAATCGCATATGAAGAAAATACAAATATATATATATATATATATATAGTATATAATTATAAAATACTATTTAAATTGAAATCAGATTATGTCATAATATTGTAAATAGAAACTTGAATAACTTGAATTTTTTAATCCGACTCGATCGAACGCTCACTTTTACGCTTTAGTATTATTAATTAAACAAAATCATGGGGACTAGTAACATCAACTAAATTCACCTAATCATGCCAATTGATATTCAAAAAGCAATAATGTTGAGGATGATATCACAGAGTGTTTGTTTTCTCTTTAATTTGTTTTTCATTTTATAAAGCGGATCACCTGAGGTCGGAGAAGACTTACAAAATTTGTTTTGAATATCAAATTTAAAAAAAAAAATATTTTGAGGTCTCAAAATTAAAAGTTGTATAAATATTTTTTAAGGGGATGAAAATGAATAATAGGGGTCAATTTATGTATAAAGGTACCAATATTCTCTTTTTATATATAGTTTTATTTTTTTAAATATTTTTATTTTAAATTTATAAAAAAATAAAATAAAAAATTTGGTGTTATTTGACACCCCTCGTAATAGGCTGGCTGTCAGCGTTAAGAGGGCTAATGAAATCCATGGATAAAAGAACTCAATGTGCTCGGTAGAAAAGAGCAGAGACTAAAGGTGTATATTAAGATAATTACAAAAAAGGTATATGTTTAGAAATTTTCGTAGTCTATTGACGATACACACCGCAGATAATGCAGCTACTCGAATCATGGTCTTCAAAGAAAAATTAGATTCTCCTTTACTGCTGAGGTCACTCGATGATCTCGTACAGTCATGGCATCAAGAGGTGCCATCTATATTGTGAGATATGTTCTTATCATGGTAGCTCCAGTTGGATCCGACATCAAGTGCTTCACAAGGGACATTCTCATGTCGTTCGGTGCTATGACGAACATATAAAACGCAAACAGAACGAGATCGGCAGAGGAAAGAGTAGAACCGAGAAATCCTTGCCACATCCTGCGATAAAATACATCAGGCTAGTCGAGCATTGTTTCTTTTATGATGCTGAATAATTGGTCTGTTCATTCATGAAGTTATGCTTCTCAGTATCAAGTTTGAAAATTGAATATTTGGGTAGGTTTGTGCAAAGTGGACAGTTCGAATTTAAGGAAAATGTCAAATCATACCAACTCGGCAAGCGGAAGAACGTATGGAAGAAGGTCCGAATGCCTTCGATATCTAGTTGCAGTATGAGTGCTAGTCCAAAGAGAAAGAAGGACCTCTGACGTTTCCTTTCTAGTGGCCAAAGAGTATTCCAAGCTGAATCATATTAGAATAACACATCATAAGAAGGTGATACCGTTCACTGAGTTCTAAATTTGTTAAAAGATTACATAAAGGCTAAAGCACCATAGCATCACACACACTGAATATGCAAAGTAGCCCTCAAGGACAATTCAGCAACTAGAAACATACAGGCCAAGAGACAAATGACAAATCATAAAGGCAACAACCACAGTGTATTATTGGATTACTCTTGAAATAATCATTGAAATATTTCTTTATGGAAATAATCATAGAGACAAATGACACGTCATACCTTGCATTGAGATATTCCCATTATTTCTTTCACTGGTAAGCAAGCCATTAGAATCCTTCTTTAGGATATTTGCAATTACAGAAGCATAATTTGGAGCCTCTGATAATGATCTGACCACCGAATAACCTGCTTAAGAAGGTTTAGATTGGCGGTATCAATTCAGATATTGAAGGAAGTATCAATTGAACCCAATTCTTACCAGTAGCAGGATGCACCATGCTTGCAGCAGCACCAAATGCAAGGTTCTTCTGCTCTGTGTTCGGTAAGGAACCACCAACTGGGATGTAAGACCACTCCTGCATAAGACTGCAACACTTTAGAACTATATTTTTATCCAAGAAAATGACATCTTACTAGCGAAAATTGGCATTCAAGGCATTTTACTTAACGATGCATTTGGAACATGGATATGTCAGGAATCAATGAGATAAAATACTAACTGAGAATTGGATAGATAGACTGGCATTAGTTCCATAAGGCAGGATTAAGAATGCAGGGATGGACCGAAGAGGGGCTGGCAAGGTAGTCCCTCTGAAAATTTCATATTCTCATATAATTTAGGTATTTTCTTTGTATATTTTTAAAACTCGGGTCAGGTTTGGTCTGCCAAAAACCCGTCCCGATCCGACCCGTTGCCTTCCTTAAATATGTAATAGGCTTATGGCTTATCTAATCAACGATCAAGGAGACTACTTAATTTATAAAATGGCAAGGAGATGAGGACATGACACTCTATTGTGGTCCTAAGCAACAGTATAAAGTAATACATACATTATAATGGAATGGGGATTAAACATTTTACCAATCTGGCATCTTAATTAGGCATGCAGTTTACCTCTTCATAAACTTTTAAAATCCGGATTCCCATGGTCTCTAACCTTGATATGAGCTTCTTTTTCAATAAATCAAAAGGCATGGCATCTTTTGATGCCAAACAGGTTTCCTGCAGATCAACTTTCTTAATCATTTTGCATGTAATCATGGGATACAACATGAACGATAAACAAAGTTGATTGCATACAGGTTTCCTGCAGACCAACTTTCTGAATCATTTTTCAGGTAATCATGGGATACAACATGAACAATAAACAAAATTGATTGCATGTTGCACAAACCTCAAAGAAAACTCTCGTTGAAGACATGGGCATGGCATAAAGAAATGTTGGATACTGTGCTTCTAAAGCTGGAACTTCTTGTTTAGCATAGTCTCTATAATCCATGAAAACCATCAGGCTGGGATCATAAGGATTGTTCTCCACCTGATATAATAATAAGTTCAGAACTTTTTTCTCCCACCACCCTCTTAAACAGCTAATAAGATATAACAATATGGTTGTCGAAGATTGACGTTCGCATATCATGCATACCTCAACCTCGATGCCATAAGCCGTTTGAACAGAGACTCTCGGACCCCCTACCTCGTATTGCAACAATTTACCTGAAGCTGCTCCTGAAGCAACAGTAACAAGCCTAGAATAACACATTAGGAGCTTGAAAGAAGTTGTGATACAAAAACGTTAAAGTTTACAAATGGCAGTGGAGGAAATAGAAATTATCTTACCTGCATGGAACAACACGATTGTGTTCACAAGCCACAAGATTATGACCATCGGTAGCTTCAACAATTGTCTCTACTTTTGAGTTAATATACATTACACCCGACTCAACACACCTATGGAAAACTAATACAAATTAAACATCGTTGGTAGGCAATATAGAAGAAATAATAACCTGGAGAAAAAGGATCATAAGTTACCTCCTCAACAACTCCTCGTGAAGCAAGTGCCGACTAACTCGTCCGTAAGCACGACCGATCATAATAGGCTTATCATCATCAAGGTATACAATGGTATCCCGCCAAACATGCTCAATACATCTTTCAAGTCCAAGATCTGAGAATGGCATTAGATTAACTTACATGTTCATTTGATTGTGATGAACATCTTTCGTAAATTGCTTAGGAACTGAAACAATACCTTTAAATTCATCTTCCCAGACCCCATAATTGTTGGTGAAAGGAAGATCAGGGCCAATTAGTCCAACATTTAAACCCAACTTAGCCGACTCAGCAGCAAGAGCAAGACCAGCTGGACCACAACCAATGACCACAAGGTCCAACACGTTTTCTCCAATTGATATAGGCGGCAACTGTGCAAATATACATGTTAAGGAAATTTCTACTAGCCCGGACATAGGGATGATTTTATGTTAAGGGATACAAATTTAAAAAATTATATTAAAATTTAGAGAATGTAAAATTAGTTCATCAAATAAAAAATACCAGAAAAATATTTAAACTATATAAATTTTAAAATTTCCAAGAATACGACTATATACCAACACCCCTTCCTACGAAGCAGCAAACCCACTAGTAAAATGTAGACTTTCTTTTCCAGACATTTTGTTATCCAGCTTCTCCTAGTCACTACTATAGTACTATTGACCAGATGCACGTGACCCTCACATGTTAAATCTTGATAAGTATCTCATATTTCTCATTTACTACTGTGGCTCAAAAGGCACAGGATTATCCACCTGTAAGGGGGTCCATTTTAACACGCAGAAATATATATATGTTTTTTTAAACGAAGTAAAAAGTAATTATAGTTTCCAACAAATGAAAATCGAAGGGAGAAAAGTGAAAAAATAAAACCTTATCTGCTAATTTGGATTGTTTATCCATTTCCTTATTCTGTTGCATTTGAACGAAGAGAAGCTCGGAGCCACCGGCCTTTATGAAATCTTCTTCGTCGGCGAAGTCTTCCTTGAACGCGACGCAACTCTCGCTGCTGGCTCCACTAGCTCTCACCTTTAAGGAAATAAACCGATGATGACTAGGAAGCGCTGTTTTAGTCCTCGTCAGGCTTCTCCTCCACAAGGCACACGTAGGAACCGCCATTGCGGCGAAGTTCCGAGCTCCAACACACTCCATTACCATCACCTTCGGGACTAACACCTTCGGGACTAACAGAAACATGGAATAAAAAGCATGAATCTATTTTTTTCCTATAAGTGCGACCAACTCTATAATTTGAAATTAAAATCGGCTTCTTGTTTGCGTTTATTTTCTTTGTTGCTGCTCCTGAAGATTTTTATTCTGCCGTATATAGGGAAGATCAGGGGATGGATAGGGGGAGGAGTTTGTCTGGTGTCATTTAATTGCTGAGATGTTCCACTGTCATCACTTGCTTTCCACGTGGGCGATAGGGATTGGTCAAATCTCTTGTAAAGCCAAACCCCTATCTACGTTTCTAACCCGCTAAGATTATAAACTCCGTCGTTTTAGTTTAAAATCGATTTTCCCCTTCTTTACTTCGTTTTTTGGAAATAATTAGTCCATAATTATTTCATTTTCATACAAATTTGAAGAAAAAATACATTAGATTAAAATATAAAAAAACATCATTTACATGAAGATGGTTGAAATACTACAAGACTATATAAAAACATCATTCCCACGAAGATGATTGATTTATTACAAGACTATATAAAAAATATTAATATTAAAAAAACATCATTCACATGAAGATGGTTGATTTATTACAAGACTATATAAAAAATTATTAGTATTAAAGAAATCATTCACGTGAAGATGGTTGATTTATTACAAGACTATATAAAAAATATATTATTTCATACTCTATTGGTAAAATATAATTAATATTATATTAATATTGTATATTGTATATTGTTTAAAATACACATGATAATCATATAATTTAGTTTGGAAGATTTTTTATGAAATAATTATGATTTTATATAAATGTATAACACATTAAATACGATTGAAAATCTCCTTTCGAGGAGTCGAGGTTAAAATCCTAGTTCTATCTCTTAGATATCTCTTCTCAAACAAAAGTTTCATTATTTGGATATACAATTAAAAATCATCAAGTATAACCAACAATCAGTTGATCTAGTGGGATGAGGCACTAGGTCCTTAAGCAAGGTCAGAGGTTTGAATCCTGACGTTTACGAATGAAGCAAATTGGGTTGGAAGGGTCACCCTCGTCTCTGCAGAACTCGATCTGTATTAGTCGGTCAATAGATCATATACTAGTGATTAATTCAAAAAAAATTATCAAATATAACATAATACATGTACAACATAAACATATTATACAATTAAGGAATCAAATTTTATATAATACTGATTATTTTTAACTCAATTTTCATTTGAAACATATAACTTTTAAAATATAAAATATTTTTAACCAAATTTTATATAAAACATATAATTCCCTAAATATAGACATTTAATTATAATACAAAAGAATGCATAACCTCAACACTAAATTATGTGTAAATGTCGAGCACGACACGAGTATGTATAATTTGTAAATGTAAATAATATACATAAATTCAAAATCAAACTAAACTCAAAATTCGAACAAAAATCCGAATAACTCGAGAATCTCAAGTCAAATAACTCAAAACTTTTAAAAAAATTAAAAAATAAAAAATTTCTAATCAAGCTTTACTCACTCTACTACATCAAAATATAAATCAAACACAAGCTTGAGAATCTCAAGTCAAAGGCAGATCCAGGTGAAAAATAACGATGCCAAACTCGAATCAAAGAGGGAAAGTCCTCTAATAACGGGTCTGGATACTGTGCCAAAAGCTGAAGTTCAAATGATCAGGAATTGCAGAGAAAGAAGAGGATGGACAACTACAAAGTTTATGCTGTTCAAGAAGAGTTTTAGGTGGTAAAGACTCGTTGCTTGTTCCTTTTAGTCTACTCTGTTAGTGCCACCTTTAAAAACAGTATGCAATCAGAATTACAACACACGATTTGGAACAACAATGTTAGAATTTGTACTATAGATTCCAAGATTGTTGCGGTATAAATGGTGATCTAATTAATGAACTGAAATTGCCTTTCGAACAATGGTACAGAACGAAACAAAGCAAAATAAACTAATATTGTTAAGGAAAACGTACGAAACACAAGTGGCAATAAATTTACAGTGCCGATGTTTCAAACCTCAAGAAGTCACAGAGAAGTGAGAAAGGGGCACCACCATAAAAGAGCAAGTTAAAAAGTGTCGGAAAATAGCCACACCAAAATACTAGCCCTTCACAAGCAACCAACATTTTAATTGGCAATGTCAGCCAAATTTCACTTTCACAAGCGCTTCCATCACAGCAGAAATGTATGCTTTGGGTGCAGAACACGAGAGCTCAAACTTTTTGCAAATTCCTTCCAACTCAACCCAACAAGGACAAAACACCCACCACTTTATACTTCACCAAATTCCTATAGCTGACCATTATAATAATGATTTCTCTCGTCACTCTCGAATTGAAGGCCCTCGATCCCCTTGAGGGCAGACTCGTAGTTCTTGGTATTTCTTCCAGACATTGCCTGTTTAGAGTTGGAAGAAGATTCAACGGGATTTCGCTGCTGATTTAAATGTCTGTGCATCGTTCCAGGGCTAGCATAGGTTGTACGAGAACGTTGTGGGTCAAACTCACTTCCAGCAACTGCTTCAAGGTCGCTAGCTCTCTTTGAAGAGGATCCACTGGTCTGCCCCATAAACTACATCCAAGTAAAACACAAGTTGCAATAAAATACAATGATGGAATAAAGCATCCAATTGCATTGTTAAAAAAACAAAATATATAGAGGAACTTGTACTAGTACAGAACTACCAATTTGATAACAGAGCATACATGCACTAATACTAATATAAAATGACCTGCAGATGACATAGGACTGGTGGCAAAACAATCAACATATATAAAGTATCAGTCATCCCATGTATTAGCACAAAAGAAACCTAGAGATATATCGTAAAAGAAAAGAAAGCAAAACAGTATGTAGAATGCAAGACTACTGACAAATCTTAAATGACTATATAGTTTTGAATAATCATAAACTTCTAAAAAAAATACTTACTGCAGAGTCTTTAGTTGCAGGATCATTTGGGATTGGACTCTTCTGCTTTGCATAATTTCCAGAATACATCAAAGGTCCTGATGACGTCCTTTGCCGAGAGGAATCCATCGGTGACATACCAGCCGCTCGCCCGTCCTGCCCAGCTGTGCAACCAATAGTTTGCAAATGCCGTTATTCTAAGCAAAAATTGATTTTACAACTTCAAAGAAATGGATTGGATACTTTGTCTATTGTGAAAATCAAAGAGGGTTTTTATTTAAAAGATGGGAATTGCCACTCATGTGGAACACTAATTACCTGCATGCCTGTCAGCATTTGCACTAGCAGGGGGCAAGCCAGAACTTGTTCCAACACCAGGGCCCTAATATAGACGAGTATTATAAACTTACATTCCATACCAATTACTACCAGAAAGAATAATTAAATGAATGAATCCTACTAAGCACTCACAAGGGCTCGAGCGGGAGGAGTGGCAAGCTGTGATTGTTGATACTTCAAAATGGTCCAATCAAATACATAATCAAACTGGAAGCCTGTTTAGTAAGGATCAACAAGAACAATAAAAGATGTGAAGTCACTATTATGATTCATGAATTTTATATAAGTTGACAGTATCCACAGCTGAAAATGTAAATGATCAAACCTTCACGAATAAAGAGGTCACGAAAGACTTTTTTGAGGTAAGCATAGTCTGGCTTATCATCAAATCTTAGTGAACGACAATAATGGAAGTATGATGCAAATTCTGTTGGATAACCTCGACACAAGGCCTGAAACAGCATCAATCTTTAGTCACAATTTCGAATGTACAATCAGAACTCTAAGCCAGACATCTACATCTTTCCACTACCAAAACAATCCCTTTACAAAAAATATATCCTTACCTCAATTGAAGTAGAAACCTTCTTCTCACTAATTTTCTCGTATTTCTGTTTCTTATTTCCTGCTTTCAAACCTTGCCAAGGAAGACTGCCCAGAGAAGAGGCATTGATAATAAAAACTATTAAATAATGAACACTAGACAAACGAAAGTAGCATAAGTAGCAAGATTCACCTTCCTCTTAGAAAATACATAAGCACGTATCCAAGAGATTCTAAATCATCCCTACGGCTTTGCTCTACATGGAACCAAACAACAGAATCAGAACTAAGATGAGTAAAAGAGCGGAATATACCTCAAAAAAGAAAAGACACGACAAAAAAATAGAGGGATAATATCAAATTTGATATCTGTACTTAAACAAAATATCCAATGTTGTACCTGTACTTTTAAAATGTCCAATGTGGTACTTGTCCTTTGACAAAATATCCAATTTTGGTACATACTATCATTTTGTGTATTACTATAGTACCTGGGTTAACACCGTTAGTAAGTATTGTACCTGAACTATTATTTCGTGTATTATTATGGAACTTGGGTTAACAGTCAATATGTGACAAATCCTCAACAAAAATTTACAATTACTATAATAATACACATAACGATAGTTCAGGTACCACATTGGATTTTTATCAATACAGGTGCCACATTAGACATTTCAAAAGTACAAGCACCATATTGGACATTTTGTCGAAGTACAGGTATCAAATGTCACATTTTCCGAAAAATTGACCATGCATACCAATGCCCAAGTGCGTATTCATGCTTGCATATCTAGCAGTTCCAGTCAGATTCTTATTTTCCCTGAGATCAACATGACCAGATAAAGTATAAGGACATGGCTTTGAACATTCAGCATAAACTAAAAATGAATAAGTTAGTAAAAAGAAAATTAAAATAGGGAGATTATGTATAAGGTTAATCATAAACAAAAATTATCCATCAAAAGTGGAATCTTTTGAAGATGATTGCGCCCCAACTCTACCAATTGTTAGCACACGTTGAACAATTGAGGTCCAACCAAGAGAATCTCATGAGAATAATCTAAAATGACTCTAGCCATACTAGTAAACCAATGAAGACGATGTGAAACAAGTGATTAGAAAAAATCAATTTAAAAAGAGGGAAAGAGGGGTGCAAATCCAGGCCTTTCAAACTCCATGTAGAATACAATAGCTCACATTCCTGCAAAGTTCTCACCTGTAAGGAATGTGCTGATGAGTTGAACTGTCTCTATATTTCTTAGCCAAGCCAAAATCAATGATGTAGACCTACAATCAAGTGAAAAGTAATAATACATTAAAATCTGCACAAATATAGCAAACCAATAATTTGATGAGAAAGCACAAACCTGATTTGCACGCCTTCCTAAACCCATAAGAAAATTGTCTGGCTTAAGATCTCTATGTAGGAATGATTTTGAATGAACAAATTCAACACGGTTGATCTGGAGAGAGAAATACAGCATGATGTTGCAATAAATTAAAGGAAAAAGAAGTGAAGTAGACAATGTATCAAATTCTAAAAAACTACCATTTGATCTGCAAGCATGAGAACAGACTTCAAGGAAAGTTTCCTACTACAGAAATTAAATAGATCTTCAAGACTAGGCCCAAGTAAATCCATAACCAGAACATTATAGTCTCCCTCAACTCCAAACCATCTAACATTTGGGATCCCAGCTGCCACGAAAAAGGATCAAGATGGAGAGAATTCAACAGTTGCAATCATATGAAACAGTATGATATATAAATATGTTATAAAAAGCTTGACGTTGAAACAACAATCTATGTTCTTGAAAGACAAAATAACTAAATTTATTATTACTTCCTCCCTGCAGGATCCTGTATAACTTTGATTCATATAACAACTGAGGATGCTTTGTCTTCACGTTTTCCTGGTTATTAAAAAAAAAATATAAACGTCGTCATTTCCTTATGTACCCAAAAGAATATGCCATGGTTAAACTTTAAACAACCACAGCATAGAGAAAATCACAATCAAAACAAAACATAAGAAAGAAACGTATGCTTAACATTAAATTTTAGAATAATTGAATCGAACCACCAATTAAAGTAGAAAATTTATTAATCATGTCTTTTGAGATGAAAGTTGAATCAATTGATTTAACATTAATGAATTCAGTAAATATCGAGAAAATAACGGATACACTCCATGGTAAATTGGTAATCAAAACTATGAAGGAATGTAACCGCATGGAATATACTTCTTGACCAAAATTATAACATCAAACTATCAGAAAATAGAAAGAAATATAACTTATGACCAAATTTTGATACTCCTTTTGATGAAACATTATGACCCTACCATATTAAAGCTTAATTCAGTCTCGGATTATCCATTCTCCTTCTGAGTAGGTCCAGTAAATTACATTTGAACCCCTCTTATATATCGGACTAGAATTCACCGTATGAAAACGTTTGACTAGGATCCAACTAACTAAACAATAGCATATCTCTACAGTCACTTCAGTGTGTGCCATGAGCCTATGAATCAAATGCATCCCTAAGTTATCAATGAAATTGATTAAACAGGAAACCAATAACCCAACTTGGTTTAAAACCTAGCAAGAATGGCAACTACATTGCTCTTTTATTGAACATTAAAATGCAACAAACTACAGTTATAAACAAGAAATCAAACATAAGCGATGGTAATGTACAAAACTTAAAGATATATATAGATAGAGAAGTGAGTTTAAGCAAGGACTGCTTACAAGCTTGATGGCAACCTCTTCATTTGTCTGAATGTTTGTACCTACAAAGAGAGATAGAGAGAGCGATAAACACCAAACTAAACTCAAAATCAGGCAAAAAAACAGAAAAAAATGAGAAACTGTAACGAACCCAGGTAGATCTCTCCAAAAGAGCCGCTACCGATCTTGCGACCAAGCCGAAACTTATTGCCGACACGAGGCTCCATCAATTCAACTTAAAATAAGAAAATAAAAAACTCGAAACTAACTACAATATGAAGCCCTAAGTTAGAAAAATCCCCCAAATAAAAACAAGCGAGGAAATTATATGGCGACACTAAACACCGAATAGATAACAACGATAGTCCATAGAGATCGAAATTTCGATCAAGTAAAAAAAATCAAAAGGATCTAGAGTTTCATATTAGTTATAAACCGACAAAAACAACGAATAAAAAATAGTAAACCAAGAAGAAGAAGAAGAAGAAACTAGGGTTAGGTTATGTTAACGAAGGGGGGGAAATATGGGAAGGAGCAGCTAAGAAATCATACTTCCATACTTATCTCTGGAAAAACAGATAAATTAACATATTTCCTTTTCTGTCTTTGAGAACTTTGATTTCTCGCATCGTGGATTTGATCCAATTGAAGCAACGAAAGGCAAGAAAGGGTTTCAAAGAAGGATGCCTTTTTGTTCTTTTCTAAATTAATTCCGTAGAGTAGAAATGGTAGGCCAAGCGTGGTTACTACGCGTGCAAAGGATGCGAAAGTTCCTCATGGAAAGAAGAAATTATAAAATGAAAAGTATTTCTTGCTCCACTGTCAAAGTGTGGTTCTCTATCACGTGACTTCAATCAGACCGTAATCTGTTGGAGATTTGGTGAAGCGTCCAAAGTTTTGGGGCTGGGGGACTGATACGAAGACCGATCACACCTAAATCACGTTTGGATTTGACGTTTAGTTTAATTAATATTATGGTTATAATAATATATTGGATGACATAGATGTAAATATGATTAATTTGCATATAAATCGATCACACCTAAATCACCTTTGGGTTCGACGTTTAGTTTAATTAATATTATATTTATCTTAATATATTGAATGACATAAATGTAAATATGATTAATTTGCTTATAAATTGGTTGAAAAAAAATCACGTTTTGCACCAACGGGATCGATTTAAGTGGTAAACAGTTTGATATTGTTTAAGTAATGTATAAAGTTCGAGTCCTTGTGTATATAGAAAATCTTTGTTGAAAAACTCATCTACAAAAATCAAGTGTACGATACATGTCGATCTAATTAATCATGACAAAAAAAATCATGTTTTGCTTAAGTTGGGATTTTCTTAATAGTTGGGGAATTAAGGAGAGCACAAAAATAAATGGAATATTAGTATATCAAGTGATCAAAATGATAAAGCGAAAAAAAAAATCTTTAGAGGTTTCTATAGTTGTGATATAATGTAAGTATTATTAATAGATTAAAAAATTGAACAATATTACTTTGTAATCATATCAGATTTTTTAAAATATATAAAATTAATAAAGAAACTTCAAGTATCATATTCGTTATATTTCGAATACACGTAATAAAATCTCTTATAATTCTAATAATGACTATAAGACACGGTCAAATCACATTTTATATAATCCTACTAAAACACACTAAGGGTCTGTTTGTTTCACATAAAATATTTTTCTCGTTTTTCAGTGTTTAATTGGAGAAAAACTGATTGAATAACGTAAAATATTTTTCTGATCAACAGAATTTCCTTTGTGTTTTCTAAAAAGTAGCTACAGTCTGATATTCCGTAAGTCATTTTTCGAGCTTTTCACTTCAAATAATAAATACTAAAAGTAATTTTATTTATAAATTTAATATTAATAAAATAGTTTAATAAAGTTTTAATCAAAATATTAATTATTAGAATATTTAAAATGTATTTATTAATGTTTCTAATAATATAATATTATATTTTTAATATCATCATAAAATACTCAATTATATTATAATAATACAGGATATTTTATTTTATTTTAATAATATATAATAAATTATTAATAAAATTTATATTATTTATTAATTTCATAGAAATAATATTATTAAATAATTAATAATGAATAATACTTTATATATATTTAATATTAATATAATGATATAATAACATTTTAATAAAGATATTTAAAATATATTAATTAATACTTTTTAATATATATTATATATTATTATTTTAATAAATAATTAATATAATTTATAATATTTTATTTCAATAAAATGTACTACTATTAATATTTTTATTAATAAAATTATATAAATAATATTTTAATAGTAAATAAATAAATTGTCCTAATATTTTAAAAATGATAATAGTTTTATGATAAATATTATAAATTATTGTATTTAATATTTGTAATAAATATTTTTTAAAATAAATTATCAACTAGTGAAAATTTGTTTACATAACCTTTTCCAAATACTAAAAAACGTTTTTCCAGAAAATATTATATAAAAAATCTATTTTCCGAAAAATATTTTCTGGAAAACAAACAAATCCTAAGACTTTATGGTATATAACTTTATAAAGGTTTTTCATCACGTAAAACAGTACATAATTATTTTAGTTTAAATGTATTAAATAATTTCAATGATTAAAGAGAAATTTATTATTTTTAAATGTATTAAACTCTAATATTGATTAATTTTTCAGGTTTATATAATAAATGAATATTTAAAGAAGACGGTTTGAATAGAGGGAAACAAGGCATCTTAAACTATTCACACTAAAAAAACGACAGGAACAATTTAGATAAAAAAGTCATCAAATTTGTCTGTGGTGGCATCAACTGCCAGATGAGCGCAGGTGAAGAGATCTTGCTCCACAGACAAGTGTTATTTTGCTTTCTTATACAACAAATTGGTAAAATGACTAAGATAATGTAATTGAGATTTTTTAATTTTTAATATAATTTATTATGGGGATTATTTATTTATTTAAGGTGAATTGAAAAGTACTAATCTAAAGACGTAAGGTGTTTTATGTGTATTTAAGTTAAATATAAAGATTTTACGACTATATGACATCTTTAAGAAAATAAAAAAAATCTTAAAAGTGCACAACATCTTCAAATCAATAAAAAGTCTTGATTCAATAAATAATTCGATACATGCTTTATATGAAAAAATAATTTTTCTCAACACCTTATAAGGGCGAGGAAGCCCAACAAATTGGCGGGTACGCCTACGGAAACACTCACTACCTAGACTTCCCTCATCCTTTTTCTTAAAATTAAATAAATAAATTATAGAAACTGTAATAAAACAAAATAAGCAGTTGAAATAAATATATTTGACTTTTCAAAATAAGTTAATAAAACAGACCACACAGTTTTAAACATTTTTTTTTAAAAATAACGATATTCATTCATTAAAAATAGCATTCAAGCAAACAACCGAGACAACACAATCCGGAATTACATTCTAAAATTGAAAAGGCACAGATAAAGAAGCATAAGGTAAATTTATGCTTAGGCCATCTCCAACGCATCGCTGGAGTAATAAAAATCTCCATTTTAGAGTAGAGATAGTTCTCTAGTCCATCGCTACTTTAGAGTATAGATAGTGTTTCAGCTATAGTTGCACGTTACATCTAGTGTTGCACTGTAGCTGCGTTACATTTTTTTTGTTATCTTTTTTTTTTACTTTTTTTTATTATTTTCTTTTTCTTTTTCTTTTCCTTTTCTTTGTTACATTGTTTTCTCTTTATTCTATCTTTTAGGTTTTCTTATTGTAATTTCTACACAATAAAATAAAAATTAAACATAATATAATAAATTTAAATAGATTAAATTACAAGATCTTAATTCTCCAATTGTAGAAGGAAGAGATCTTAATTCTCTAATTTTCTCTGTATTTTCGCAATGTTATTTATGAATGTTTGATTTATACTTTTTATCATGATATTTATTAGAAATGTATATGTTTTATTTTATATTTATAAAATCAATATTATAATAGTTAAATATTGTGAATAAAGTAGAGTTGTTGGCAATTTAAAGATAGTGTTGAAGATGAATTAATGTTTATCTTTAGAATAGATATAAAGATATTGTAGAGTAGAGATGAGGTCGAAAGATGACCTTATAAACTGCACTAGTTGCTGTTGTATGTCTACATAGGTTATTTACTAACATTTTATATTAGTTTTGATTTCCCCCCTCAAATCATTATACAAAATAGATATAAAAAAGATTATATTTATTAGCTTTTCGTGAATTATTCATTGTACACCGAAAAAAAAAAGTGAATACAAAAATGATGAATCGAAAAGAAAAAGAAATAAAGAATGAACATTTTTGTGGGTTAGTTAGCTTATGGCGTGGGCCTTGGACTGGGCAGTCCCATGCCTGCAATCTTTGGGGAAAGATGGATCCTAGGACTCGGCCTTGGTGAAGGAATTGGACCAAACGTGAATCCAGGAGTGACCCTCGGTGATAGATTAACTTGTTCAAGTGCTTTTGACTGAAGATCAGTAGGGTAGTCGCGCACGCACCCTATGCGGGGTCCAACCGCTGTGGTCCACTTGCATGATAATCTCTTAGGCGAGTTGAACCTTGGTGCTGGCGTCTTGATTCTAACCTGTTCATCACAGTCCAGATCACCCGTGCCTGTTTCCACCCCACTGATGCGGTCATCAGAACCGACCAATGGCTCCCGTTTGGGTTCCTCAGCCGGGGCTTGCCGGTATGGGTCATCATCATCAATAGCACACCTCTGTACCAAAGTAAATATCAGCAAATTTATACAAGTAAACCCTTTCTTAATCTGATCGTATTCCATAATTAAAGTACATTTTACCTTAACATTGGTGAGATTCACTTGATTTTCCTCGAGAAAGCTAATGAATTCCAAGAAATTCTCTTCCGTGGGGAGATAATGACCACTGTATGGCCATATAGCCTGAAAAAAGGACAAAAAAAGAGTAACATTAAAACCTTAAACCAGTACACGATATTCCATCCCATAATCCTTTGCATGCATGAATTTGGTTTTGTACCTCGAGAACTCCATCACGAGCAACCAATCTTCCGGCTGCGGTGGTGGCACCGCCGGCGAGAAAACTCGAATGTTGAAATTTACCCTTTTCCTTTCGACCCACATACAAGGCCCGGCTTGTGCTAAGGACAAATATCCATTTATATTCAGCCGTTGTATTCACCGGTGAACCACTTTGTTTAAAAACCAGCCTCCCTTTGTCAACTATTACCTCGTATCTTTCCCTTTCATTCTGCAAGCAAATCATCATTTAAGCAAACATTAATTACGGAAACTGAAAATTTAGTTATAAAACAAGCTGTCAAATGAACACGTACTGGTCCAAGATATGTGATGAATTGCTGTTGTAGTTTTTTTCTCGGACATTTGTCAAGGTTTAATTCTTTCCCATCTCCAATATCCAACCTTTTCAGAAGGAAATTAAACGCAAGTCATCAGAGAAAATGCTATAAAACTCCATTCTTTTTAACACAGTCCTCAAAGGCTGCGAAAGAACTAATGATTACCAGTAGAAGAAAGGTTGTGAGCTTTCACTTGAGAACCAAACATCATAATACAGATGTAAGTTATGCCCATATCGATGTCTCGGATCAATCTGCAACAACGCATGGAACGGTTCAGCCATAAATGTCTACGTATTTATGTCCAGATAAACTGAACGAACCAGCAAAGTGGGAAAAACAACTTACAGCTTCAAGCCAGTGTTGAAGGGCTAATTTCTGAGCATTTTCATCCTTGGACAAACCTTTTCCCACCTGCAAAACACGAGAAACATCATTAATATTTGAAAACACACGATGATAATTGGACTATGTTAAAAAAAAAAGATTACCTTTGCTGCTCTTGTTTTGGCTCTTGCCCACCGTGAAACTGCAGATTCAGATTTTTCAACGTCGAAGAAGGAGACAGAGCTTTGTTTGAGCTCTGCAAGGTCTAATACCTTCCACCATAACTCCTCGACCACCACCGCACAATCGGCAAGGTTTCTTCGAGTCCGGTAACTCTTGTAAACCTTCTGAAGCTTAACAGCCGCAGAATCAAGCTCACTGATGGGTCTTGGTGAGAACAAAATCGTGGGGTCCGGCAATGAAAGTGAGGGCATTGGCTTATGCAACAATCCATTCGAGGCACTAGAAACCAATGAATTCCTTTTTTCTTGAACCAAATCCTTGAATGACAACGTCCTCTCAAGCACTATCTTGTTATCATTAGATTTGCTGGTTTCCAATGTTAATGAATTTTTTCTTCGAGTCTTACCCGACCCAGAAACTGAGCTGGTTATGGTCTCTGAATCCTTCCTCTTAGAACTGAGTCTGACATTGTAAGCCAAATCAAAAAACCCGTGCCTTAGAATCTGTTGCCAGGCAGATAGGAGCAAGGAAAGAGACAATCCCATGACCCCTGTAACTGCACAACATGATTGAAGAAATTAGTTAAGGGTAAAGCACTCCAATAAAAAGAGGAAACAGAAAAAGAAAATAGAACAATATCTACCTGTGAACCTTGAATAAGATATTAAGATCTCAGACGTGTTCTTGTTCCCCCTGTTTCTCTGAGAAATGAAATTCCGAGTTGATGATTAAAATTATGTTTCCCTGTCTCTGACCGCCTTCTCTATTTATATATACGAAAACGAAATATGGAGTCCGACCAAACATTCATATACGTAAAAAAAAAAAAGCCACGTAAGCCCTTGAAATCTCGCATCTCTTAACTAAGACGGGTCTAATTCAACGGTTTTTAAGTCTCGTGGGTTTGATGAATTCAAAGGTTTGAAATATAGATGGGGAAATTGTAAAGGTAAATTTATAGGTCTTCTCCCCTTTCCTTCAGGGAATGTAAGAGACTTTGGTCAAGGAAAGTAGTTTCCATGAAAGTACATGAAAGCCGGTTTTTTTTTTAACATCTTTTCTTAAAAGAAATATGCAGTCAGGCAACTGGGATTTTTGTTGTGGTTGTTTGACAATTACAGGCAACGAGTGTCTGGTCATACAGGGCACGGGCGCCTTCCTCTTTGCCTTGTGCTTTCAGACATTGTTGCTTTGGTACTACTGTGTTCTTGTTGTTTGTCCACTGCTGTCTGCTGCCGTCACCCATCACCCATGCATTTATTTTTTCCCCCACCACTTTTCTTGACTTCTTTTTCTTTCGCAATCCCAACGCTAACCTATGGGAAGATGACAGTTAAAATTTAGGGTAAATTATGTGTTTAGTATCTAAACTAGTAACTTTGCTCTGTTGTAGTATCTAAACTTTCAATTTTTTTAAAATCATATCTTATGTTTAGTTTTTTGCTTTGTTTTAGCTCATCGCCTTTAAAAACTTAAAATGAGTTATTTACTCATGACTCATTTTCTATGATTAAATTGTGTCATTCATCACTTAACTACCTTTTCACTCCTACTTTGGTCACTAGAGTTTAAGTTTTTTAATTTAATTACTTAACTTTCAAATTACTCCTAATTTAATCACTCTAACTTTCAAGTTTATTTATTTTTTATTTTTAATTATATATTTACAAAATAATAATAATAATAAATTACATGCCAATAATTATTAATAAAATAAATTAGAGTGATTAAAATAGGAGTAATTTGAAAGTTGAGTAGTTAAATTTAAAATTTTAAAATTTAGTACCATATAGGAGTGATAAGATAGTTGAATGATGAATAATATAATTTATCCATCAAATTGCAGTGTATTTTAAAGGTGAGGTACTAAAATGAAATAAAAAATAAATTTTAAGTATGATTTCAAAAAAAATTAAAAGTTTAAGTACTAAAATGGACTAAAATTGATAGTTTAAGTATTAAACGCATAACTCACCCTTTAATTTATTATAATGCTATTAAATCAAATTCATTAATTTAACCTTAATACTAATCATATTATCTTAGTAGTTCATACGCTATATTTATAAAAATATGTGAATATTTATTGTCAAATATTTAAGTAGGAAAAACCTAGGGAGAGAGGTAGCCCCTAAAAACCTATAGAGAGAAGTCACCCCTAAAAATTTAGAATTTTATAAATTTTTATCCCAAAAATTCTATAAGTTCAAGTTCGCTTCCCCTAACTTAAAATTTTTGTCTGTCCTTGTATTTAATTATCTTTCAAATATACATTATTTTATATTTATCCAAATTAATCAAATATATTTTAATCTCGATGCAAATCTTTTTCAAGAAATAATAAATTTAATCATATTTTAAATTACAATTTACATTTAATGGCGATGTCATTCTCCTTGACTAATGTGTATTGATTGTAATTAAAACCTAAAACAAGCGGATTGCAGCTAGCGTGGGTTGTGGCTGCTATGCACAGTCTGTTTGTCTTGTTAAGTGAATAGTTTATTTCAATATATTTTAGCTATTAATATGTTTATTTAATGATTATTGATTCTGACAGTATTTGTATATATGAATTATATATATAATTTTTTTGTGGCATATATTAATTAAATTAATTGTTTTTATATAACTATAAATTATTTTTTATTATAATTGTACGTTAAGTAAATAATTAAACAACTCAATAATTTGAGATCTATTAATTAATCAAGTGATCAAAGATATCTTATATATTGTGTGAGTTTAAATCTTATTCTCTACCTTAAAAATGTAATACATCTTTAATCAATAAAAATTATTCAATAATTTTGAATATAAAATAAAAGTAATTTAAAATATCATCTGTCATAGAATAAATACCCATTAATTTTTTTTAAAGAGAAAATAACATCAGTGACAAAAAATACCTTATAATATACTATTGAGAATGATATTTCAGGCTTGGCTTTCTCACTTCCTTGTTGAGTGATAGAGAACAAGGGGACTCTCGCGCGTCGCCGCTGCCGCCGTCCGTCTCGGCTCGGGTTGGGTTGGGTCGGGTCGGGTCGGGTCGTAGTAATACGTGTCTTCGACACGTCCGTGCGAATATTATCTTTTTTAGAGAAAATTCTTAAGAAACAAATACAATACCACCTGTCGTTGCGATTTTGGACTATCGCAACGAATTTGGAATAAATCGCAACGCGAACTTCGACTATCGCAACGAATTTGGAATAAATCGCAATGCGAACTTGGACTATCGCACTGCGAATATGTAAATCGCAATGCGATAGTCGAATTCGACTATCGATTGTGATTTACATATTCGCAGTGCGATAGTCCAAGTTCGCATTGCGATAGTCCAAGTTCGCGTTGCGATAGTCGAAGTTCGCGTTGCGATAGTCGAAGTTCGCGTTGCGATTCTGGAAACTGATTTGCGATACCGGAGATCGCGTTGCGAATTATCGATCGCATTGCGATTTAGTTGGTCATTTTGATAAATCCAAAAAAAGTTGATTAAAATCGTATATTATAAGACATTTTTTGTCACTGAGGTTATTTTCTCTTTTTTAAATATATATATATATACATTTAATAAATTATACTGATTTATTTGTACGAAAAATCATATTACCTATTTCGTACGGCTAGAAAAGCCAGTCAAAATAAAGATATAATTGTTCTGCTAATGTTGAAACACCATCCATTATATCAACTTAAACAACAACAATTAATATATATATGTCAACAATGTTGGAATCCTATATTATCATGTTCTTGTCCTGGATTAGGAAAATCACCTCTAACTTAAACTTTAATGTATCAAAATAATATATATATATATATATATATATTAAAAAAATATTTATGCTTTAGACAAAAAAAAGACCAACACCAAATTTGCAAAACTTTTACTATAGGTGGGGTGTGATCTCTCTATGATCATTGATCAATGCCTTCAACAACACCGATTGCACTAATATTTTAAAGGGCAAGTTACACTGTTGGATATTGAACTTTTAAAATAATTTCATTTTGGTCTCAAACTTTAAAAACGTGCATTGTAATCACTAAAATTTTAATTTATTTTTATTATGGTCATTGTTGTTAAGAAATGCCGACATGATACTTTAACGTTTGATTCTTAAAAATAAAACTAATGCTCCAAATCATTACCAAGGTCAAATTTCTGATGAATTGAGAGATATTTAGTAAATTCCAACTATGAGAATGATTCGAGAATGATTCATTTGACCAAAAGATAAACATAACTTTGATTTCAAAATAATAAGAAGGCTGATAGTTGTAGACACCCACTTTCTTAAAAGATAGAATTAGAAAGAGTTCATCTCCTAAGAGGACTCTTCCAACATCATATCTTTTAAAGCAACAACCACACCAACAAACGTGCAACAACCGAGCAATGAGTCTAGTTGCATTATGATTCTATTGTTAATAGGATTCTAAAAATAGTTAGTTTTTTTTACTATAAATACATGTAATCCTCCCCATTTGTAACACAGGATTTACATACAAGATACAGAGGAAAGCACGAAAAATACAAAGGCAAAGCTATTGTAAACGATTCGAAAAGGAAATAAAAGGTAGCATCTTTTTTTACATTGATTCGTTCATTTCTTGCATGTGCATGTTAGTTTTCTTGAGATTTGGTTTGAATAACCCAAAGCGTGGGTTGCTCCGATGACCAAAAATGGGTGGGGTTTCGAAGTTTCGAACCTAGATCTACTCCCGAGGTATGTTCATTTTTTTAAAGTATTTAATATTCCCCCTAAGTCAATCTTAATCTTTAATTTACCTTGAAATTTACCCTTTAATTTTACTTTTATATTAATTTCGCCCCTTATATATATATTTTTAATTATATTTTTTTATTTATTTACTATATTCCTTTTTTTATTTATATTATACTATTTTTATTATATATATATCTTATATCATTATATATATGTATAGGTGTATTAATTTTTCTCCATTTACTATGTATATACATTTTTTCTTAATATTATATTTTATACGTTTATATATATATTTTCTTAATATTCTATTTTTGTTTTTATTTATTTATATATATTATATTTTTACTTTATTTTATTCTTTTCTATTATTTTTCTTCTTAATATCATGTATATTTTTATTTTTTATTTGTTTTACTTAGTATTATATATTTATTATTTTTATTTGTTTTAGTAAATATTAATTTATATGTACATATTATTTTTATTCCTTTTTAATTTCTTTTAATTTTTTATTTTTTTACTCTATTAATATTTTCCCTTTATCTGTGTCTTTGTTTTTTAACATTTTATTCATTTTGTTTATTTTTTTTTATTTTTTTATTTTTTTACATGTTTTGTTATTTTCCATTTTTTCTTGTTTTATTTATTATTCTCACGTTTGCGCACTTGCTATCCTAATTCGATTTTATACTCTGCTACGAGTCAAATTTAACTTTTAAGGGTATTCAAATTAATCAATTGTAAGTAATTTGAATCGGGTCTGTTAAATTTTAATTTCGAATTTTCGCAACTAAGACAACCGGCAAATTATTTGGTACCGAAAGAGCGGTTCAATGGTGCTAATCCTTCCTTGACCGTAACCGACTCCTGAACCCGACACATTTCTGGTAAAAACGCAGATCATGTAAGATGATGTCCGACCCACCTAAATTCGTTTTAAAATGGTCGGTGGCGACTCCAATCCATATTTTTCAAGTCGATACCCAATTTCAGGCCCAACCGAAAGACGGTTACGACAGCTTGGCGACTCCACTGGGGAAAGGTAAGTGAGTCAGGCCCAAATTAATTTTCGGTTGTCTTTTTTTAGCGAAAATTACAAGTTTAAAATTTAATTTATTTATTCGATTCCAATTATTTATCTTTGATTTTTTTTTCAAATAAATAGTTGTACTAACGTTTTTTCAATGATTTCAAATTTTCAAAGTTTTTCATCTAAGGCTCTATACTCGAGCTTCGAACCTTATTTAAGTGGGGGTAAAAGCGACGCCTTTGTGAGAATTTATTCTCCGTGCGGGCCTAGCAAGTAACCTTCGAGATTCATATACCTTATGTCTTCGTGTGAATTTATTCTCCGTGCGAACATAAGGCAATGTTTCCTCTCGAGTTTAACTTAGTCCACGCGAGCTTGTAATGGGCTTAGGACTAAGGGTCTGGCAAGCCCAATGGGGCACCAGCAAGGAGAATTCGGGTACCTTTTTTAGAACCTAAACCGGGAGGCTATGGAGAATTAGAGCCCACCCCAAAACCTCATTTCAAACCCTAGGTTGTTTTGTTTCATGCTTTACTTTCTGTTCAAAGCATGCGAACTAGACAAATATGCGGTTAGGATTTGTATGGAATTAGTATGCGGGATAGAGATAATATACGGGTATGAATTAAAGCATGTGGGGTAGGATTTTTCGATTTACCTCACTAACTCTATTTTACTTTTGTTCTCTTTTATTTTGTTTTCATCCTTTGCATTATTTAAAAGATGTGTTGATCCATAAAAAATGTGTTTGTTAAAACATGAATGATCTGCATTAATGGACAAAGGGGTTGTAATACAAGAGATGAAAAACGCAGGGGTCCGACTATGGTCAGAAAATACTCAGAAAGAAAATGAGGATAATCTGGAAGACAACTATGTGTCACATTCGATCAAGAAGACATGGTGCTCACAATCAGATAGATCAAAAGTCAACTTTTCAAAAATGGGTTGACAAAGGTGGCAGGGTCAAAACGAGAAAAAGGTTATTGACCTCGAGAGTCCCTTCAAAGACAACAAGAACAAGATGACAAAACGATAGCTGAATTGGAAGCCATTGTCGACAAATTCAATGAACTTCAGATAATCCCTTTGATGGAGGATTTCAATGATGTTTCCGTTATAGAACAGGTTTAGCAAAGGATGAAAGCCAGAGATGCAGTCATTCGATAATTCTGGGAATAAGTACAAAAAATAGCTCGTCACTTGCACGATTTAGCCAGAGAAACCGGAGCGGTTCGGCAGGGTATTCGACCGGTGACAGACGAATGCAGAAGACTAGTCAACTTATTTTAGGGTCTAGAGGATTTAGTCTGGATGTACCTTTAAATATGTTTATTGTTGTTAAGTTAATCGATTGACTGAATCGGCCAAGAGGGGGGTGAATTGGCAATAAAAAATTTTGTGGAAGCTTTTGCAGAAAATTGAAAGAAATTGCACAGCGATTTAGAGTGGTTCGACTTTATCAACCAAAGTCTACGTCCACTACCATAGCTATCCACACTAAGGATTTTCCAACAAATTCATTAATTTGTTCGTTCTTTTGAGGCCAAAGAGATAACCTTACAACTCCCTCAAGAAGATACCCCAATTCTTGAGAACACTCTTTTCTCAAAGAGAAATACAAATTTGCAAACTTACAAGAAAAACCTCACAAGGCAAATATGTTTGCACAATTCTAGAACAAAGAAAGAACACTCAAGAATAAATACAATTGAGCACAATAAGTGTTCTTGAAAGCAAAATGAATATTGAATGAAAAATAGGCTTGAAATGCTCAAACTTGAGGTTTGATGCTTTCTCTTTGATTCTCTCTTGATTCTAATTGCTTGATGTTTCTTGTTATTGATCAATGGCTTCTAAGCTTGCTTAAATACACCTTGAATCACTTCTGAATGTTGGGGATGATTAGAGAAGATAATATAGCCGTTTTAGTGTGAAAACAATTAATAAAACAGTTTGGAGCCTGGGGGGAATCGGTACCCCCTATGGGGAATCGGTTCCCTAAGTGTAAAATTTAAATATTTCGACCGTTATACAAGGGGGGAATCGGTTCCCTCCGAGCATACTGGAATTCTCGGAGCCAAACTATTCAGGTGGGAATCAATACCCCTTTGGGGGGGAATCGGTTCCCTCTGAGGAATCTGGAATTTTTGGCTTTGAAATGGTTCGAAATACTTTGTAAAATTATTTTGAAATTGTTTTAAGATTAAAACTTAATTTTACACTTTGAGTAAGGATTAAAAATGATCTTTGAAAGATTTGGAGTAATATTTTGATATTCGAATAATTCTATCGAATATACTTAGAAAATCATTTGGAAAATATTAAAATTCATTTAACTTAATTTGTTATATAGAAATATCAAAGTGTTTTCAACAATCTCCCCCTTTTTGATATAACAAAACATTTTAGTAATTTTAAGATTTTGAAATCAAGTTTTGAAATTACTCACTCTTACTTTAACACTAACACTTCTCTCATTTATCATTTTTTAACTTCTCCCCCTTTTTTTTAAATCAAAAAGACATTTTAAAGAATTTAAACAAGGTTTTGAAATCATTTAGCCAATTGATTATATATAATATAAGTTACTAAGATCACAAGCAAGAGAAACGTTAGCCATTAGTTTTATAATCAATATTCATAATTAATGTGAAATGGAAAAATTGGTCATATATCTAATCATGAAGTAAATGATGCAATAATGAATAAATTTAATAACACCAAATAGATAATTTATAACCATTCATAAATCCAAACAAATTCAAAGTCAATCAATCCATAAATTCAAACATTCCAAAATATTCAAAATGTTAAAACAATAAGTTTGGAGTTCAAAGCAAAACATAGAATCACATATCAGGATTAGGAGGAGGAAAACGAGCTCGCATAGCGGCCATTTCGTGAGTGAGGTCATTAATACGCGTGTTGGTTGCTTCATTGTTTGCACGCATCTTCCAAAGAATTTCTAATTGTTGAGCTCCCATTGTGGATAAGTGGGACTATATAGAAGAAAAGCATGAATCCATGGTAGCGTATCGAAAATCGAATGTCTCCATAAAGGATTGGAAATATGGAGGCATTTGATGTGTTTGTTGTGCTTGCTCTTCGGGCTGCTCCTCGGGCTGCTCAGGCTCATCTTCGGCTTCATCAATGTCTCGCATTAATTGCTCAAGCTCGAGATCCTCGTCAGCTTCGGGTGGAGCTTGTGAAGAACTAGCTCCCGGAGTATTTGCAGAAGATCGAACCCATTCACCGGTTTCCTTATCCTTAATCCATCCCGCTCTCGTTAAGGAAATAAGGTTAATTTGTTTCTTAAGGGGGAAAACGGTATCTAGACCGACTCTAAGCCCAGCTTTGGAAAACATATTACTCAAAATGCAACCGTAAACAAGAGATGAACAGAGTTTCTTGTTAGGAACAAGATTTACGGTTTCAACAATTTCAGCAAAAATAATCTGAGGTAGGTTAATTTTAATATTGTTTTCTAAACAATGTAACCACCAAAGATCTAAGGCTCTAAGAGTAGAATAACGACCTCCGGATGGTCGAAACCACCAAGAAATCATTAGATGAAGAAAACGTTCATGAAGGTCTAAGACACTTGCACTATCCCTTCTTTTATAACGAGATCCTAAAACCTATTTTTCATTTGAAATACCATCATTATCTAGTCCGAATGTATTGGCTATGTAAGCCGAGTCAATATATAAGAATTGTCCTAAGAGGTAGGAACACATTCCTATGGTTTCGGTTTCAGTTTGGTTTTTAACACAAACGGAATTAGAATAGAAAATACGAACAAGTTGATGGTAAACGATGGGTTCAAGGTCAAATAGTTTATCAAATTTCCACTCTTGTAAAAGAGGAAGATATTTAAAATTGATAGCTAACATAGCTTGACGAGAATGAATACGTTCTTCCCGGATTTTGTAAGAGTCGAAATATTGATAATACCAAAAACGATGATTTCTAGGACCAGTATGATTGAAACACGAATTTTGGATAGTCAAGTTAGGATCAATGGGATTAGGATTAGAAATTGGAATAGGAGGAGGATTTGGAGGTGGATTTGGTTGACGGTGTGAGCGACTAGATGATGACCTAGCACGTTTAGGATTTGACATGGTTTAGGAAATCAAAATAGAATTGATAACCTGCAATTTAGAAAACACATGTATGCAATTTAATCAATCCCAAAACTTAATTGAGTCCTCAATATTTCAAGGTTCTCTAAATCAATCCTAATGGGCAAAGTTTTTTGAAAAACTTTTGAAAAATATGGTTTTGAGAAACAATATATGTATAGTTTTCATAACAACAACATAATTTAATTAAAACACGATAATTTGAAAATTAACATTTTTTTTAATTTCGAAAATTTAAAAAAAAATGGAAAATTATTGTGTTTTTGATGAAATTGGTTGTAATATCTAGTTTCTAATCACTAAACAATCAATGCCCGATCTAAAATTCATCCTAGAACTAATTAAAACAAGTCATATGTTCAAAATCAATAAAATAGGGAGTTTATAAAATTTTACCTTGAAGGATGAGATTGAGTGGATTTTGATGTTGTTTGCACGATTTTAATGATGATTGCAAGTTTAGGAGATGATATTTGAAGTGAATTCCGATTAAAATCGATGATTTGAGGCAATAATGGAGATAGAGAGAGAGTTGAGGGAAGAAACGGCGTGAAGAGAAATGAGGGTTTTGAGTAAAAATAAGGGTTCTGCCCGTGTATAACCAAAACCCCAGGGGGTATCGATTCCCCTGTGGGGGAATCGGTTCCCCTTCAAAGGGGGAATTGGTTCCCTCAAGGGGGGATCGATTCCCTCTGCACCAGAATGCTAAAATCCGATTTTAAACACCCAAAATGCTAAATTAATTTGCTCTAGTGGTATTGGCAACTCATATATTGAAAATTAATCATGTTCAAACAATTCAATTAATCTTTAAACGATATTTGAACATAAAATTAATTTTTCATCAAGAATCATAAACTCCCCCTAACTAATAGCAATGAATGCAATCAAAAATTACTATTATAAGCATTTTTTATTTATTATTAAAAGTGCTAAAATTATTTTAAACACTCAGTGAAGATAGGTTGGCCAAACCTAATTCTCTCCTAAGTTTCCAAAATCGTTCCTTATCTAAAGGTTTTGTAAAGATATCCGCTAATTGGTGCAAAGTATCAACAAATTCTAGAACTACATCTTCCTTAGTGACATGGTCTCTAATAAAGTGATGTATTATTTCAATGTGCTTAGTTCTAGAGTGTTGGATGGGATTTTTAGTGAGACAAATAACACTAGTATTGTCACACTTGATAGGAATGGTACCTACTTCAATTCCATAATCAAAAAGTTGTTGTTTCATCCATAAAACTTGTGCACAGTAACTACAAGCTGAAATGTATTCGGCTTCAGTGGTAGATAATGTAACACAATTTTATTTATTTGAAAACCAATAAATTAGCATATTTCCAAGGAATTGGCAAGTACCGGAGGTGCTTTTCCTATCTAATTTGCATCCTCCATAATCCGCATCAGAAAAAGCATGCAAGCTAAAGCTAGAGTCTCTACGATACCAAAGTCCTAAACTAGGAGTGTCCTTAAGGTATCTAAAGATTCTCTTAACAGCTAGTAAATGTGATTCCTTAGGACATGATTAAAATCTAGCACATAAGCAAACACTAAACATAATGTCCGGTCTACTTGCAGTTAGATAAAGTAGAGATCCAATCATTGACCTATATAATTTAACATCTACACATTTATCTCCTTCATCTAAGTCAAGCTTTGTTGAAGAGCTCATTGGAGTGTCATGAGGTTTCCCATTTTCCAGTCCAAACTTCTTGAGCATATCTTTGACGTACTTAGCTTGATTAATGAAGATGCCATCTTTTCTTTGTTTGATTTGGAGTCCCAAGAAAAATGAGAGCTCCCCCATCATGCTCATCTCAAACTCACTTTGCATTAGCTTAGAAAATTCTTGGCAAAGAACATCATTAGTAGAACCAAATATTATATCATCAACATAAATTTGAACTACTAATAAATCTTTACCTTTATGCTTCAAAAACAATGTAGTGTCAACCTTCCCTTTTGAAAAACATTTTTCAATTAAAAATTTGACAATCTTTCATACCAAGCTCTAGGAGCTTGCTTTAAACCATAAAGAGTTTTTGTCAATTTTAAAACATGATCCAGAAAATTTAAATCTTCAAAACCTGGAGGTTGTTCCACATACACTTCTTCTTTTATAAAACCATTTAAAAATGCACTTTTAACATCCATTTGATATAATTTAAATTCATTGAAACATGCAAATGCTAATAACATTCTAATTGCTTCCATCCTAGCTATGGGAGCGTATCTTTCATCATAGTCTATGCCCTCTTCTTGAGTATACCCTTGAGCAACAAGTCTAGCCTTGTTTCTCACTATATTACCACTCTCATCAAGCTTATTCCTAAATACCCATCTAGTACCTACAATAGATTTATTACTAGGCCTTTCAACTAATGTTCATACTTTACTTCTCTCAAATTAATTTAACTCTTCTTGCATAGCCATAATCCAATGTTCATCATTTAATGCTTCTTTAATATTCTTAGGCTCTATGCATGAGATAAATGCAACATAATTACAAATATTTCTAAGAGAAGATCGAGTTGTTACCCCTTTGGATGGATCACCTATAATTTCACCATCCTTGACATAGTTGTACTCTCTTGGATAAGATACTTCCCTTTCTTCAATGGTTGGATTCTCAAGAGGATCATGAGTTTCCTCATTTTTCGTTTCTTCATTTGATGATGGTTCTCCAACGTCATGTCTAACGTTATTTGTATTTATAATACCTACATCATCATTCACACAACAATCCTTCCTCGGAAGGGGATTATCATCGAAAACAACATGTATAGACTATTCTACAACTAAAGTTCTTTTATTAAATACACGATAGGCTTTAGAATTTAAGGAATAACCCAGAAAAATTCCTTCATCACTTTTAGCATCAAATTTGCCAAGGTTTTCTTTACCGTTGTTTAAAACAAAACATTTACATCCAAAAGGATGAAAATAACTAATGTTAGGCTTTTTATTTTTGAAAATTTCATATGGAGTTTTCTTTAAAATTGGCCTAATCATTACTCGATTTACAACATAACAAGCAGTATTTGTGGCTTCCGTCCAAAAATATTTTGGCAAATTATTTTCACAAAGCATGGCTCTAGCCATTTCTTCTAAAGTTCGATTTTTCCTCTCAACAACTCCATTTTGTTGAGGGGTTCTAGGTGCTGAAAAATTATGGCTAATACCGTTAGAGTTACAAAATTCAGTAAATCCAAGATTTTCAAATTCAGTTCCATGATCACTCCTAACACTAGTTATAGAATAACCTTTTTCATTTTGGATTACTTTTGAAAACGTGATGAATCGTTCTAATGCTTCATCTTTAGTACTTAAAAATAGAACCCAAGTATATATAGAATAGCCATCTACAAAGACAAATGCATATTGTTTTCCACCCAAGCTAGTAGTTATAGTTGGCCCAAAAAGATCTAAATGAATCAATTGTAAAACTCTACTAGTTGATACATCATTAATGGATTTAAAAGAAACTCGCTTTTTTTTTCCTTTAGCACAAGCATCACAGATTTTATCATTATAAAATTTAAGCTTAGGCAACCCTCTTACTAGGTTTCCTTGAATTAACCGTTGCAAAAACACTCATACTAGCATGTCCTAGTCTCTTATGCCATAACCAACTATCATGTTCATCCTTAGCAACTAGGCATAAATTAGTCATATCAAAAGAATCTAAATGCACCATGTATATGTTTCCTATTCTATGACCAACAAGCATAATCCGATTAGATGCAATGTCAATGACTTTACAACTATTAATTTCAAATAAGGCATTGAATCATTTATCGCATAATTGACTAATACTCAATAGATTATGCTTTAATCCATTCACATATAAAACATTTTTAATTTGTATGGAAGAGATATTACCTATTGTACCAATACCTTCAATGTGACCTTTTGAATTGTCTCCAAAAGTCACTTCTCCTCTATTTTTGGCGTTAAGCTCAATGAACCGGCTTTTGTCTCCGATCATGTGTCTTGAGCATCCACTATCAAGGTACCATGAATTTGAATTTGTTTCCCGTGCCTTGTAGCAATGCTCCTTTCCCTACAAACATATATTAATTTTTTATTTTTGGTACCCAAATTCTTTTGGGTCCATATTCATTAGTTTCCAAAATCCTAGTCCCCTTAGGTATCCATTTGTGTATGATATTTTTATCTTTAGTAGTAATGAGTTCTTTAGGAACCCACATACTTCTAACGATTTTTCCATTAGAGGTTCTTTGGGGACCTCTATGATTGTAGTTTCTAAAACTTTTTCTAACAAAGTTGGATTTTGAATTTCCACCTTTTTCAAAATGTTTTTTTCCAACTTTATCAAAAGAAGTTTTAAGATCATCGATTTTCTTTTGATGATCATCATTGATCTTTGAAAGTAAATTTTGCAAATCTAAATTTTTCTTTTCAAACTCTTCTAGTTTGATTTGCAAATCTTTGATTTTACTTTCAAGATCGTTGTTGGTTTTAGATATGAGTTTGTTTTCATTTTTCAATTTTGAAACATCTTTTTTATATTTTAAAAATAATTTCTCATAATTCGAAGCCAACCCATTATATTCCTCTAATAAATCATCATAGGATAAATAATCAAAATTGGATGAGTTAGAGGTTACCTTAGAATCTTCCCCAAATGCCATCAAGCACAAGTTAGCTACTCCTTGTTCCTTTTCATCGAAACTTTCTTCATCGCTCCATGTAGCCACACGAGCCCTGTGCTTATTCTTTGATTGACCCTTTTTCTTCAATTGTGGGCAATCATATTTGACATGCCCTGGCTTTTTGCATTCGTAGTATATGATTGGGTCATTCTCTTTCGGTTCATTTTTTAGGCCTTCATTTCGTTCAAATTTTCTTCCTCGATAAGGTCTCATCATTTTTCTGAACCGTTTGCCAAACAATGCCATTTCCTCGTCATCGTCATCGTCATTCGAATTACTCTCATCTTTTGTGGATTTGAGAGCAACTCCAATGTTTTTCTTCTTCTCCTTCTCCTTTAGTGTCTCGTCAATATTGTCGAGGTCCACCTCATCTTCGAGCATCATTTCATGAGTGAGGAGTGACCCAATTAGCTCTTCAAGAGTTAAGGACGTTAAGTCCTTAGACTCGATGATTGCCGTCTTCTTTGATTGCCACGATTTTGGGATGGAGTAGACTAACTTCCTCACAAGCTTTCACTTGAAATTATCTCTCCATATGATTTGAGACCATTGATAATCGTTAAAAATCTATCCGTCATAGCTTTGATATCTTCATTTGGTTTCATCTTGAAATTTTCATAGCTATGCGTTAGAATACTAATTTTAGATTTTTTTACCTCATCAGTACCTTTATGAGTGACTTGAAGTTTGTCCCATATTTCTTTGGCGGTTGTACACGATGAAACTCTTTCATATTCATCTGGTCCAAGAGCACAAAAAATGATATGGATGGCTTTGGAGTTGAGTTGGAACATTATTGTCTCTCCTTCACTCCACAACCTTGGATGAGTGAGAGGTTTGATGTATCATTCTTCTACAACATTTCATGCTCCCATGTCACTTGCTTGAATGAAGTACATCATTCTATTCTTCCAATAGGCATAGTTAGCTCCATTGAAGAAAGGAGGCTTGTTGACGGGCATCGAATCGAGACCGGAGTCGAAGTTTGAAGCGGAGGCCATTGATGACTTTGATTATCGATATAACTCTTCCTGAATCGACTCAAGAGGCGATTAAACCTTCAAATGAGTTAGGCTCTGATATCAATTGTTGAGTTAATCGATTGACTGAATCGGCCAAGAGGGGGGTGAATTGGCAATAAAAAATTTTGTGAAAGCTTTTGCAGAAAATTGAAAGAAATTACACAACGATTTAGAGTGGTTCGACTTTATCAACCAAAGTCTACGTCCACTACCTTAGCTATCCACACTAAGGATTTTTCAACAAATTCACTAATTTGTTCTTTCTTTTGAGGCCAAAGAGATAACCTTACAACTCCCTCAAGAATATACCCTAATTCTTGAGAACACTCTTTTCTCAAAGAGAAATACAAATTTGCAAACTTACAAGAAAAACCTCACAAGGCAAATATGTTTGCACAATTCTAGAACAAAGAAAGAACACTCAAGAATAAATACAATTGAGCACAATAAGTGTTCTTGAAAGCAAAATGAATATTGAATGAAAAATAGGCTTGAAATGCTCAAACTTGAGGTTTGATGCTTTCTCTTTGATTCTCTCTTGATTCTAATTGCTTGATGTTTCTTGTTATTGATCAATGGCTTCTAAGCTTGCTTAAATACACCTTGAATCACTTCTGAACGTTGGGGATGATTAGAGAAGATAATATAGCCGTTTTAGTGTGAAAATAATTAATAAAACAGTTTGGAGCCTGGGGGGAATCAGTACCCCCTATGGGGAATCGGTTCCCTAAGTGTAAAATTCAAATATTTTGACCGTTATACAAGGGGGGAATCGGTACCCCTGGGGGGGAATCGGTTCCCTCCGAGCATACTGGAATTCTCGGAGCCAAACCATTCAGGGGGAATCGGTACCCCCTTGGGGGAGGAATCGGTTCCCTCTTAGCAATCTGGAATTTTTGGCTTTGAAATGGTTTGAAATACATTGTGAAATTATTTTGAAATTGTTTTAAGATTAAAACTTAATTTTACACTTTGAGTAAGGATTAAAAATGATCTTTGAAAGATTTGGAGTAATGTTTTGATATTCGAATAATTCTATCGAATATACTTAGAAAATCATTTGGAAAATCTTAAAATTCATTTAACTTAATTTGTTATATCGAAATATCAAAATGTTTTCAACAATTGTCTCTTAAAAGATAAAACACTTTTGTCCCAATAATGATTATTTATAATAACATACATGTGTTTGGATCAATGCCTCGAACATTTCATGCATTTTTGCATTTTGCATCTACATTTCATTTTTAAGCATTTTCATAAACATGAAATTTCTTCATGGAGAATTCGATGAAGTGGTTTTAACCACATGACACCACATGGAAGCAAAATTGTAACATAAAAAAACTGAAATCACAACGAATGAGCTCGATCAGCTGGTTGTACGAGTAAGCCTGCCAGAGTCCACATATCCTAAGGGCTACGTTGTTGAAGCTTTTTGCAGTTGCCACATAGGATGCTCCATACATTCCTCTGAGAACTATAAGGCGCTGAAGTGCGAGATCCAAAACCTGATGGATTCAGGGCATGGATAGTCGAAGAAGGGGACATTGCATATATCATTTGCACTTAGAGGATTGTTTTGTTTGAACACGTCTTTGATCTTTCATATTTGCTTAATCTTTTAAACGATTGAATTTATGCTACTTTCTAAGGTGGAACAATTGAACAAATTTTAATCTTTAGTTCTTCGAATATTAAATGAATTAAGGATTCTTTTAATTCTTTAAGAATTATAGATTTTTCATATATGGAAATATTATACCTTTTTTATCCTGTCTCAAACCCCAAAATAAAATACCCTGATTTTTTTCCAAAATAACTCATGGTCATTACCAAAAAGACCAAATTTTGACATTACCTCCATTTGAAACTTTTGAACATTGTCTTTATCTTTTTGATACACCCATACCTTTCTTTGAGTCTAATAAAGTCACACCATTATCTTTTTAGACTCAAAATTGACATTTTTATGCCATTAAAACCCAAGGCATTGAGTTGTTCATTTGAACATGAGCCTTCTTTTAAGACACAACTTGGGGCATCTCGCAGGGAGCATGAACATTGAGACATGTTAGGGGCAAGAAGCAGAAAGAAGAATTCACTCGGAATAATTCTACCATGCATTAATTGCATTGTTTTCATGTGAATAAAATTAATCCTGAAAATCTATCCCCCTGGGGATACCTCTTCTATGAGGACTTCCATGTATGAAATGATGAACGACTTTCTTTCTTCATCCCTTCACAACAGGAGAAAATATATATCCCATGTGTCCCCTTTTGAGCCTATAGTATTTTTCTTCCGATTCAACCCTAACCAAGGATCACCCTCCACACTAGGGGCAAGGTGGAATTATTTTTAAATAAATTAAACTTTATACTTGTCCTGTTGGAACCGTCTTTCGGTTGGGCTTGGAATTTAGCTTCGACTTAGGAAAATGGATTAGGAGTCGCCACTAATCATTTATTTAAAAATATATAGGTTGACCGTATATCTTATTTCTTACCTGATCTGCATCTTACCAGTGATATGTCGGATTCGGGAGTCGGTTACAGTCAAGGAAGGGTTAGCACCCTTGAACTGCCTTTTCGGTACTACGTAATTTCCAGTTGTCTTTAATTAAGAGAATTGAAAGTTAAAAATAAAATGTAAAATTTGATCCTGATTACTTACCTTAGATGATTAAAAATGTACCCTTAAAAGCCGAGAAATGTACTGGATGATAAAGTAATGAAAATGTAACACCCCAATCCGTATCCGACCCGAATATCAGTCCGAGATGTCACATTGACTTTTAAAAACGATATTCTTACAAAATATCAAAACATTTTAACTCTTTTTAAGAAAATACGATAATATTTTGTTGAATCATATATGTTATATCCTATTTAAGAAAATATATGTTTTATAAACAGTAAAATACGGTATAAATAGTGCTGTGAATAGTAATAAACAATACCATGAACAGTACCGTTAACAGTGTCGAATGTTAAAATTTTTCCATATTGCTGCTAGGGAACTGATTCCCCTTCTACACAGTACCAATTCCCTGTTATATTACTGCTACAGTAACTTTCGTAAAATACGTATAAATTCATAAAAATCTAAGTTTTCATCTATATAAAATTACCATTTACATATATACATTTGAAACATTACAAAACTCAATCATATTATTTTACAAACCATTTAGAACATATCATATTCAAAACCATTTTTACATGCCAACCACTATAATTATTACAAAATACATACTATTAATTTCTTTTCTGATTTGATCTTTGGAAAGGAGAAACTGACCTGTCTTGCATAACTTTTATCAATCTTCATCTTCTCGGAACCTACGTGTGAAACAATCACACGCTAAGTCGATGACTTAGTGAGGCATATAAAACATAATTATATGCTAACTGTAACTTCTACAATGCATGAACATTTGATACTACCTTATCATACCAAAACATATATTCTTCTCTGTAACATATACATACATGCACATATCATGTAACATAACATCATTAACATGTTTATCATTTCTCATTTTATCATGTATTATATCATTAATTTCTTTTTATACCATATCAACATATAATATAAACTCTAAATCACACTAATGCATAAACGATTTCCAATCTCATATAACAAATACATTTCACTTAGGAATACACACAGTATCACATATAAATCTTATAAATACTTTTGGTATCTTTTATAGGCCCATGTACATTATTGAGAACTCAAGGTATTCGAGTACATTGAGGTTATGCACTATTACTGTCACCACAGCTCGTATAAGTCCCACTGAGTGGCATATGAAATTTGTCCTGAATGACCTATGTAATTGTCCATATGTTCCGAATAACATAGGTAAACTATAATTGTCCATATGTCCCGAAAGACATAGGTAAACCCTCGACTCTTGACATGCCAACTATACCACTAGCTCTCATATCATATAACATGGGCAATATCATTTATACATTTCATATCACTTGTTCTTTCTCTTCTGTCACATACCACATGTATGTGTAACCGTATATCTCATATCATATCACAAGTGCATGTATTCACGTAGTTTACTTTCATGTAATTCATGTCACTTTTCATATAATTTCATATTTGTATATCACATAGCTCGTATCACTTTGCATAGTTTTACACAAACACATATTTCCCATATAACTCATATCATTTGATTCATGTCTTATTCTTATATCATTATATATATATATATATCATTTATGTTCATTCACTTAATCTCATATCACTTATCCCATGTCAAACATAGCTCATATATAATGATGCATATAACATGTAATCATGTAGGTCATGTCACATAAGAATAACAAATCAATTAACATTTTAGGAGTCACTTCTTACCATAGTAACTCCGTCACTGGCTCATCGCAAGCCAATGTTTTTTCAATATCATAAGTACAATTAAAATTGCACTCACCTTAGCCTTGCTTTGATTCAATCCTAATTCTTTGATTATTTCGGGAACTTATTTAGGCTCTGTATCTACATAAATATAATTTTCAAAATAATTATCATAAGCCTAAACCTTAAACTTGATGTTAATACTTAAGCTAGTTTAATGAACCAAAATTCTATTTTTCCTTTAGGGGGAATCGATACCCCCTAATAAGGTATTTGTACCCTCTGCATAATCTGTAAATTTTACCCAAAAATTACTTTTTAAACCCGAAAATCATCAACTCTTCACTCAATTCATCTATTTTAAGCCCTTATCATACCATTAAACTCAACTACCATTACTTAAACCAACTTATATCCATATAAACCATATTTATCTTCCATATCTCATTATGATTCTTAAAATTAAGAATCATACCAAATTTTCCACATGTTCTAAATTCAATTTTAACACTTCATACTTCTTAATTTCACTTATGATAAGTCAAATTTAACTTCAAATTCAACTTCAAATTCAACTTATCAACTCTATTTCAAGATTTCACTCAAGAACTCCAAATCTTTAATCTTCCATAACTTCTTCATCTTTTGATTTTAAGATAAATTAAGCTTTCATTAAGCTTAATTATCATTTAAGGATCAAAACCCAACCTTTAATTGAACAAATAAACAACTAATTAAAAAACTTATCTTTGCTTGGAGCCTCACGTTGGAGAAGAGAAGAAGATGAAGAAGATAAGTCTGGAAACTTATCTCTTCAAACATGCATCACACGGGTATTATAATACCCGCTAATTTATTATTTAATTATTTTACTTGTTCAATGACCTATTTACCCTTTAACTCTTTCAATAATTACCAATAACCCTTCAAATATTATTTTTAAATAAGTCATTGAACTATTTAAATTTTCCACTTTAATCACCAAATTCTAAAATTTTACAATTTAGTCACTAACTCGTAGTTTGGGATGTTACAGAAAATGACTAAAATAAAGGAAAATAAAATGAAATGAGTAGAAAAGTAAATAAAAAGGTAAAAGAAATAAATAAATGAGATAAATAAAATAAAAAGAAGAAATAATAAATAAAATAAATAAAATGAAAAGCATAATAATAATAAAATGAATAAGTAAATAGAAACAAAAATAAATGAAATAAAATAAATAAGGGAATTGAATAACGTAAAGGAGATAAAAAAATGGTAAATATATATATAATATTATGTAGTAAAAATGAGTAATAAATACATAGGAAAAAAATGAAATGAAAACACATAATAAATAAATAAATAAATAAGTGACAAGATAAATAGGAACATATATATTAATTATAGAGGACCAAATTGAAATAAAATCCAATTTAGAGGGTCAAATGTGAAGCTAATCAAAGAAAAAGTGATGATTTAAGGTGATAATGTGAGCTTTGAAAAATCAGAGGGACTGAATGAGGATTTACCCATTTTGGGTTAAAAACGCGCGGGTCAGGGGCTTGGGGTCAGGTCAACATGCGGCTCCAACGGGTCTTAGTATAAAACTTTTAAAAAATTATTTATTCATTCTTCTTATGTTTCAAACAGAGGCCCCCTTTGGTTTTAAATTCTCTCGTATGTTCAACCGTGTTCTTCGTTTGATGAACACGACCACCCCAAAACCCAGATAACAGCCATACGCCGTCTCGCAGGCTGCCGTTCATCGACGGCGATATATATATATATATATATATATATATATATTCAAAATCTTTCATTCTTTTCAAAAAGATCAAAACATTTTTTTGAAAACGAACCTCAAGGGTGAGTAGATCTAAAAAGAAAACTCGTTTTCCCCCTATGCTAGGTTCAAAAATATTTTCGGCTTTTGCGAGTAAAATAAAAACCACGAACGATGCATGCAAGGAAAAAATATAACAGGTAAAAGTCTTCACCTTTTATTTGCTTCGAATATCGTTACAAAAATTTCGAATTTGTTATGTATCTCTCTCGATCCTTTGTAGTGTATCTCGTATTTTTGCTAGTGGATACTCGTGTAAAACATTGTGTGTGCTCTCGTGAATTTCCCTATGATATTGTGTGTAATCGTGTAAACTCTCTGTGATATCTCCCCCTATCTTGTTTGATTACGAGTTTATTTATACACAAAAAAATAACATCTTTGAGTCCTAATCAAACTATACTACTCTTGTTTGTTGGTGATGCTTCTTGTGCTGGACGTTTCAGGGTGTTGGAGTGTGTGGCCGTGAAGACCGGAGGCACGGGTGAGGAAGAGTCTTCACAGGAAATGGCGTTGGAGGCTTGTTTGCTAGGGTTCCTGAAAGCCCTGATCTGGTTTGGTTTGTTGGGCGTGTGGTGTTGTTGGACCGTGGTTTGGGCCAACAAATTGGTCTTGTAATTTGGTTTTGGACCTGACATGAAAACAAATGTAAATGCGTTAGTGTAATAAAATAAGAATAATACTTATATGATGTATATATATATATATAACATATAAATCTATTCCGGTCAGAAAAAGTGCTCGACATGTCCCAAATTAGAAAAAGAAGAAGAAAAAAACACAATCGCATTAATATAAAGGCCACATTGGACGATGTAAAGGTGTTTAATGTGTTTGAACGAGATCGTTCACTTGATTTTTTTATTATATAAATTTATTTTACGGTAAACTATATATTTAGTATTTAAAGTATCGTTTTTATTTTGTTTTAATACCTAAATTTTTAATTTTTTCAAAATCATACTAACACTTACTTTTTGTTTTGTTTTAATACATGCTGTTAAAAATTTAGGTATTAAAACGAAATAAAAAGTTAATAATAAGATAGTAAAATGAAACAAAAGGTAAATTTCGGGTTCTAAAATGAAAAAAAGTAAACGTTAGATATGATTTAAAAAATAAAAGTTTAAATACTAAAATGGAACAAAAATAATAGTTTAAGTACTAAACATGTATTTCACCCTTTATTTTGTGATCAAGAATTATCTCTCTCAGGATTTGAATTAAGTCGTCAAGAATCACTTCAAAGGTGACATCCAAAAAAAGACAAACCTTGCCTAAAATGGCCCACGTTATCCGTTGCTTAACACGTGCCACTTATCACATCGTTGTTCGGATTCGGAGCTTTGAGCCATATCTAGCCGAGTATCATTATCAATTCAAATAATCACAAAGCTTTATAATTTTGGCATTTAGCTATTTACTTGCCCATTATTATATTATTATAATTATACGATTAATATTTAAACTATTAATTAAATTTAATATTTTATTTTTTAAAATTATATCTAAAATTTAATTTTTATTTTATATTAATATCAATTTAAAATTTAACATTAAAATAAAATAAAATCTAAACATTAAAATAAATTAAAATTAATAATTTAAGTATTAAATGTATGAAAATTTTAATACAACCGAAAAATTAAAATAAAACAACTAAAAATTAAATATGATTTAAAAAAAATAAAAATAAAAATACTAAACAATAAATGTTTATCCAAAATTAATTATAGACATGTTAGAAGAGCATATTGTTTTGTACAACGGAAGGAAAGAACCGTAAATGGAGACGACAACGGAAGGGAAGGAAAGAGGGGGGGGGGGGAAAGTACAATAGATAAAGCCAGTTTGGTCAGATACAGCCAGTTTGCTCCACCAGCTCACTTCCAAAACCACCCCAGCCACATTGTTTCCAGTTGATCAGATCTTCCAGCTCAAGATAAATCTTTGAATCATTTACCGATGAAAGCTCTTCGCTTGTTTCATTCAGAGCACCCGAGCTTTCCCCTAGTAAGTTTTCCGACACAACATCATAAGCAGAAGAACACATTTCTGGTGAACCGTTCTTTTGGTTGTGAACAGAACCATGCAAGCCATCCCGTTTATCCAGTTGTTCGTTGTTCTCCATATAATCCGAGTGCAGAAGCTTTGAGAACTCATCAGATTGCATTGATTTCAATCCCTCTTGACCATCCGAGCTCTTTGTGACTTGTGGCTCAAGCAATCTCTTCTTGCTAAAGCTAAACTCTCCTTCATCAAGCAGCTCTTTCTTTTGCTGATTCCTGCTCTGGGTCAATCGCTGAATAAAAGTGGGGTATTTAACTATTTTAGCGAAGAAATTGCACATTTGCTGTTGCCTGCACTCGGCGAAGCGAATCCGGTCATGAACAGCACTCAGCTGACGATTTGATTCTTCCTCCTGTTGCCTCAGTTTCATAACCTCCAACTGCAATAAACTCCGATCTTTCTTCAATATTTCGAGCTCAGCTTCTAACCCAATGTTATTTGTTGAACTGTTAGCACAGAAAACTCCTTGTCGTTGCCTGTTATATCTACTTCTCCTCTTAATGTTTCTCAGTAAATGCTTATTTCCTCCTTGAAACCCTTCATTTGCAAATTCCCATCTATCTGAATCGATCTTTCTAAACCCCTAAAACAACCCAGAAAAAATAAGCAAAACGTTAGGAGAAAAATACAGATGAATTTTGATAGGAAAAAAGGGGTATTTATGATGCTTACATAAGTGCTTAGTTGGCGGATGAAGCTGGAAAAGTTCTTGTGCTTGAAGTATTTGGGAAGGAGATGTTCTGAGAACTTATGAGAATCCCAAACGATGAAGCTGTGGCGGTTACTGCCCCAGGAAACGATCGGGTCGGTTTCCGGATCCTCGACCAAGTCATATGTTTTTCTCAGAAACGGCGGCGGACCCAACTCGTTTAATCCTGATCCCATTGATTTTGGCAAATGATCATATGAACTGGAAGAAGACGAACCATTATTAGTGACGAAGTTGATCAAATCCCCACCGTTCATTATATTGTCCACGGCTCCCGTTTTTCCATCCTCATCCTCTTTAACTGACTTCAACAGAGCGTCCTGATAATCTTCTCCGTTACTTTCAGCTCCCGGCTCTTCCTCTTTAACTGTTTCGTCTCCCATTTTCTTCAAAAACGCCGTCGTGTAACTCAAACTAAACCCTTCTCCGCCTCCATTGTCGAGCGCCACCATGTTCACTCTTCTTTTTTTTTGAAGAATTTTGACTAGTTTTTTTAGATGTTTTTAAGTTGGGTACGGCAGCAAAAATTATGAAATTAATAGGAGAGAAACATGCAGGTTAAAATGACGACATTGCTGTCAGTTGTCTTAACTCTAAACTCCATAGCGCAAGGATATGCCGACACGTTGCGTTTACTTTGCTCGCTTTTTCGCCATTTGTAGAATTCCTTTTTCATTCAACATTTGATCCAATAATATCATGCCACGTGGAAGACTAAGAAAGGGAAACGGTGAGCTCCTTGTTATTTTCTTTTTGTGATGAAAACTCATTCGCCGTGCAATGGCGTCTCCTGGCCGTTAGATGGACACGATCATGCGGTCGCTATACGACAAGCATGCATTCAGTCCTTCCTCCGCATGGACGCCACGTTTAGCTGTATTAATATCTTCATCGAGAGAAAAAAGGGGACCGAATCGTGTAATCGTCACTGACGAGTGGAATATAAAATTCTACCGATAATGTGATGCCACGTCATCAAGTGGTGGATGTTGAAGAGGCAAAAGTGGTAGCTGAACAAGTGGCACCGATGACCGAGTGCCAGATTAGATAGCTGGGATTATTGGTAGGGTCCTCTTTAGCTTAATAAACTGGGAAGATCGTGGCTTAATATGCTCCTCTTATTTTTCATCTAGTAGGATAATGCAAAGGTCACGAAAACCTGCACACCTCTTGCTTTAGTCCGACAAACAAATCAAACAAAAAGCGAATTCTCACGTAAAACAAATGCTATGGAGATTTAAAAATGATAACAAATAAGAGACCTCCCAGTACAAATCACACTTTTTATATTCTTGATGCTGGAACCGAGATGTTGGTGCCTAATGCAACTGAAATGAATGTCCATGACGGATAATCACTTGAGAAATATCCATCACCCACCATAACCCCCAAATTCAACCCATTTTCAAATGCTTCTGCCTTATTGACCATTGTAAAATGGGGTAATCACTGCCGCTTTATTTTGTTGCCACCACTAGACAAAATGTCCAAAAGCATCGAAGATTTTGCCTCGTCAGTTTTTGATCCTTCACCGGTTTTGTTATCCCCTGTTTCTCTACGAACTGATGCTCTAATCGCAGAATGATTTTTCTTCATTCCAGACTCGAACATTGTTGCAAATGCTAATGTAGACATCAGTGCTTTCTGAGACGAATTTGGTGTGACTTTAGGTGTTATATTTCTCTGGAGATTGACCTGCAGTGAGCAGGGAAGCTGGCATCTTCCACGGGTTTGCATTGGAGTTGTATTGTTTGTTAGACGACGGTTGACTTGCGCCAACAGATTTACCCTTGACATTATCAATCTTTTTCGCCATTGCCAGAGTAGAAATAAGTGCTTCCCGAGCAGAATTTGGTCTGCTTTTATGTGATAAACACACTGCGGATTGGCCTGAAGTTTGTAGAGAAACCGACTCCGATACTAAATGTTAAATTCAAATAATCTTGAATGCGGAAGCAATTAATACATAAGAATTTTGACAGAGTGATTAAATCAATCAGACATAATTACTAAAAATTACAATAAAATAAATAAATCTTACTTGATGATTCCATTATAATAGTTAAATATCTTAAAAACAAGAAATAATAAATGTTATTCAATCCCAATATTGTATAATCTTAAATTCGCATTGTGATGATATTAAAACCTTTTTTATTTTTGATGAAAGAATTATGACTCAAAATAGAACGTGTTTTTGTTTTCTTTTAAGAGAGAAAAAAGAGAGCTTTCAAAAAATTATCAGCTATGTAAATTTTTAAAAAACTGATTTCACTTTGTTTTTTAAATCATAAAATAATCGAAAGGTCAAAATAACCGAAAGTCTTATCTACTTTTCAATTACACATAACATCACTCAAACTTATATTTTCACAGTGTGGAACGGGATAATTTACACCCGATAATTACCTCCTCAATACTACACTAATCATTATCGTGTGTACAACAACAACAATTATCAATTACTTAAATTATACGAATGAATATTAGAAAACAAAATTTCAAACAGATTTAACTACAAAAAGAATGGAATGAAGACCAATTTCCAAAAATCAAATGAAAAAAAAAAACAAATTTCTTTCACAACGCAGTAAAAAAACAAAACAAAACAACTTTTAATTCAACGCAGACTCTTTCAAAATTAAATAAAAAATTAAAAGAAAATCTGAAGTTCAAATGGATACCGGGACCGGGACCGGGACCGGGACCGCCTTTAAAAGGCTCTCTTCAAAGTTCACAAAAGATACGCCTTTTAGATGCGGTTAGACTTGGAAGGCTTTACTTTTGAAAGTAGATACTAAAAAATAAGGGATAAAATATAAATTTAAACACTTAATTTTTAATTCAAATTTTGATTATTAAAACTTAATATTTTATTAATTTACTTATTAAAATCTATGTTGCTCCTATTATAATCATTCGAATATTAAATCACAAATAAAAGATAAAAGATGATATGATAATTATCTTATGTGAATTATTTTTTATTAACAAGAAATCAATGTCATTCTCTTTCTCTTTTACCTTTTTCTTTAAATATAAAATTTTTATAGTTTTATTCATGTGGCACATAGTCATTATGATTATTATTTTCGAACGCATTTTCCGATAACTCAAGAAATTAATAAATTTGTCTTATTATTACTTATCACTTTATTAGTTTAGATTTTATCTAAATTCACTTTAAAAATTTATAAAATTAAACCCTAACCTCAAATATCGTAAAACCTCAAACCACTATAATCTATAATATTAATTGTTTAACTGATGTGAAATTAATATATACATTTCATTTTCTTCTTTTCTATCTCCCGTCATTGAAATTTAAAAGAAAATACGACCATCAAAAAATTAATGAAATTCAAAATTAGATTTTTTAAAAAATATGAAGAATATTTTATATTTTTTTTAAAAGTTGCTCATTGATAATACCATTTGTATTTACCGATTGAGGGATCAAAATAAGAATAACTCAAAAGTATAAAGAAAAATTAAAATATTTTAAATTATAGTAACCAAAATAGGTGTAATAAAAAAGTTGAGTGGTGAAATTTGTAAATTAATCGCAAAATTTTAAACAAAGACTTTGGTGGAAGAGAACAAAACCCAAAACCCTAGCAAAGCAACCGGTGATCGAATCATATCGGAAAGAAGCTAAAGATACTGCGGGAGATAGGAAAAATGGTTGTGAGGATTCGATTGTCGAGGTTCGGATGCAAAAACAAGCCATTTTATCGGGTGATGGCTGCCAATAGCAGATCCCCAAGAGATGGGAAGCATCTCGAGGTCCTTGGTTACTACAATCCTTTGCCAGGTCTTCTTCCTCTTTCCATTTCCCCGCTCTGAAATGAAAGGGCAACTGAATTAATTATCGAAATTGCCATTTTCCAATACATTTTTATTGAATTTGATTCTTTTGTACAGGTCAGGACGGGGGGAAACGAATGGGTCTTAACTTTGAAAGAGTGAAGTAAGTTTCAGTCTCGCACTCTACCTTTTGGTCATATAATTCTTTCTTTCTTTTTCATTTGTAGATGTTACCGTTTTGCTCTTTCTTTTCTCATTGTCGAGAATTGGAAATATCTTTTATTGTGGATTACTGAATTTGTGAGGTATTGTGGAACTGCAAACACCTTGGAATCGGTTTCAATAGTGAGCAGTGTTTTCAAATTTTTTCGAGTAGAAACAACATAGATCTTATTGCTTTGTGTGTCTGAACATTGTAGGAAGAACCTCTGTGCTCTGCTAGAAAATGGGAATCAATTAATTATTTTTTAAAAAATTTAATATGAACATTTGAAGAGGTTGTGATAGGTAATTACTAATTAGGGCGAATGGTTTGCTCGTAGCTGTTATAAACTTACGATTGTGTGAACTATCGTGAGAAATTGCATGGGAGGAGTATTTCATAGTTGCAGAACTCCACTTAGAATTAGTTCATGGAATATGTCTTTTTTAGAACGGAGAAACAAGTCAGGATTTTGTTTATATGAGGGAAAACGGTAGTTGCTCCTTACAGACATAGTTCCTTGGACTCATGTAATTGAACGATGTTTCCCTTTGCTTGCTTGAAACTGTTTAATTTTTGAGAAGAAAAAAATGTACCAGCCTCGTACTTTCTTATAGTTGGCGATGAATCGATTTAATTGCAAACTCTTGGCAATTACTGTAGTCCTGTTCTACAAGTTGGCTGTGAAACCACCCGATAAAACATCTATTGTTATTGTTTTCTACAGGTACTGGTTATCGGTTGGGGCGCAGCCTTCAGAACCAGTCCAACGTATTCTTTTCAGAGCTGGATTATTGCCCCCACCTCCTATGGTGGCAATGGGACGCAAGGGTGGACAACGTGACATACGTCCCATTGATACTATGACGGGACGTGTTTTGAATTTGGAGAAGCCAGATACCGATAACCAAGAAGGAAATGATGGAGATGACGCTGTTGATGGGTCGAATTCTGAATGAAAATTTCATATCATCCCATAAAACTCGCTCTGCAGGTAGAGTGTGAAACAATTGTGGATTATATTGACTGATTAAGTGTTTATTTGAAGAAAATAACATTTGCCTTCTGTGGAAAGCTGGAAACTGCAGCATCTCATTTCCAGTTCGTTACGCCAGTGGCCTGGCCCTGTCAAGAAGGTTAGGTCTGTTAAATGTGATTCGGTGACTACTATTTTGGATTCTGAATTTCCCGTTAGAACACTAAACCAAAATATCTTGAATTTTTTGTTTGGTTTCTTGTTTCTCTATGGTAATCGCTTATAATCATGTGGGCAACAGTAGCTAGTGAATCTACACTATCTTCCTGCATAATATTTGCTGCTTGACTAGTGTAATTTGCTTTGCTCCATATCAAATAATAATAATAGAGATTTAATCTTTTTATTAAGATCATGTTGAGTGATACATTTTATGTGTATAAAACTAACACCCTAATGATAGTATAGTAAGATGGGTAAAGTATACAAATGGTCCCCCAATTATAGTATATTGTTTTATTGAGTTCCTTAACTATTAAAAGTCACAAAATGGTCTTCCAACTATAGGGCGATTTGCTTTTTTGAGTCCCTAGATTATTAAAAGTTACAAAATGGTCACTCGACTATTCATTGATAGCGGTTTGAGTTGGATGTTAACCTTCTTATTGGGATATGATAGTCGTTTGAGATTATACAATTATATTATATCATATATCAGTTAGAAGGTTAACGACCAACTGATGTTGTCGTGATTTTTAATGGAAAAATTACGAGTTTGGGGCACAATGAATAGTCGGGTGACCATTTTATAACTTTTAATAGTGAGGGGACTTAAAAAAATTACATCTTATAGTCAATAATTATTTTGTAACTTTTAATAGTCAGATAATTGAATAAATTAACACCCTATAGTCAGACCATTTATGTACTTTACCCTACTAAGATTACCAAAAAGTGATACTTTTTTAATGAGTCACGTATTTACCCTATAATCTTCTTGTTCAAGCCCGATACATGAATAAATTATTCTAAACCCAAAGCCAAATTAAAATTTTAACTCAATACCGAAAATTATAAGAGGCAAAACAAAGTTGACAAATTTGATTAACCATTGAATTAACCAACGAACTTGTAATTACGTTGCTTATTAACAACGTTATATACTTATATAATTTGTTTTGTGATATCAAACATAATTGGAAGCTTTATAAAAAGCAAAGGAGTAAAAACAACAATGATGTGATTTTTGTTGTTGTTGTTGCAAGATAGGAAGTATATCACAAGTAAGCATTATTGAAATACTCATTGAATTTTCCAAACATGCGAAGAGAATGTACGTTGCACATTTTGTTTTGTTATAACAAAAAACAAAAATAAAATGTGTTTAATACAATTTTCTTAGTCATCAATAGTTTTTTTTAATTTGTTAAAATTTAATAATTTAATTAATGATTTTTATCATATTGGTTATTAAATTTAGGGTTTTAGCTAATTATTAATAATAATTTTAAGGGTCAAGTATAGTGATGGTCACTGAACTTTTCCAAAGCTTTCATTTAGGTCCCCCAACTTTTTAAAACTTGCAATACAATACTTCAACATTTAGTTCGTTTGCAATATGGTTCCCCAAGAGTTATGTCGGGAATCATATTGCAAATGGACTAAATGTTGGGGGACTGTATTGCAAGTTTTAAAAGTTGGGAGACCTAAATGAAAGCTTTAGAAAAGTTCAGTGACCATTACTATACTTTACCCTTATATATGTAAATTGATTTATTTCAAATTTTATAAATTACTAATATCATTATTGACATTGTAATTAACATTAAATAGATAAAAATAATTAATTATTATATAATATACTTTTAATTTATTTTTAGGGTAAAGTATAGTAATTATCATGATCATATTAGTAATTTATAAAAGTTGGAATAAAATCAATTTACATATATAATTATAAAAAATTAAAATTTATGATATAATTTAAGATTTAACCCAATTATGTGAATATGTTAAGTCTCTAGTGTATAAGCATCTCAATATAAATACATACATTTATATGTATACATAATAATTATCATCCATTCGCCGATTGAACATAAGAGAGGAAACAATTATATATAATATTATAAATAATACTCTAGTTTATCTATATTATCAAATCGTATTAAATATTTATATCTTATGGATTAAGGAGCATTATAACTCTCGAATAAACTATAATGTATAAAATACAACCTCTAATAAGTTTACGTGATTTACTATAACAAAATTAAAAGTTCAATTATTAAATTTATTTAACAAAATAATCATAATAACCCTATGTCTAACTATAGTAATCCTGATTCAGAAAGAATTCCCACTGAGAAGATGATTTTAACCACTTGTATCCTTGACTTCTCTATTATGTCTTTTTATTTATACCTTTATCTCCATTTAAATTAGAAAAAATGAATTACTAGTGAGAGTAGGTTAAACTGTTACCATTAACAAGTACTATAATGACAAATCTCATAAACTTTAGGGCCATTTATGACATAAATCAAGAGTATATAAAATAAAGGTTAAAGTATAGTAATGGCCACTTAACTTTATTTTACATTAGCATCACGTGCCACCACTCCAATAGCCACGATACCGCTCTGGGAGCTGAAGGATTTTACATTGTGGCCGTAGCACTAGTCTGGGGAAAATTATCATAATGACCAAGCTTGGCCTCTGAGAATTCAGCCTAAAGGCCCCAAGCAGAAATTACCACATCGGGAAAAATATTATTTTAAAGAGGTTATTAATTTATCGAGCATTAATTTATAGAGGTTCTATTGTATATATAATTAAGTCCCTATTTTACTTAATACAAAGGAAAATGATATATATAAGGTCGAGTGAAATACAAGTTTTTACTTAAAAATTAAATCTGATTTTAGATTGAATAAAGCTTTCTTAAACCTAGATCGAATTCGGGAAGATCAAGAACACAATCCGGTCCGTGATCATCCTAGTAGCAATGTAATACACTCAATACTGGAGACTATTTATGAATGGTTAAAATACACTTCAAGTCCTTGTTCTTTGCACATTTAAAATTTAGTCATTCTTCTTCTATTTTTAAGAATTTAACCCTTTATTTTTTGAAATTTAAATTTTTGATTATAATTTTTACTTTTATTAAATTCAAAGTTCATTACAACGTCAATTTATTGTTACATAGTTACAAAATTAGTATTTTCCTTTTCTATTTAAAATTGCCACATCAACAAATTTCACCAAAAAACTTAACAATGTTTAACAATCAAACTTGACTTTTTAAATATGAGAAGTAAAGAGATTAAAAGATTGAAAATAAAAGTAAAAGAACTAAATTCTAAATGAATGAAGAGTACATGGACTTTGAGCATATTTTAACCATATAGTATTTAGGACAGTAAGATCTTTATAAATTAAAGCGTAAAGTATAGTAATGGTCACTGAAATTTTTTAAGGCTTTCATTTAGGTCTCCCAACTTTTAAAACTTGCAATACAGTCTCCCAATATTTAGTTCATTTTCAATATGGTCCCCCAAAATTTAGTCCATTTGCAATATGGACCCCGACGTAATTGTTGGGGGACCATATTGTAAATGGACTAACTGTTGGGGGACTGTATTGTAAGTTTTAAAAGTTGAGGGACCTAAATGAAAGCTTTAGAAAAGTTCAGTGACCATTACTATACTTTACCTTAATTTTAATTATGAAACACGCTAAGAAAATTTCGCGCTGCACAATATTGAAGTTTCACATTATCTTAAGAACTACAATTAAGAAACATCGTTAAATTCGGGGACAATATAAACAAAAAATTAGGGATCAACTTAAAACTTTTGTCAAATTCAAGGGCCAAAAGTTGTTTTAACCCTTAAAAATATATCAATGACAAATATACGATAAAATACACCGGATATCCTAAAACTATAATTAAATAATGTTTTTAGTCATTAAACTTTTAAAAAAAATTATAAATTGATCATTAAATTTATAAATATGTCATAAAATGTCTATTGCGACGTTATAATAATATTCGATGAATTAAATGACAAACTGTAATTTTTTGATAATATTTAATGGTCATTTTATAATAATATGATACAATTTAATGATTTTATTAGAAAATAATAAATTTAATGATATTTTATAATGTATAGGCGATTATTTTGTAATATTTTGATACATGTCATGATTAATTAATAAATTTTGAAAGGGGAGAGACCAAAGTGATTATTTCATCATATATTAGGGATTAATAATGTACTTTACCCTAAAAGCTATTGCTCACCGCGGTTTAGGTTTTAATTACAAACGAAAAGGGAAGTGAATTGAAAGTGAGTCGACTCAGTTCACTTTCACACGCCTCTCGCTCAAACTCTTCAAAACTCCTCCCTTTTTGCTTCTCGCTCTTCATTCTAGGGTTTTTAGCATCTTCTCTCTCCTCCTCCAAATCAGTTCTTTCACTTTCTTCTCTTGAGAATCTTCAATGAGCAACTTAAATTTGTCCGATCTCGGCGATGGTAATCTCGTTCTCCATTAGAACCCATATATCTACTGCTTCACTTTTTCTTCGCTTCGCTCCCTCGTTATCTTCTTTCTTTTGTTGCAGCTCTTAACGAGGATGCTCGAGCTGATCTCGTTAACGCTCTCAAGGTCGGTGACACTCGGGTTTCTTTCTCTTTCATTAAAAAACTATCTTTTTCGATTTTGTTGACTTTTGATGGTGTTATGTAGAATAAACTTCAGAATCTTTCTCGAGAGCACACCGATATACTAGAGCGCCTGTCGCCGAATGTCAAGAAGCGTGTGGAAGTTCTCAGGGAGATCCAGGCATATTCCTTCTTGCTAACCTTTTATAATCATTGTTACTGTCATCTGTACTATTACTATGACATCACTCTCGTCTCACTTTGGGTTTTCTCCATCAATAGAACTTGATACTTGATTTGCTTCTGTAAATAATTGAGTGCCCTCTAATGCATATGATAAACTCATTTTGTTTATTTTTATAAGAAATCTGGGGTCTGTTAATTTTTCTTAACAGGGTCAGCATGATGAGTTAGAGGCTAAGTTTTTCGAGGAGAGGGCAGCACTTGAAGCTAAATACCAGAAACTATATCAACCCTTATATGCCAAGGTTTGCCTTTCAAATTTTGTTTTGGATTTTTTCCTGATCCGTTACTGTTGTTTTATTACCTGATTACTTGTCATACATTTTAGCGATACGATATTGTGAATGGTGTTGGTGAAGCTGAAGCAACTTCAAATGAATCTGCCATGGACCAAGGAGAGGAAAAAAATGCTGAAGGTATGATTTTGTTTTATTAATTTTTCGCTCAGTTTTTCTCCATTGTATCCTTTCTTTCCACGTGTATGTATATTTATGGAATTATGATCTATGCAGAGAAAGGAGTACCTGATTTTTGGCTTATTGCAATGAAAAATAATGATGTGCTTTCTGAAGAGGTTTGTTATTGATTTATAAATGTTGTCTTAAAACATTTTTCTTGCTGGAATCTGATTTTGCTTCTCTTTCGTTTGGAATAAGATCACTGAGCACGATGAAGGAGCTCTCAAATATCTCAAAGATATTAAGTGGTATAGGATAGAGGATCCTAAAGGATTCAAGCTGGATTTTTACTTCAACACAAATCCTTATTTCAAGAATACTGTGTTGACAAAGACCTATCACATGATTGATGAAGATGAACCAATTCTTGAGAAAGCTATTGGGTAAATGCCCGCCAATTGTTCTTTTGGAATTTTTATTGTATTTGAATTCATAATATAATTGAACATTGTTTGACCTAATTTGTAGGACTGAGATTGAATGGTATCCAGGAAAATGCTTAACACAAAAACTCCTTAAAAAGAAGCCTAAGAAGGGATCAAAGAATGCCAAGCAAATTACTAAAACTGAAGATTGTGAAAGTTTCTTCAACTTCTTCAATCCTCCTCAATTACCGGATGATGATGAAGATATTGATGAAGATACTGTAGGGCCAAGTTCACCATATCTGTTTAAACTTTAATGATCTGCTTTTTTGTTTTTGCTCTCATTTTTTTACTTTGCTGTGTAGGCTGAGGAGCTACAAAATCTAATGGAACAGGATTATGACATAGGGTGCATTCTCTTTTCATCTCCATAGGCTTGTTTCTGTGTTTGAACTGATCTGCATGCTTCATATGAGCTATTCATCACTCAAACTATAAGTTTGATATTAGCGCTCAATGTTACATGTATTAAATACTTATGTTCTTTATGGTATCTGTTTATTTGTGTAGCTCAACGATTCGAGACAAGATTATTCCACATGCTGTGTCATGGTTCACAGGAGAAGCTATGGAGGGAGATGAGCTTGAGTTAGAAGATGATGATGATGATGAAGAAGATGATGACGAAATTGATGAGGATGATGACGATGAGGAGGATGAGGATGAGGATGATGACGATGAGGAGGATGAGGAAGAAGAAACTAAGCCTAAAAAGAAGGTATGGTTGTGTGATAGATTTTCTTTTTTCTTTTTGGATAATCCATGAGTTATTAAATCCTAAAGAAAAAAGTAAACAGCTACAATGTTCACAAAACCACCTAAAAATGTACATTTCCTATACAACTAAATGATCCCCAATCTATATATAATTGTCTTAACAACATCAGTCCTTCTGAAAGTAGCATTGTCCAGCTTGATTCTCACATTCTTTCATCAATTCAAGTAATTACTCCTCAGTTCTCCTTTGATTGTTTCTGTCTCACCACATCTAGTACATGAGCAGTGCAGGTCAATCTCAATGTAACAGTAATAAGGGTTCTCCCTCCAAGCTTAGTAACAGCCATTGTTTTTCCTATTCCCAATTACCAGGTTCACTTCATAAAGTAAAGCTTCAATATATCCTCTCAGACCTTTCTCTAAAAAGAACACACTTAGAAAGGATGATCTCTTACCACAAAAGTTGCAGTCGCCATCGAAGTCCATTTCCCAATTCCTAAGCCTATCCTCATAGGCAACATGCTGAGACAAGCCAACCTAGAGATGAAAGAGCACTTAGGAATAAACAAAGGACACTATATCACTCTGCAGAAAGCAACCTTTGGGGACTTTGGCCTGATCTCTTTCCAGATTTTACTCATCCGAAGCTTATGATTAGCTGCAAGAATCCTTTTGCAAGAACTTTTGTTTTGTTTTCTTAAGCCCATTAGCTTCTTCCAGCACCAGCTACAATTTAGAGTCACTGGGATATGCCATATATTTCTAATCCCTCAACAAATAGGGAATTAATCCAGGCAATCCAGAGAGTACCAGACTGCATAATAATTCCCCAAAGTTGAATGTTATAGATTTTCATTGCAGCAATAATATATGCACCTTTATTCTTTCTGAAATCGAGTGATAATTGTTTGTTTGTTCAATGTTAAATCTCATGGAAATGCCGTTACAGTCCTCATCTTCACGGAAGGTACGCTTTCATATCACTTAGGCCCTTATTTTAGCACCCTCTTTTTGAAATTATGGCTTATAGTTTTCTTCTACGGCAGAAGAATGGAAGAGAACAAGGGGATGGGCAGCAACAAGGTGAGAGGCCTCCAGAATGCAAGCAGCAGTAGATTTTAATTGCTGGAGTGCATATATGTGTGGCGGTGTTAAGCCCCCTCGGAAGGGGGCATTGGAGCTTGCATTTTTGTTGGTTTTTTATTTTTACATTTTTTTCATGTCCTACCATGAATGATTGGTTTGGGGAATCCATGTGTCTCCTATTTTTCCTTTGGGTCTAGTCTGGTAGAGTTGTGTTGAGAATATTTTTACGTGTATGTTCCTTTGAACACGTCTGCCTTAGTATTCTATTATTGTGATAACTGGTTACCAATTATTATTTCTAGAAATCCATTTAGTTTAGGTGAAGCAGCCTTGATTTGACTGTGAAATCAGTGAGTTGTAGCCGTCTCCAAATATGATTTTTCTGTTTCTTATTTCATAACAGTGTAGATTCTGAACTTTTTTTCTTCTAATATTAGCTTCAAAATGTTGTTTAAGGTAATAATTTTTTTTAACAATGGTAGTATTTTTTCCTCAAATAGTGGGAATGCCATTTCTATTAGTTTCTTAGATATTACATAACTTTTAGTTTAGGATCTGATTGCCTTAAAAATGAGAGATTTTGTTTATAAGAAATATTTAATACTCCTGGTCCATTAAAGTTGTCCCCTTTATGTTTTAAAATTATCCTTTTTGAAAAAATCAACAGGAGGTATATTTTTCTTTCTATCTTTTTTTAGTTTTTCAATAAAATAAAATTTAACTTTTTAGGATAAAATGGGATGAAGTATGTTTTTAAGTTTTAATTAGATGTATAATTTTATTAAATTCTTTTACCTTATATTAATCTGATAATTTCATATAATTTAGATACTAAAACAAAACAAAAATAATAATTTAGATATAAATTACCCTAATTACAATGCCAAAAGAGGACAAGACAGCAAATACATGGTCGAAGACTTCGACAACTAATAATCCATTCCGATGACAATGTCAGTCAAAAGTCAAAATCGGCGTCTCCACAGTTCAAGAGTGACCCGAAACTTGGATTTCTGGAATCATAACGTGACGACGAGAAAAACCTTTTACTAATTTCTAGCCTCACAAATATTTCCACATCTTCAATATTTTAATATTCTGTTCATATACAGTAGATGAGTGATACTAAAATATTTTTTTAGTGTTTTCATAAAAAGGATTTGTCTATGAATTAATTAATCTTAAGTAATGACGTTCAAATGCAACTAAATATGTATTATCTTCTTATTTATAAGTGAAGAGAATTTTAAATAATATTTATATATTACAAATAATTTTAGGTAAAAGAGAGTATTATTCATTTTATAGAATATAAGTTTGATTAGTTATGTTTGTTGTTTTATCCCCTTAAAACTGAATAAAAATAATTAATATATAATTTTATTGTTTTTATATATTATTTAAATTCTAATTTATATTTAAGTGAATGATTATGAGTTATTTTTCCTAACAAATAACTTTAATCCATTATTTATTCAAATTATTAAGAATACATTGATAGAATTATAAAACTCTCTCCTCAATGTATATAATAACTACGGAGTATTATAGATATACAAAATCGAAGCGTTCAATCTTGTAAAATAAAACTTACCATATATCAAAATTGAATTCGTCCATCACTGATGACGGGGCACACATCATCACCATTAAAGATATGTAGGACGTATTTTCTTTGTATTAATTAGATGATGAGTATTATGTTGGATTACCGTGCCAGGTCAGCTAATATCCTTCTAATTGCTTCCCGGAAGGTGGCTTCATCCCAGTCATTGACCTACACATCATTAAATATATTAAAATCTTAATAAACATCAATTAAAATTGGAGATTATTTACATTAAAAAAAATCCATATTAATTGCTTGCCTCAATTCTAAATCTCACGTTAACATGATTAACCGAGCCTAGTTCTGTTATCCGAGTGTCAGACTCAGTGGACATCAAGGTTGTATTTCTGTCGAGTTTCAAGAATTCTAGCAACTGGATTAAGATATCCGTTATCAAATTTTCCCCTCTAAAGGTGATTCTCATGTGGATGATTCTTTGTTGCGATGTCGATTCGGATTCGGGTATGATCCGAATGTTTATCCTCTCATTTGATGAGCCATTGTCTTCTTCGGCAGCATCACTCGACAGATGAGCTTGTAATGACTGGTTTTGCCGATTGAGCTCCATGATTTGAGCTTTCAATGAGGCCAAGTACTCCATTGAACTAGCGAGTACTGAAACTCTGTCTCTCTACATGAAACCCGAGTACACCGACATTGTTAAAGCCTTCGAATAATTAAATCATTTGATGCTTGAAATAAATTCAATGGCGGGGTGTACCTTGGTACCGGGAGGAAGAAGGGATCGCAATGCTTCGAAGCTTTCATTGAGCTTTTCTCGTCTTTTACGTTCCGAAAACATGTGCTGCAATTGATTGGCGGTGGGCCGGCTTCGCGGCAGTTGTTTACGCCTCACCGAATCTAATTCTCTGCAGAATAAAATGGCTCGTTTCAGCATGCTTTGTGGCCGTAAGCTCGTCCTCGCCGCTGTTGTTTGGGATGCGCTTAACACGACGGAGCCGTAAAGTTTAAACGCGGTGGCTTTGGGGTTTTGCTGATGGGATTTGGATGAGCAAGATGAAGAAGGAGAGGTTAGAACAGCAAGGATCGCTTTGGTCATCACTGCATTTTCGCTCTCTAAAGTCGGTAATCTTATATCGCTGCGAAGCTCGGATAAGGCTTGTTGCACGGCTTGCTGGTGTGGATCGTAGGCTGAAGAAGATGACGCTTTGGCTAGCAGTGATGAGGGTATTGTTTCACCGGTCTGAACTTGAGGCCGAGGAGCACTTGGGGCGGCGGTGGGCATCAGATAAGAATCCTGACTACCACCAGTGGACCGTGACCTTAATGACGATGAAGAAGAAGAAGGCCTGTTGGGGTCGGTGGGTTGCAGCAGCTGATTTCCTATAGCCACCGGGGACAGCCGCAAAAAGTCTTCTGGGAAAAAACTTCTCATCTCCATCTCCATGTTAAGCTATTAAAAAGATCACGAACTACTTCAGCGACAAACACACACACACCCCACATATAATCATTTATTGAATTATATTATTTACCTCATTGGGAGACCCTAATTCAATCTCGCCACTCCTGCATCCCATGAAAACAGCAGTCTGCAATACATAAACAGACGAAAAAAAGCTCACGTCACGGTTATTTCATTACTATAGGGACCATAACTTTTGACTGCAAAATGAACAAACCTTAACTCCTGCTTCCTGTAATAAAGACAAAAAGGTGTTAGGTTAGGTTACCATGTTCATTCTCGTTAAATTGCTTCTTCTTCTTCTTATTTTTTGTCATCAAATTTGCATTTGATCTAACTAACTTACCCGATAAAACTGTCGCTGTGTGTGATGAGATGCTCGGTTTTGAAGCTCCTGTTCCCTCAGCTCAGTGTAAGGACTGTAATTCCTGAAAGCAAATCCCGGAACGGTGCCACTGTAGCACAGAGATTTCACTCGTTAATGGTGAAGAAAAAACTGTACTTTAGCCGATCGAAGCAGGAGAAGAACTGAAGAAGCGAAATTGTCATACAGATTGTTTTCGAGAGGGAATATTAATTGACGATATTCTATGAACAGAACCAGAGCTTCGGGTTGGATCGTGTTTACGTCATTATAATATCCATCCAAACCAATTAAACAACTGCAAAAAAAAAAAACCAAAATATTAGTTTCTCAATTCGTAAATCACGTGCCCGGTGCTCTCGAAAGAGACAATATAAAGTGATGAAGAAGATCACTTTGCTTGCTGCAGCCATAAGCAAATGTATTTGCAGCCAGTCAACCGCATGAGAAATTGGAGAAAACTAGAACGGGCAGCTTCATCGAGGTTGAAGACAGCGTCCATGTAGACGAAGAAGACCCCCCTTCTTTTTTATCCCTAAACTGCTGGTTTTCTGGCTCTCATATCATATTGATTGCCAGAAAAGTTCATCATTGCTGAGAAACTGCACATGCTTGATGGAAAACAATGGAGGAGGAATCATCTTATTGAAGAGAAGAGAAGAGAGAGAGAGAGAGTTATTGAAGCCTGTGGTGAAATGAATGGTAATAAAGGTGATCCAAATATATAGGGGAAAGAATTGTCCGGTAAAGTGAGAACTGAGAAAAGTATTAAGGACAGAAAGTGGTCCATTTTAATTGATACAATGAATAAGAGACGAAGAACTCATACGGCCAACCAAGAGAGAAAAGTAAAGCGTCGGTCAACCTTCCAAGTCTCTCCTCCACGCCGTTGTTTGAGAAGTGTCAACGTGGGAGGGAAGGATATGAGCAAGTTATAGTTTAGGTAGATCCAACTCTCTGCGCAAAATCTTGTATACATATATTTGTGCACTTATCTCAAACCTGAATTCATGACCATGACACTATACTTTTACATTTGCTTCAAAACTGAGGGATATGTTATTAATTATAAAATTAAGGCTAAAAAATGAATTCCGTAAAATAAAATATATTTTCTGAAAATCATTTTACGATGCTTGGATGGTGTCGTATAATTCATTTTTCACTGATTGGTAAATTTTTAAATTTCTTTATGATAAACATCAAATACAATAACTAATATTATTTATTCACAAAATAATATTTTTTTAAAAATATCTACAATCAAAATAATTTATTTAATATTATTTATGTCAATATTATTATTATTAAAATTTTATATCTACAATTTTATAAATAAAAATATTAAGATTATGATATTTATTAAAATAAACTTATTATAAATTATATTAATTATTTATTAAAACAATAATAATATATTATTAATTATATTAATTACTTATAAAAATAATAATTTTATTAAAATATTAAAAATGATAATATTAAAATAAAAACATTATATTATATTTTAAAGAGTATATTTTAAATAGTCAATAATTTTATTTTTATGAAATTAATAATTTATTATGTATTATTAAAATAAAAGTATAATATTATATATTATAATGATATAATTATAACAATATAAATATAATATTATATTATGAAAATTGTCGATAAATATAATTTAATAATTAATATTTTATTAAAATGATACTAAAATAATATATTAATATTAAATATAAAAAATAATAATATTTTGAGTGTATATGCTTTGAATTGAAAAGTTCGTAAAATGACTTACGAAAAATCACAACGTAAATCATTTTTTAGAAAATGCAAAGGAAATTAAGTTAATAAAGAAAATGAATTACATTAACCATCTTTTTTTCGTCAACAAAACACTTAAAAAAATGAGGAATTTTTTTTTTAAAACCACACAAACCCTAATTCACAATCATTCATTGGTTTTATTGTCAAATAAGTAAAAATAAATCTCATAAAAGTTTAATTTAATTGTTGATCTCTTCAATTTGATTTATCTATCAATAGTACGTCACATTATATAATAAAATATTATATTCTCCTGATTTACAATACAACAATTTTCTGTATAAACTTATAAAAGTGAAGTAATAAAGGGTAAAGTATATAAATGGTCCCCGTATATAGAGTATTGTTTTATTGAGTTATTCGACTATTAAAAGTTATAAAATGGTTCTCCGACTATAAGACATTGCTTTTTAAGCTCATTGACTATTAAAAGTTACAAAATGATCACCCGACTATTACTGTGTTCCAAACTGATCCTTTTCCGTCAGAAATTTGATGGCAGTTTGAGTTGGAAATTAGCTTGTTGACTAATATATGATATAATATGATCCCAAAATCTCAAACGACTATCATATCCTAGTTAGCATGTAAATGTCCATCTCAAACTGCCATCAATTTTTTAAACGAAAAATGACGAGCTTGGAATACGATGAATAGTCGAGTGACCATTTTGTAACTTTTAATTGTCGAATGACCTAAAAAAGTAACGTCATATAATTAGGGGACCCTTTAATAACTTTTAATATTCGGAGGACTCAATAAAACAATTCTTTGTTGTCAAGGGACCATTTGTGTACTTTAATCATCATCTCTTAAATATATCATCGATATAAATAATTTAAATATTATGCGTATACGTTTATGAACTTTCACATGCATTGAAGATTCAAAGTTCTAACCTAACATATTGAAAAAAAGTATGGTGATGTCGAAATTTTTTGCCCTAATTCTAAATCTATTTTGAGCAGTTAAACTTTGGACCGACTATTTCTTTAACTACTACCTAATGAAGTCACATAATCCCTTTTTCACTCTACAACAATAAATTAATGTGTTAAGCAGGGGGCACATCAATATGATGTTAATGCATAAAACTTGGTCCAATCTTCACCATACATAACATTTGTCTCTGCATAAATTATTTTGACGTTCCAAGCTTTACTCAACCGATCTCAGTCCAACTCAAATTATATTTTATTCAGATAAAGTGTGTATTGATTTTTCAATGCCATCACAGCAAATATTTTATTTTTATTATAATATTTCCAAATAAAAAAAATCCAATTTGACGGTAAAATTATAATATTACCATACATAACATTTATCTCCGCATAAAAATTGAAACCAAAATCGAATGGTAAAATTATGATTTTTGGTTCGGTTTGGTTCGATTTTATGATTTTTGAATGTTTACTATTTTTCAACCTAACCTTAAATATAGAAACAAAATTAAAGCTTAAATTGAGTAGAAGTATATTAATTTAAATTTATAAAAAAATATATTAGTTTTAAGATTTTATTTATTTAAATTTATCTTATAATAAATTTATTTTGGATACTTATTTTCTTTTAATTTTTAAAATTTTGCTCAAACGGTTTTCATATAAAAATACCGAACTGAGCCAAATTATATATTTATTTTTTACCAGAACCAAGATCAAACCTCGAATTAAAAAACCCAAACTGAACCGAATAACATAATTTGATTCAGATCGGTTTTTTTTTATTTCTCTCGATTTCGTTACTCAGCACTAACGTTTGGTTGTTCAAAAATAATAATAACGAGCCAAAGGTCAACACTCGACAGGCAGGCAGGCATGCATGATGGTGAACATGAATGTGAAAGCGTTGATTTCCCATTTATAGTCTTCCTCATGGATGTGAACATATTTCGTCAAGGTCTGTCTGTCTGTCCGTCTTCATCGTCCCTCCACAAGAACATGACTGCAGCTTGCTGCATGTGGAAATTATATATTAACGTTAACGTCACATATATGTTGTAGTATATTAAAAATATTAATGTATTTGCAATAAAGATTTTTATATTCTTTCTGATCACACGTGACAGAGGACAAAAATATACCTACTTTATTTTTATTATATGTAACACTGTGATAATAGTATAATATATACCTTTAGGGGGTGTTTGGTTCAAGGATTGTGGGATTCCATCCCATGGGAATCCCACATTCCCATGTTTGGTTGGCCGGGAATCTCATTCCCGGTAATGTTTTATTACCAATAGTAGATTTTTTGGGGTATATTACCAGGAATGTCATTATCTCCCTTCACTTAGGTATTGTAACATTACCGGCGTTTTGGACTAAAATGTCCTTAAATTTTTATTTTTTTTTCAAAAATATCATTCTTCTGTCATTGAATAATAAAAATTCTACGAAGGTTAAATTACAAATTTATCCTTAAATTATTTTAGATTTACAAAAAAAAAATCTATAATTAAAATTTTATATGAAGTTTAGGGGTTAAAAAAAATTACCCTTTCATTAAATCTTTTTTATATTTTAATTTTGTAAAAAAAATTATATAAATATTATGAATTTAATTTTTTTAAAGAAAATATATAAATATTTTCCAACTTGTTAAAAAAACAAATATATAATAAGGACAATTTGGTCAAATATGCATTCCAATAACCTTTTATTCTTTTAATCAAATACGGTAATCTTACATTCCTGCTAAACCAACCAAAAACAAAATACAACATTCCCAGTAATCCTATTCTCTGGTAATCTTTTATTCCCACTGGTAATCTTACATTCCGTGAACCAAACGCACCCTTAAGTTTCAGTCTTCTTGAAATTCTTTTGTTTCTTCGTTAAATCAAGATTTCATTGGTCATTTTTGTGAAGGTTTTGAGCTTACTATATTATAATATACCTATCACGGTGAGTGAGCTGATTTCCACATTATTGGTTTTAAAAAATTATATTTTGTATGCTATAAATCATTGGTTTTATTAAATAATTTGATTTGACATTATACAATTTTTTACTAATTAAATAAAAAAATAAAACAAACTAATAATCTCGAATGAGGAGAAACTACAAAATTTAAGGTAGACTAATCACTTCTCTTAAAAATTTCAAAGAACGAAAATTAATTGTAAACAATAACATCGAAAGTGTTTAAAAACAAAACTCAACTAAGTAACAAAAAAAAAATATACAAACAAACATCACAGTCGATGATGAAAGATAAACATCGTCAATACTAACATAATAATAAATCATGATAACACATTCATTACATTATAACTCAAATATAACATATTTAGAGTGATTAAGATCGTTTATCTATATGTATGAATCGATATATCAATAAGATAATAAAATAAACATCAATAAGAGAATGACAATAAATCTGACCTACAAAATAAGAAGAAACATGTTTTCCCAAGAAAATGATAAGATTTGTAAAACAAAATAACATAAAAACTAAGATATGAAAAATAAAAAATTAAAGCAGAGAGAAAAAAAATCACTAAAATTCTTTTGTTATTGGAAAACTGACATAATGATATTATAATACTTCAAAAATATTGTAACACCCAAACTAACCTCAATGTTAATAATATGATTATTTAATGTAAAACCGCCGACTTTCCCGACTGGTGCACAAAATCCATAAAAAAATTAAGCAAGGACTTCATTTTTCTAGTAGGTATGAACTAGAACTGATGGGTATTATTTAGCAATATATTAACATGTTCATATCTAAGGGTCAACGATGTTGATATATATATATATATATATATATATATATATATATATATATATATGATTAAAAATGGATAGTTGCTCATATAAAAAAATGAAAGAAATGTACAGACACAAATTTTATAAGGTAGTAGAGAGTAGAGGCATATTTTGATAGGCATTTTAGCAGCTAACTTTATCTTAAAATACTGTTTGATATTAGTTTTGTTTAACTTGTCAGTTGATTGATAAATAATTTGGTAGATATCTGTATTAAATTTGAATCTTGATGCTAAGAGTAGAAAAATAAAATTGATAAATCTATCTTATAATAATTTTTTTAATATTTAATTTAAATTAATTTTCATTTATTAAATATTAATTTATCAAGTGGTCTTAGTGGTTAAAGAAAATGTTTGTTCTTCCTAGATATACTGAGTTCGAGTAGCTATGTCTTCAATGTGTGTATGTGCATTGCTAATATTTAAGGAAAATTTTGAACATATATTATCTTGTAATAGTTAAGAAAAAATTTGAATATATATTATCTTGTAAATATAAAATTTAATCTACATTAATAGAGTAAAATTTCTACCAACAAGAGTTGGTTCAAGTGGTAGCTTGATATCGCTTAATCAAAATTTTGGGTTCGAGTTCTTGTGCACGCAGAAAATCTTCCCTGAAAGATTCACCCACCAATCAAGTGTGCGATACGGATCGATCCGAATTGGTCAATATGAAACCTTGGAAATGGAAAAGCAACCCAAAAAAGATAAAAATTTCTGTAAAAAGATTATATTTTTTGGCAGGATCATAGAGTTACCCATGTTTCCGTGGCCTATATTAGGTTTAATTCATTGCCAGGTTAAGTTGGGTCCAGTTTTTGTAAAGATATAAAGGGGATTACAACCCAAGTTCATCACATAACATGGGCTTTGATCATAAAATATGATAGCTCTTCAATTCCTTCAACTTTCTAACCTCACTGGACCAGTAGCTTTGCTTTATTGTTGTCGTGTAGAAAGGAAATAAAATAGTATAGTAAAAGGAGATGGGAACTCTTGCTTGTAATTTTCACTCATTTTTCTTAAATTTATCAAATTCTCAAACTATCTCTTCTCGTAAGTTTCCTATTCACCAGGTCCACTACTGTATCACAGCAGCAACAAACTTGAGGTTGAAGATGTCTCACTCTCTCTCTTCCCAAAACCCAGGTCACCTTTATTTCTTTATTGATTTTTTAAGTTAATCGAGTATTGGAGATTGACTTTTGTTATATTTTCAGTGACTGAGCAGCAGAGAATTGTAATCCCAAACAAGCATGGTGAAAAGCTGGTGGGGTTATTACATGAAACTGGGTCTAAAGAAATTGTAATCCTATGCCATGGTTTCAGATCCACCAAGGTTGGTAAACTCTAGCTGAAACCTTTTCATATTTCTGCACTTTGACTTTAATCAAGTATTGGGGAAGATAACTCTTTATGTAGCAGCGCTCGTATTTGGGGGTTCCAAGGCCCACTCATCGAATCTGATTGTGCTACAGGCTGATCGTACTATGGTGACCCTTGCTGTTGCTTTAGAGAAAGAAGGAATCGCAGCCTTCCGTTTCGACTTTGCTGGAAATGGGTAGGTTGGATGAGATACAATGGATTCATCACTATTGCGTTGATGAATCCATTGGGCATTTATTTGTATTTGCAGAACTAGAACTACTGATACAATTTTATAGAAGTTTGCACCGTGCCATAAAACCTTGTGTCCGTCCATGTGCTGTGAATCGTGAGCTTCCGCATTCAGATCTTTGTCCAGTGACATAGCTTCTTATGTCACCTGAGCCTTGTACACAATTTTGCTGCTTAACGTATGATTAATCGTGAGCTTCCGCATTTCAGAGAAAGCGAAGGTTCATTTGAGTTTGGTAACTACTTGAGAGAAGCCGATGATTTGCATTCCATCATCCGACACTTTAGCAGGGCAAACCGCGTAGTAAATGCGATTGTTGGGCATAGCAAAGGTGAGTGGATTGATGTTTTCCTTACAATTGCATATATGAAGATTGAAGAAGAGTAGGAAGGAACAGATTCAGACTTCGTGTTCTTTCCATGTTGGATTTATGAAGGCTTATGTAGTCTGCTTTAATTAGTCTTTATTTGGATGCAATTTTCTTTTCTAGCAACCTACTTGCAGTGTTCGAAACAATAACGAAATACCAAGTTTTCATATCTACACTATTGCAAGTGTTGTATAGCTAAATTATGTTAAATGCAGGAGGTGATGTAGTGCTTGTCTATGCTTCCAAGTATGATGATATCCATACTGTTGTCAACGTCTCCGGCCGCTATGACCTGAAGAAAGGAGTTGAAGAACGGTTCGGGAAAGGCTCTATGGACAAGATTAAGGACGACGGATACATTGATATTAAGAATAAGGAAGGTAACAGTTATTTTGGTTGAATGATTATAATGTGAATGAGTTCTTCGGTCCTCACTATTGCTTTCCGCATGTTAACTGATACCTAAGCCACTGTTCTTTCCAACTGAAATCTTTCTTTTCCCTCTTTTGTTCCTTTCGTTGTTTGTCATTACGGATTCATTTCACATTGATCGAGTATTCGAGATTTTATGTCTGTAGGAAGTGTCGAGTTTCGTGTGACAAAGGAAAGTTTGATGGATCGCCTAAGTTTAGACATGCACGAAACATGTTTTAAGATCCCCAGGGAATGCAGGTGAGAACGAATCATATTCAACCATAGTTTTTCTCGTGGTGTTTAAAGGCTTTTACTGGCTTGACGGATTTTATACATGACCGTTAGGATATCATTATTTCCGAAGTTATGATCGGTATAAAAAGAACAAATCTCATCAAGCGATTATCTGCAGGGTGTTGACAGTCCACGGATCTGCCGACGAAACAATACCTGTCGAAGATGCATTCGAGTTTGCCAAGATCATACCGAACCACAAATTGCACGTCGTAGAAGGCGCCAATCATAATTACACGAAACATCAAACCGAATTAGCATCGGTGGTGGTGAATTACTTAAAGGCAGCTTTACAGCAAGAGTAGGGAATTCCCGGGTACCTTTTATGCCAAGTAAAATCTTTAGTTGTGAGTGTTTGGGGACATGTTTAGGGTTACCAAAACTATGATATTAACTTATTTTGGTGTGTATTACATATAATAAATTAAATATTAATATTATATTACTTCGATTAAAATAGTCTTTCATTTTCTTCCGTTGGCATCGGTGCGATCATTTCCCCGGTGTTACTGTTCCCCTTCTTTTTTGAGAAATTTCCAACTTATGCTTGTAATCTCCATTCTTTTTAATATATTATATAAGAAAATAAGAGATCGAACATGTTTAAGCATTAATATCCTTTCAAATTTTAATTTATGAATGGAGATAAAACTTGATAATATAGATAGGGGTGAGCGTTCGATCGAGTCCAGTCAAATTTTTTTGAGTTATTCGAGTTAATGAGTCGTATTTCACAACTCGAAGTTGACTTAAATTTTCTCGAGTCGAGTTTATAAAATTCGAGTTGAGTCAAATTTTTGAGTTTTTGTTTAAATTTAACTGTAAATATTTGTAATATTATGATATTATCTTATTCCAATTTAATTAATTTTTTATAACCATATATATATATATATATATATCTTCATATTTTTTTTCATATATGATATACATACATCATACATAATTGAGGGGTTTGACTCAAACTTGAGACTCAATCTACTAGACTAAAAATTTCGAGTTATTTGAGTTACTATTCGAAATGTATTTTACAACTCTATTTGAACTTACATTTTTTTAGTCGAAAAAATCGAGTTTTTAAGTCGAATCGAATTTTGTTTACCCCTAAATATAAGTAATATTATATTAAAAATTTAAAATAATTGAATTGAATTTTTTTAATCTAATGGATCACGAAATATAAATAGTTGTTACAACTTGCACGTAATTATATTTAATAAAAGAATAAATATTTGTTTGAAATGAATTTTGGAAATCCAAAAATACTGAAATGATCAATTTTTAATTTTCAAAATCACCATTATCATATTATCAGATCAATGATGGAAAAACTCGCACAACAACGAGAACATAAATATTTCATACGCCACGGTGTACAGAATCAAAAGTATTAATACGGGCAAAGACTTGAAGGCTTCATCATAACCTCTTAGTCGCGCGTTATTTTCACTCTCTTTGATCAAACACCAGAATCCGAAGGCGACAAAAGAGCCATGGTAAATCTCTCACAGTTCAAATCGAAGCTTTTCTCTTGTTCATTTGAGTTTGATTATGATTTTGTTTCAGGCTCCTTCTGCGAAGCCAATAATGAGTCCAGTGTCTGATTCGTGGTATCCAACCCTAGCCGTCTTCATGCTCGCCATTGGTCTTGTCCTCACCGCTTCCTTGTTCATGTAACAACCTTCATCTTTTCTTCTCCTTTGCGGCATTTCTTCATTTTTTACTATTCCAAATTTCGTGTTTTTGCTCTTGTTATATTAAATTTTGGAGGCATTTTTTCTTGTTTGCCCTTATTTTTATGAAAGTTTTACAAGTAGATCTGGCTGTTTTGGTACAAGATAAACTGATGATTTGTTATACAATAGGGTAACGGTATAACATTAGCATGACATGACTGCGATATTTTTATTTAGAATGGTACTTTCATTGAATTGATATGAAAATTTTCTTTCCCTTTTAATTAGGCAAATTTGCATGCTACAATGTGCAGTTTTCTTTTTAATGAGAATAAGAATACCAATGTTAATTTTATCATTGCCCTTTATGTTTCTTGTTGCTACAGTCCTGCATTTCGCTTCCCTTTAATTTGTAGAATTATCAGTTGGAGTCATGGAGTTTCATGTCTGCTTTGGTTCCAGAAATACTTGTCTCGATGAGTATCTGGTTATCATGATTTGGTTGTAGTGTTTTCAAGGTTGAACTTTCCTCAATCATTTAAAATTGAACTCTCACACCCGTGGTATTCCTGATGCTTAAACCCGGGAATACAAGCTTGATTTCGAGGCCTAAGACTATACATCAACTTTTTTCATGACTAAACCTGTTTCTAAAATATCATTGTAAAAATTAGGAAAGTTTGAGAGAGAGAAAATATATGTACACGAACTCACTTGATTTACCACGTGAACTTATTTGATAAGAAATTTAGATTTATCCTAGATTATAACATGATTCGTTTAGAATATCATAACATGATAACAAATTCTCAAATCACACATATAGCAAATCTATTGCTAACTTTTTTTTGAGCAAGATACTATCTATTTGAAGAACTTATATCAATCTCATTAATTACACAAATTTTCTTTATTATCGTATAACGTTATTTTAAATATAAAATAATTATTTAACTTTTCTCAAAAATCTTTCCTTCTCTAAACTTATCAAAATGATCTTAAATGATTTCCAACATCTTCATGTAAACCATCATCAATCACCGTCGTCAAATCGTACATGAAAAAACTGCTTCTATAGTAATTTTCTCTTTAATTTTTATGTATACCAACCCCTTTTATAACGCTAAAGAAAGAGAAAGAGTTGGGGTGCTTTAGTTTTAACAAAAATTATCGCACTTCTATTGAGAGAAATTTAAAATACAAAAAAGTTATCCAAAAATTGATAATGGATACACACACTTCATAAAAATAATCGTTTAAATTCAAAATCTCTATAGAGAACCATACCACCTTTTTACCAATGAATCCACTTAATAAGTTCACAAGTAGAATCGAATATGAAGGCACACATAGCCGAAGGGTCATAATAATATGTTAATACATTTGTATGATTTCCTAATCAGAGCGATGAAGATTGAATGACTTGCTCAGTTTGGTGGGCCGTCATCAACCCTAATTTACATTATTGTCCTTCCCATTAGGGGTGTGCATTATCGGATATCGAATATTATCTGATCCGAATTTTTTGATATCCGAAAATTTCGGATACCTAAAATAATGATCCGTATCTGAACAAAAAAAATCGGATATCTGAAATTTCGGATCGGATATCCAAATATCCATATCCGAATCAGATTTTTTTTTGCAAAAGATTCAAAAAAAATTAACAGAAATTAAAATATTCATATTTACATATCCTACCAACATCACCGTCCGCTAGAAGTAGGAGGAACAGTTTGGGGGATTTCAAATCGGTGTCATCTTGCAATAGATGCAAGCCGGCTGTCATTACATCTGAATCCGAAAATGTGGTTAGGACTGTCAAGAATTCGGATACGGTTGCGCACTATCGGATTCTCATTCATCTGTTCAAATCACAGCCAAGGAAACGAGGGATAATTTCACGGTTATTCCCGAGGTTAAAGAAGAAACAGAAGAATGAGAATTCACTGAACCAAACAGAATCCAAGGAGATTGCGCAAGTACTAAAGGACTCTGGCATGTTGTCGATCAAAGCGCTGAAGAAAGAGTTGATAGAAGCACATGAGAATCGAGATGCGGCCCTAATGGAAGTTGCCGAGATGAGATCCTCACTAGGAGAGCTCAACTGCTCAAGCAGAAGCTGGAGCATTTAGAAAGCTACTGCGAAGATCTCAGGAAGGCCTTGAGGCAAGCAACGCAAACAAAGGATTCTCAAATCAATGAAAAGCTAGGAGATTGTCCAAGGAAGGGGAAAGCCATTGATGTTAATTAACAAAGCTTGATGCCTGTCAGCGATAAGGTAATGACAGGGTTTCTTGCAGATTGTATGGGAAGCAAGATTATCGGGTTTTCGGATAATCCAAATATGATTTTTTATCGATCCGTATTTGATCCGATAATCCGAAAAAAATTTCGGATATTCGATCCGAATTATCCGAAAATTGAAAAATAGATCTAATATCCGAATTTTTAGATCGAATCAACGGATCTGATTTTTTTGCACACCCCTACTTCCCACAACTGTCACTCTCTCTCTCTCTCTCTATATATATATAGGTATTTGATTTAACAATAATAATAATCTAGTAAACAACGCCACTCATAATGGTCTTGAAATTATTGGTAAAGTCAAGGGCCAAAATAGGGATATACAAACAGTAGTGTGCATGGGGAAGACTGAATGAGTGGTCTTTTAAGGTATAATCTACGTTTGTAGACAGTAGTAGGGTTACGTAAAAAAATGATTTAATCATAATATTTAAATGATTTATGATTCAACTATATACTGTGTAGAGATAAAGAAAAGTAGAGCCTTGTCTTTATTAGACAAATTTAATGTGAGAAAGAACTTGAAATTCTCGCTGTACAATATAAAATATACAGAGTATACCCCCCTTATAAATTCCTTATCACTAACCCCAAACAGAACCTCACAGTTCTTCTCCACTCTCCACTCTCCACTCTGTTCCTTCCTTACTGCAATTTTTTTCTTCAATTGTTGTTTTTTTTTCGTTTTATCTTTGTGTTGCTGCAAGTGAAGCTAAGGTAGAAAACTATAATGACAAAGAAGCCGAGGATTGTGATAGTTGGAGCTGGGATGGCTGGTCTTGCTGCAGCTAACAAGCTCTATACTTCCACTAGCTCCAACGATTTGTTTGAGCTAGTTGTTGTCAAGGTGGCGATAAAATTGGTGGCAGGATAAACACTTCAGAGTTTTGTGGTGACAGGATTGAGATGGGTGCTACTTGGATCCCTGGAATAAAGGATAGCCCGATTCACCAAAATTGCTCGGAAAATCCATGCACTTGAGTCTGACCAGCCATGGGAGTTCATGGATGGGTTCTCGGATGAGCCTAAAGACTGTTGCCGAAGGCGGGTTCGAGCTGAATGCCTCCTTCATTGACCCTGTATCCACACTTTTCAAGAACCTCGTAGATTTCGCTCAAGGGAAGATGGTTCAAGTAGCCCGTGGAGAGGATGCTAGTTACTATAATTTTGCTGCTAAAGCAGCCCTGAATGCAACGGTGGGTTTGGCAACCAAAGTGTCGGTGCGTTCCTTAGACAAGGCCTCGATGCTTATTGGGATCCTTGCAAGTACCGTGACGAGCTCAGTGGATATGGTAAATGGAGCAGGACATTGCTTGAAGAATCCATTTTTGCCATGCATGAAAACACCCAGAGGACTTATACTTCTGCCGGTGATCTGTTCAATCTAGATTTCGAAGCAGAAAGGGAGTACCGCATGTCCCCAGGTGAAGAAATCACCATTTCTAAAGGCTACTTGAGCGTAATTGAACACCTAGCATCTGTTCTTCCTCGTGTCATCCAATTAGGCCGCAAAGTCTCAAGAATCGAGTGGCAGCCCGAGAGTAGAAAATCTATAGAAATTCCAAATGGCTACGATTACAGTTCCAGACTAGTGAAGATTCACTTTTGTGATGGATCTGTTGTGCTAGCAGATCATGTGATAGGCACAGTTTCATTAGGGCTCCTAAAAGCTGGAACCGGTCAAGATTCAGGTATGTTCAATCCTCCACTCCCCTCTTTCAAGACAGGCTATTTCGAGACTTGGATATGGTGTTGTTAACAAGCGGTTCCTCCAATGGAGCCCAAATGGTAATCGAACCGCCAATGACAAAGACAAGTTCCCTTCCCTGGAACTTGTTTTCAGCCCCCCACAATCCGAGATAAGGCACGAAAAGATCTCATGGTGGATGAGGAGTACAGCTTCTGTCTCCTATTTACAACAATTCAAACGTCCTCCTATCTTGGTTTGCAGGGAAAGAAGCTCTTGAGCTCGAAACCCTTACTGATGAAGAGATTATAAACGGAGTTTCAGCAACGGTTGCAGGTCTATTACCAGCGCCGAAACCCCACAAGGAAGTGAAGCATAGTTCCCCTGAATTATGCAATGGGAGCGCTAGTGAAGATGGTGAAGATTTGTCAAGGTCTTGAAGATCAAACGGGGCAGTGATCCATTATTCTTGGGATCTTACAGCTATGTTGCTGTTGGATCGAGTGGTGCTTATTTAGACACAATGGCTGGGCCATTACCAAAGATTGGAAGCTCCGAGTTAGACCAGGGTCTGCATTATCCACTTCAAATTTTGTTTGCTGGGAAAGCTACACATAGAACCCATTACTCTACAACTCATGGAGCTTATTTTAGTGGTCTCAGGGAAGCCAATAGGCTTCTGCAACACTATAGTTGCGTTGGGGACTAGGCTTGACGACTTTAGTTTTGATTTATTCTTGAATACCCTAATCAAACCTTTCTTTCTCTTCCTTTAAAGCAAAGCAAAGGGGTTAATGAGAGCAAAAGAGAAAAAAGGGGCATTGGGTTTAATGAAATTATGGAAGAGATAAATGGGGACAATTTTAGATGTATTGGCATGAATTCAAGAAGCTTCTTTTCAATCTCTTAGCTTTTGTGTGAGTACCCGGGGATTTCCTTTTCATATAATCTTGCTTTGATATTCAAAGCAAAACCATTACAAGATCGTGTTGTTATGTGTGATGGTTGGGGAGTTAAAAGAACAAATAGAGGATCCCACTGGCCATTGCTTTGGCTTTTGGCCACCGGACAAGATCCACCAAACCCGGCTCTTTCCTGCTAGGAATCTTAAACAAGGCTCCTTTTTCTAACTTTAAAACATCCTCGCCAACAAAAAAAACATAATCAACGACGAGTTCTGGATTTAAATTACAGTCATGAGCGTGGCTCCAAATGTCGGTCCGGCTGTGATTGTAGTAGTCATTAATAGGATACCTTCAACTTCATGTAGGAGAACAGTGCAGCCCTGAGTGTGAGTTGAAGTCCATCAGCATTTTTCATACCAAAAATCAGAGATGCTTATTGCCATCTGATTGCTTTGATTCATTGGGTTATTTGAAGTCCATCAGCATTTTGATTTAGCTTTATTTTTTTCTTCTTCTTGTAATTATTATAATATAACGAACTGAGATTAAAGATAAAATCTAATTTTAGTCATCCAAATTCCAATATTAAGCCTTCCTGAAACTTTTTGGAGACAAATTTAAAGAGCTTTGTATTTTCATCACAAAAGTTTAAGTTGTTAAAAATTATTGATGTTTTATATTATCTTATCAATAGCTAGGGACAACATTTTCTTATTTATTTAAATTCTCCCCTGGAAAATCAACAATACTTGTTTGATTTAACTTAACCCTCTTTGCACGCATTCAATGTGACTGGGTATGGCTCATCATCTAGTGGCCCAATTGTTTGGTAACCCAATGACCCAACCTCATTTTTTTCTTCCAGAAATTAACCATATCCCATTCAGGCATATTTATTCTTTGGGTAAATCACAAATTTAATTACTAAACTTTACTCTCTCTCCTATTTTACTCACTGAACTTTAAAAGCTTTTAATTTTCTCACTGAACTTAATACATCGAATTTTTTTGGTCACTCTTTTGTTAAATAGTTAACGGCGTTAAAACTATATTGTTTTGCATTTATATAAAAGCTCGTTTATAATGTTATTAGTGAGAAAAATGTTGAGTGACCAAAAAAATTAAACTCAATGTATTAAATTCAGTAAAAATAAATAAAAATTTAAAGTACAATAAAAGAAATAGGAGAGAGAGTAAAGCTCAATTATTATATTTATAAGTTACTCTTATTCTTTACAAGTTTACACATCATCAAAAAAGTATACGACATTTAATTTTTATGAATATATATGAAATTTTAAAAATAATATTGACCGAAAATAAAAGAAAAGGGTATCCATTTGCCCATGAAATTATTGCAGGCAGTTGGTACCACGAGTTGTAAAGAGAGGAGAGGGATGGGACGTTGGGACCTAAATTTGGCATTAGGGAACAGTGCGACGAAGGGGTTAAGGGCAAATGGACCATTTGACGATCCTTGAAGACAACCAATGGTTGGACATACATACCTTACCTGACACAAATTCACCATACATACATCATCAAGTCTCTATCCATCTATGTCTCCACCTCAAAACCATATCTTATACGATCCATTATCCACCGTTTCCTTATATGATATAAAGCTTCTGTTATACTAATAATTAATATTCACAAATAACTCGACAGAATACTATTTATTAGGGTCAATAACTCGACTCTTACGTAATAATTATAACACTTGTCGGTCTTTTGCCAAAGACAACAGTAGAACACGATGACAGAGAGTAATAAATGCTCTTATTACGATGAGTGAGTGAGAGAGAGAGAGAGAGAGAGAGAGAGATCTGCTTCGATTGAGTTGAAAAATTAAAAATACAGGGTAAGAGGTAAATCACGGAAATTTTTGGAATTCGTTGAAAATTCAAAAACTTGTGTTCTGAGATAGCATTAGTATGAACGATAGCTATGTATTGTATCGTGTAGCTTTTCGGCAAGCATATTTTTCTTCTGTGCAGTTCCTTTCCTGGTCCAACTTTTTTTGACTATATTTTCTCATCTTCCTTTTGCCTTCCCCATAGTATTCACATTCAGAGATTCCTAATTTTTCAAGCCAGCTGAGCAGTCGATAGTAGCAATATAATATATTTCTTCTTCTTTTATTCCCTAAAATGAAATCTACCCAGCTGCACGGTTCTTTGCTTAGCTGTATGTAAAATGCAACTGGGAAAATTTATGAAAAAAAGGTAAAAAAAAAAATACAAAGATGAAACATGAGTCCGTGTAGTGTAAGAAAATGTGTAAGAATGGGGATGCCGCATTTGTCTCTTGCCTGCGTAAAGCATTGAATGCTTTTTGGCAAGACTGGGGGTGCTGAAGAATGGAGATATTTTTATCTTTCCCGTGATAAGTTTTCAAACCCTTCTCTTCTCGCATTAGATACATTTGTGTGTGTTCGTGCGCACACCATATATTCCTTAAACATACCCAATGTTTACCCAGAAAAAGAAACCCTAATACTCTTATTAGAAAGGTATACTTCTTGTGTGTATCTGAGATCTCTCTCTCTATATATATAATGAACTTTACGATACATAACTGGACCAATGAATAATTTAGTGTCTTTATTCTTGTTATTTATTAAGCAAAAATAACCACACAAAAAAGGTCATGTGTCTTCGTATTCTCTAGCTCTTGAAGCTGTTTTCTTTGAGGACACAAAGTTCAGAAGGAATCGGTGTCGATTGATCTAGAGATTATGGGTTCGAACACCAACGATTGCAGCAGTTGATTTAGCGTTCATTGTCAAATGATTAAAAATATTTAGAATATATACTACTTTATAATCACATTATCTTAATAAAAAATATTTGAGCATAAGATCTCCCGTTATTAATATAATTTATTGATAATTTATTAAAACTAAACCTTATTCATAATTAATTAAAAATAAGAATAATGTGGAGACTAGAGTTAGTTTTCATGATTAACTAATTTGTGTGGCTACAATGAAATGAAGAATGTCCTGTGTTTTCGAAATGCCATCCAACTCGGTTGATAGAGCACAAGGCTTTTAACCTTGAGGTCGTGGGATCGAGTCCCACGGAGGTCATTTCATAATCCGGAGGTCTCCTACGGAAGTTGCTTTCAACCTGGCGTTGGGGGTAGCCTACTATCCTACTTCCCCCTTATCCTATTACATATAGGATTAAGGTCAGCTAATGATGGGAGCAGCACATTAGGGTAGCATCCAAGATCAAAATTTCAACACGAATGAAACTAACTAAGTGAAAAATCATCTTTAAACAAAATATTACCTTATATTTGTCCCAAATTAATAATAAAAACCCAAAACTTACACATTTTTGATATTTTGACTTTGTTTATTCGGGGAATTGGGCATCCATTCATATATATGAAGTCACGTGAACCTCTTATTGCCCCTTTGCTGATATTCCTTTATAAGGGATTCACCCCTCGATGTCGTAGGCCCTCTTTTCCCTTTCCCTGTCATTCATCACCGATCTCATCCCTTCCCTAATCTCAATAAACATAGATCTCTCCATCTTTACTGGACGGCGCACGCCGTGCTCATCACTGGGTTCCTCGATCTCCCTTTGCCGATAATCTCGTCATGGCTTCTACTAATTGTTATTCATCTCTTTATCCTTTTCCTATTGACCTTAACGAAGAGGTGTATAGTCAGTCGCAGTTCCATGATCTAGACGAGGTAAGCAATCATCACTCTTTCAGTACTTTTCGTGTTCTCTTTCTTTCATAAACTAAGGTTTTTCTTTTCTTTTCTGTTTTGTTTAATGATCACTTTCATATGCATTATTCCAGAAAAAAGTAAATGTTCCACAAGATGGACATAAGAGTGATTTTGAGCTCAAGCTATCAATATGGAAAGAAGATGAGGAGAGAGGTGAAACTCATCAAAGTCATGAGAATATTAGTTCTGTGAAGTGGATCCCTTCGAAGATGAGAATCTTGAGGAAGATGATGAACCCGGATCACGTCGAATTATTGAATAACTCTACGATGGAATCCCAACATCAACACAAGCAGCAGAAGCCATCATCATCTCCGGATCACAGCAGCAACTCTTCTTATAATAATAACAGCAGCAGCACAATTAGGGTTTGTGCTGATTGCAGCACAACTAAGACTCCTCTTTGGAGGAGTGGACCTCGAGGCCCCAAGGTACTAAATTCCCAGTCTTTTTTTTATCAAAACCCTAGACCGAAAATCGAACTTATAGAGTATAAAGTTAAGTACTGACCTGCAGTTTATGATAATTAATTGATCTTTTTTTTTTTGTTTTCATTTTGGACTTTCTGTTGCAGTCCCTTTGCAACGCCTGCGGAATTCGACAAAGAAAAGCGAGAAGAACTATGGCAAGTGCAGCGGCCAATGACACTGTTGTTGCAGCTGAAACAAGGACAAAGCAAAGCATGGAGAACAAGGTTCAACGCAAGAAGAAGAGATCAAGCGACGATTGTGTTCCACGTTCCAAGAGAAAGCTTAATTCTCAATCTCAAAGCAGAAAGAAACCGTGTTTTGAGGATTTAAGGATAATGTTGAGCAAGAATTCAGCTTTTCATGGAGTTTTCCCACAGGACGAGGAAGAAGCTGCGATCATGCTGATGGCCTTATCATATGGCCTTGTTCATGGTTGAAAATTCTCTCTCTCTAAATATATACTGTTGTCTTTTTAGTAGCTAGCTACATCATAAATGTCTGAACAAATTAATGTACGTAATTAGTTAAATAACTCCGGTCATTGGAGTCACGTGAACAACAGTTTTCGCACCTGACACATTTTTATTATTATTATTTATCTGTTTTAAATGTCATAATATATTAAATTAGTTTTTTTTCTTTCCCGGAATCTAAAATCGTTGACATTATCATTCAAAAAAACTCCTGAAAAATAATTTATTTGATCAATACCTCCCAAACAATATTAATTAAAAAAATACTCTCAAAACTATTTACATATGATGACCTTGTGTTTAGTAAAAAGTAAAGTTAGTTTCATGAATTTATTATTGTCTTTGTCTAAAATTAAATGAGTTTATTTGAAAAAGGTGATAGGTCTCACGTCCAATAAAACGCAAGGTCCATTAAAAGGTGATAGATTATTTAGATGTTTGTTACGGTAATATAATATAATACATGATATATATGTTATATTGTAAATTAGCTGACCCTATTCCCATATGTAATGAGATAAGGGGGAGGTAGGATAGTAGACTGCCCCCAAACGCTAGGTTGAGAGCAGCTTCAGTGGGAGACCTCCGGCAGTCAGAACTATGAATTATCCACCGTGGGACTCGATCCCACGACCACAAGGTTAAGAGCCTTGCGCTCTTACCAACTGAGCTGGACGGGCAATTATAGATTGTAAATTAGTGATACCATTCTTCTATCACGATATATAATTATTTTATTTTTTAAAAAATATTTCGATACAACCTTTTTGTTATAATGTTATCCCTATTTAATATAATAGTGAATTTCGCGTTTAGTACCTAAATTATTAGTTTTGGTTCGTTTTAATACTTAAATTTTTATTTTTTTCAAAATCATGATTAACATTTAGTTTTTATTTCATTCTAGTACCACACCTTTAAAATTTTTAGATTTTGTTGTTTCATTTTAATATTCTCGTTCAAAATTTAACGTTAAATTTTGAAAAACAATTGAAAGTTAATTTCAGTATTAGAGGAAAACTAATAATTTAGGTATTAAACGCGTTAGGTTTTTAACGATGGGGTACTAAAATGAAATGAAAAACTAGACGTTAAGTATTTTGATTTTTTTTAAAGTTTTAATATTAAAAATGATCAAAACTGATAGTTTACATATTAAAAACGTAACTCGTCCTTAATTTAATACATAAGACTAAACGAGGGTTAGGTAGTTGAATATTCACCCTGAGTGACATATCTACATGAGCAAACGAAAATAGACTTGCAAGATGTAACAAATATTAATTTGTACTATATTGGGAAGTAGTAGATGTTTAAGTTGTTTCCTTGTCAATGACCAGAAGCATGAAATGGCTAAACCCTAAATCCATTAGAATGAAACAGATAGAAACCCATCTTTTTTACTGCATTAACCTCTACAAGCCCATTTGGGCCTAGGCTGTAGTCTTTCCCCCCATTTTTTTGTGTTTATTTCGGCCGTAAATGAAACGAGATAGATCTTAAGATGTTCGATATTGATTCGAGTAAAATTTGATAAATACTCGACTCGATTTCTTAACGAGCTGAAACGAGTTATTTAATAATCGACTTGAAAAGCCCGCGAGCAACTCGAAAATATAAATATATTAAGATCTTATTTTTTAAATAAATTATTAAAAATATTAACATTTATGTGTTGTTTTTTTTAAACACAATATATGGTTTTCCGATTTTCATGTGTTTAAGATTCGGGTTCGAGTTTGAGTTTAAGCTTGAATCTAGTTAAGTTTAATTTTTTTTCATTTCAAGCTTTTACGAGCTTCAATTCATGGTTTCGAATTCGAGTCGAACTTAAAAATTTTAGACTCGTAATTTTTCAAACCTAATCAAACTCCATTTTAAAATTTTCGAATTAAATCGATCTCGACTCAACTCGTTTACAACCATATTCATTCATGTATGTGTGTCTTCCACAATTAGATACGCCACTTCGATTTCAACTTTTAGAAGACATAAATTTAATTAAATTCACGTTAGCAAATAAATAATGTTATGTAATTGAAATTATTTTAAAAATATATTATATCTCTATCATTAAAATTACTATTTGTATTTTACCACTTCAATTTCTAATGTTCATCATGTCTTTCGTTTTAAATAATTTTTATTTAAATAATAATTTTCATTTTTATTTCTAATAAACATTGAATTCATAATTTACGAAAAATGAAAGGCGTCAACATTTTCAAAATAAAAAATAGGATGTCCACAAAATTTGAGTGGCTCTCTCGGTTAAAAAAAAGTATCTACGTCATCACCTTTTAATTACAATCCAACAATACACTTATATAATTTAATTCGGCGTTTTTATTTAAAAAAACCCTTAAAAATTATTTATTAACAATGTCAACGTGGGATTATCTTACGTTTTACAAAATGAATTTAATGGAGCTCACATTTTATCAACCGCGAGTTTCATTAACTTTTTAGATAAATTCATTTATTTATTTTAGGTAAAATCAACGATAAATGTATGAAACTTAATTTTCGTAGAATGTTTCACATAATATGAAATTATTTTATGTGGATAATCTGAATATATTTTTTCAATTAATGTTGTTTGAGTTTATTTTTTAATAAATGAGTTTTTAGGAATTTTTTTTAAATAATAACGCCATTTAATTCACAGACTATCATTTTTACTTGCCGTAACCAAGAGACCAAATAAACGATAGTTGTACTATTGTAACTGACATTGTAAATAACAGCGTACTAATGGAAAGCCGACCAAATTGTGCGATTGGACCCATGCTGCTTTTACAGCCAATAAAGCCTCCTGTTTTTATCTCCAATCGAACTCCATTGTTGATTGGTTCGACTCACCATCACAACAAATACTTTTTTCACTGACTTGTCAACCAACCATCGGTGAATCGCCTCAAAATTCTTGCATTCTACGCTCCAATCTATCATTTACCAATTTCCTTTTCAATTCTTCTTGATTTCTCTTCTTCTTCTTCTCCACGAGGCTTTGATTCACTGTGGAGAAGGGAGAAGAAATAGATGATGGGAACCGATTGTTCGAGTCAAACAAAGCCGATACCGTTATTGACGGAAGAAGAAGATCCTTCAACCCAATCCAAGGCGTTACTGTCTTTCAACACCGACGCTTCTTTAGAACCGGAAGTTAAAGGATCTCCTCCAAAACGCACCACCATCATCTTCATCTCTTTAATACTCCTCACATGCGTTGCTCTTTCCGCGGCCTTTTTCTTTGCCTTCCTCTTTTACTCTTCTATATCTCCAGCTACAGCGCCCAACTTCTCTCGTGCCTTGAAAAAACTGGAAAAACCAGTGGTTCTTTTGGTTTCCTCTAAAGGGTTTCGATTTGGGTACCAATTCAAGACCCCAACACCAAACATCCACCGTTTGATTGGAAACGGAACCGAAGCTGAGATGGGTTTGGTTCCTATTTTTACTTCTCTTTGGTTCACTGAAATTTCTTGAAATTAGGAGAATTGAAATTTAATTTCACAACTTTCTCAGGTTTGGCTCAAGTTTTTAAATGGAAAATTAAAATTCAATTCTATAGAGAGAGAAAAAGTAAATTACATTCATAACATGATATAATTAAAATTTTTTGGATGAGAGAATGTGAAATTTGACCATAATACTCTCATCAATATTTTGGTATTAGGGTCGTATTTTTTAGAAAAAATTTAAAAATAGGGTTAGATTTTTTTAAAAAATTTTGGGTTTGGGTCGGTTTTTAAGTTTGATATTTAGGTCGAGTCAGATTTAGGGTTTAGGTAAGTGTAGTATTCGGGTTGAGTTCGGGTCGGATTTTTTTTAAAATGTAATATTCGGGTTGGTTTGGATTTATGGCGAAAAATACCCGACCCGACCTGAAAAAAATATATAATTTTTTTAAGTGTGATATTCGGGTCGGGTTAGGGTTTTTACTATTATTTCGGGTTAGGGTCAGATTTCTAATTCATATATTCGGGTCAGGTCGGGTCTGATGAAATTTTATTTTGGTCAGGTCTCGGGTGGAGGTTCTCTTATTCTCGTGTCGGGTAGACCAAACACCCGACCCAACCCGACACATGATCATCCTTAATTGGGATGATTTTAACTTATGATGTTTATTAGTATGCTTTTTATAATTTATTAAAATGAATAATCAATCAATAAAATGAAAATTTAATATTTTTAAAATTTTTATAATATATTACTACATGTAAGTTATAAAACAAACTAAAATTAAGTAAAAAAATAAAAAAGATAACTCTATCATTTTATATTACTGAAATCAATTTCATCTGACATGTCTACGAATCAAACAAAATATAAAATTAAATTCTAATTCAATTTACTACCGACCAAACAGTTTTCAAATTCATATTCTAATACTTTCGCATTCTAATTCATTAACAGATCAAACCCCACCTTACTTTCCCTAATCATTATTTGTTAGGACAGCCTACTATCGTAGAAATGAGTAGAATAGAGTTCTATTATTTAAGCAAAAACCGTGTATTTACATCTGAAGTAGAAAGCTATATATACACTTTAGTAACAGTAAACAACAAAAACCACGGGGTTTTTATATAACTGACACCGTTTGATTTTAATTTTATTTTTCTGACACCGTTTGATCAATATTTCCAGAACTAGCACCCTTTCTGCTGAGTTGGCAAAGGCGCGACCCCGGGGGCGCGCTTTACCCGTGTTTTTCGCTGAGTTGGATGCCACGTGTGAAAGGCGCGTCCCCGGGGACGCGCCTTTGCCAACTCAGCAGACACGTATTTTTTTATAATAAATAGTTTATTTTATTATTATTATAAATTAATAATATATTATGTAAAATGTTTCGATTATAATGTAAGAATTATCAAGTTTCGAGTATTTTTGATTTTGATTATCGATCTATTAATTTTATCAGTTAATTATTTAAATGTTATCAATCTAGTCAATATTTAACGAAAATATTGATGCATAAGTTAATAAATTAGTATGATTACATATTTAATCTTCAAGACTTACATATTTTATAAAATTAGTCTTATTGAAAATTTAATTTAATAAATTTAAAAGTTATAACGAAAAAATTATAACTAATAATATTAAATATTATATTAAATAATTATATTAAATATTTATGTATTTAAAAGTTAAAAAAATTTATTTAGGTGTACATACATTGACAAATTATATAAATGCAATAACATTAAATTATTAGAAATAAAAACATTCATTTAAAAACTTTAATTACATAAGAGTTAACGGTTATATGATGATAACAGAGCTGGGCATTTTTTTCTATTGTGCCCGATGTTTCTACAATGCCCACATCGTTTTTGTTCTGTTGATTTCTCCCGAATATCCATATCACAATGTATTCTAGTAGATTTTTGGACGACCTGAGTCCCTCAATAGCAATGGATCTGGTACAATTGTAAGCCAAGTTTGAATCTCAGTTGGGTCTCTTTCGTTTCCTATGGGCGGAAACTCAAATTCATATACCTTGAAAACTTGTGAAAGTTGGTATACGGGATCAACATAATTTTTGTAGTCCAAATGCGAATGTGAGCAAGCAGCAATGACATGAGAGCATGGATATTTGAGTGCTTGAAAGAAACCACAATCGCACCACCTCTCTTGCAGATTAACTCTGAAAGAGTTAGCTTCAATCCCTTGCAGCGGACGTGGCATTTCGGTTACACGAAACAATTCACGGGTGCGAGAAAAATTTGTAACTAACATCCCATTTGATGTAGCCACTTTTTTCTGTAAATCGGCTACTAGTCTTGGGTGGTAAATATGTCCGTTTTGCATCCAAGTAAGAGCTTGTCCACCGAGTTTTGCAAAGAGTTGACCCAAACGAAAATAAGTCGTTTTGACCAACGCCGTGACTGGTAAATGACATACCTCAGACCCAGCTTTCGTATCAATAAGTAAACGAATTTCCTCTAAAACAGTAGGTATACTTTTATGGTCCTTTCTTTTCATCGACCACCTATGAAATATAATATAAACTAAATATCACCCTATTTAATTGAAAATATTTAAATCAAAATTTAGTTCGAAAATTACCTCAACAATAAGGGGAATACGTATGGTTCATTCACGATCGGGCATAAGAAAGGCATGCGGAACCACGCCCATGATTGTAGAAGCAGAAGACATCCACCGATAACAGTTTTCTTATAATTCGTCGCCCGACACATTTCTCTAAAGAGAAATGCCAAAACTGCAACACCCCAACTATATCTTTCAGCTTCATCAAAATCGATCAGATGCCGCAACCACATACAATGCACCTGGTTGCGAGATTTGTCGGGCATCAATATTCCTCCAATTATTCGTATAATATATGCCCGAGCACATGCCTTTGCTTGATCCTCTGAAGCATTTCCATTTAAAACCTCAAAATTAGCTTTCAACCAAGATAAGCTATTCTACCTCCATTAAAATATGGCGGAGCAGCTCCAAGATAATCAATGCACATTGATTGCCAATCACCATCCGCCATACCACATCATATTTCCGTCGACGGGAAGCCCAGATGCATAGAGACATCCTCCAATGTAATTGTTGCCTCTCCACATGGAAGGTGAAAAGTGTGTGTCTCGGGCCTCCACCTCTCAATCAGTGCAGAAATTAGGACAGGTTCGAGTTTGCAACCGCCTATCACACGTGGCATCCAACTTAGCGAAAACACGGGTAAAGCGCGTCCCCGGGGACGCGCCTTTGCCAACTCAGTAGAAAGGGTGCTAGTTTTGGAAATATTGGTCGAACGGTGTTAGAAAAGTAAAATTAAAAACAAACCGTGTCAGTTATGTAATTTAGCCCAAAAACCACTACTAGCTGACCTACCCTATTTTGTTGAAAAACCACCTGACACAAGCCAAGCTAGGCTACATTATTCAACATGCTCCCTTCTTCTTCATTCCTTGACTTCTGCTAGACATAACCCCCAGCCGTTCACGAAACACACAAATATAGTCCTTAGAAAGAGCTTTTGTTAACCCGTTTGCTACCTGGTGTCTAGAAGGAACATAGTTCACTCTCATTTTATCAGCAGCCACCTTCTCCCTTACAAAGTGGACATCCAATTCCACATGCTTTATCTTTGAGTGATATACGAGATTGGCACTCATGGCAATGGCATTGGAATTGGTCGGCGTTCCTTGAAGTTCAACCCCTAGATCGTCCAGCAGCGCATTCACCCATGTTATGTCAGACGCAACATCAGCCAAGCTCCTGCATTCGGCCTCTGTGGTAGACCTAGATACAGCTTTTTGTTTTTTCGAACCCCACATTACCAAGTTGCCTCCCAAGAAAACGCAATTTCCTGAGATGGATCGTCTATCGTCCAAGCTTCCACCCCAGTCTGCATCTGCAAAAGCTACAATCTGCATCGATTCTGTTTTACCTGTCATACACAAACCATAATCCAGGGTGTCTTTTAGACATCGCAACACCCGTTTCGCAGCAATTAGGTGTTGTTCACAGGGATCATGCATAAACTGTGCTAGTTTATTTACATTATACGATAAGTCCAACCGAGTGTGACACACGTATAGTAGTGACCCAACCAGACTCCGATATTCCGTTGGATTTGCAAGAGCACTTCCTGCTTCTCTAGAAAGTTTAGGAGAGGTGATCATTGGCATAGGTGTGGGAACAACATTGCTCATTTGAACCTTGTCCAGCAGCTCCATGATAAACTTCTTCTGGTTTAGAAAAATAGACTCACCTTCATATTTACCTTCAATACCCAAGAGAAAACTCAACTGCCCCAAGTCTTTAAGTGAGAACTCTTCCCCGAGAAGCTTCACCACTTCTTCCACCTTCTCATTTGCTCCTCCAGTGACTATTACTTCGTCGACATAAACTACCACATATAAGATGCTTCCTTCTTCTTTCTTTACAAACAACGAGGGATCTGCTTGTGATCCTTTAAATCCAATTTTCAATAAATGTTCACGTAACTTTGCATGCCAATTTGCTTGGATATACACTTCCTTAGTCCATATAACGCTTTATTTAATCTGCAAACAAGCATGGTTCCATCGGAATCAGTCTTCTCAAATCCTCATGCTGCTGCATATACACTTATTCACGCAACTCCCTGTTCAAAAATGCGTTATTCACGTCAACTTACCTCAAGATCCACTTATTATGAACCGCCACAGCAAGAATCACGCCGATAGTAGACGATCTGAAAACTGCACTATATGTATCTTGAAAATCCAGTCCAGGGACCTGGGAAAATCCTTCGGCAACAAGCCTGGCTTTATACTTTTGCAAGGAGCCATCAGCATTCGTTTTAACCCTAAACAACCATTTACACCCAACAGTGGATCGTCCTGCAGGCAGCCTCATCAACGTCCAGATTTTGTTTCGTTCTAATGCGTCATATTCTTCCTACACTGCCATTCTCCAATTAGCAGATTTTAAAGTATCATAAACCGAACGAGGTTCTTCTTCTTCACCCTGTTCAACAACATACATCTTTGGCTTAAATATACCCCTTTTACCGTGTGTGATCATTGATGCCCAGGTATAGCATGAGATTCTTCGACTTCTTCTCCAGGAACAGTGACAGATTCGACAGCTCCCTCCAAAGCATTCTGACTCGCTGCGGCAACACCTGTTTGTCCTTCGTGTCTTCTATTGCCCTCATCAGTCGTACAACTTGCAGGATATAAGTGAGTTGTGCGTTGTTGAGCACCTGTCTGATCACCGCCTGATCATTCGAGTCGAACTCTACCCCTTAACCTGACTGGGATAGGTTAGGTTGTAGTGGACCATGCATCTGGCCAACATCTGGACTCCCCGAATTCAACTCCACCTCTTGTCCAGTTCTCCTGGTTTCTTGATGTGAGATGTCCATGCTGCTAACCTATCTTGACAAGACACCATTATGTTGTCCACTGGACTGTTCAGTGCTCACAAAGCTACGATGCATGCATACTCTCTGATCCCCACTAATAACATGTAACGTAGCCATAGTATCAAAATGCCGTTGTGGAATTTGTCAATATCGCTGTCCCGGCGTCATGGTTGGGATACTGTAGATGTTAACGAATCGTTGCTATTACAGGCGTGATTTCTTTTAAAAAATTATTATATTTTTAAAATATTTCTTGTCGCGTTGTATTGATATTGTATCACAGTAACCTTCATAACCATTATGATACGATTATTACGCTACGTTGTGGCCGTAATTTAATACCATGAACGTAGCAAAAATCTTCCTTGTACCTTGAACAGTATCATGAACATCATCTCGTTTTCCTGCAAATGAAAAATAGCTCTCATAAAAAATATACATGTCTAGAAAGGTAAATCGTGCCATATGACGCAAGACATTGGTAACCCTTGTGACGCGTGCTATAACCAAGAAACTTGCACGGTTTTGATCTATAATCCAGATTATGACCTTGATACGCTCTAAGGTGTGGAAAACATTTACACCCGAACACCCTCATGAACTCATACTCTGGAAGCTTATTACACAAGACTTCAAACGGTGACCTCTCTTGAAGAACTTGAATGGATAAGCGATTGATCAGATAGACAGCCGAGCACACTGCATAAGACCAGAAACGAAAAGGAAGAGATACTTGTGCCATTAAAACAAGTGTCAACTCAATAATATGCCTATGCATCCTCTCAACAACCCTGCTTTGCTAGGAGGTGTGTGGGCACACCAGCCGATGATTTATACCCAAAGTAGCTAATAGCGTGGTGAGCGCTCGATATTCACCACCCTAATCCGATTGGAATTCTTTAATCACTCCATTATATTGTGTTTTAATCATGCTGTTGAATAACAGAAAAGCATGAATGTCTGATCTTTGGTCTTTAACAAATACACCCAACAGTGCCTTGTACAGGCATCCAAACACTTCAGTTTTTAAGGGAATTAGACTCGAGGTACCCAAACACTTCAATATATCATTAAATAAGATTACAAGTAAGAACATTAATGATGTTTAATCACAATTAGAAACGTGATTAATTAGGGTGACATAAAACTAGCATTGATTGATGCTCGAAAAACAATCAGGACACCTTAGTTCCTTTGGTAAGATTATTTTGTCGAAGTATAGAATCAGTCCGGATATATCCTTAGGTAGTGCACGAGGCATTTTAAGCTGACTAGCTTAGGCGCAAGGTCCAACACTTAAGGAGTGGGCTAGTCGAGGGTGTTGACCGATGCAGGAATTTCGGGCACCATCCTCTATAGACTAGAGGGGTGTGTGAGCTCCGAGATGCAGAACCATCATGTAACATCCCAAACTATGAGTTAGTGACTAAATTATAAAATTTTAGAATTTGGTAATTAAAGTAGAAAAGTTGAATAGTTCAATGATTTATTTGGGAATATTTCCGGAAAGTTTTTAGTAATTATTCAAGGAATTAAATGGCAAAATGGTCAATTGACATTAAAGGTATTTTTATCTCCTTTAATAGGAGAAAAAAAACGTGGGAGATGAAAACATTTCAT